>NW_028251493.1:0-481947 GCF_964263255.1 Lissotriton vulgaris | reverse complement strand
ACAGCCCGGGGAGGGGTCTGTGCAGTGCACACACAGGGCTTCCAGCGCGAGGAGGGGTCTGTGCAGTGCACACACAGTGCTTCCAGCGCGAGGAGGGGTCTGTGCAGTGCACGCACAGTGCTTACAGCACGAGGAGGGGTGCGTGCAGTGCACACACAGTGCTACCAGCGCGAGGAGGGGTGCGTGCAGTGCACACACACTGCTTACTGGCATAGAGTGTCGTAGAGTGGCACAGAGTAGAATCGGCCAGAGTAGAGTGCAGTGGTGCACAGCAGAGTGGAGCAGAGTGAAGTGGAGTTGAGAGTGGAGTGATGCAGTGTGGTGGCGTAGAGTGGTGAAGACTAGAGTGCAGTGGCATGGAGTACAGTAGAGTAGCGAGTGGAGTGATGCAGTGTGGTGGCGTAGAGTGGTGAAGAGTAGAGTGCAGTGGCATGGAGTACAGTAGAGTAGAGAGTGGAGTGATGCAGTGTGGTGGCGTAGAGTGGTGAAGAGTAGAGTGCAGTGGCATTGAGTACAGTAGAGTAGAGAGTGGAGTGATGCAGAGTGTGGTGGCGTAGAGTGGTGAAGAGTAGAGTGCAGTGGCATGGAGTGCAGTAGAGTAGAGAGTGGAGTGATGCAGTGTGGTGGCGTAGAGTGGTGAAGAGTAGAGTGCAGTGGCATGGAGTACAGTAGAGTAGAGAGTGGAGTGATGCAGTGTGGTGGCGTAGAGTGGTGAAGAGTAGAGTGCAGTGGCATTGAGTGCAATGGAGTTGAGAGTTGAGTGATGCAGTGTGGTGGCGTAGAGGGTGAAGAGTAGAGTGCAGTGGCATGGAGTAGCGTAGAGTAGAGAGTGGAGTGATGCAGTGTGGTGGCGTAGAGTGGTGAAGAGTAGAGTGCAGTGGCATGGAGTACAGTAGAGTAGAGAGTGGAGTGATGCAGTGTAGTGGCGTAGAGTGGTGAAGAGTAGAGTGCAGTGGCATGGAGTACAGTAGAGTAGAGAGTGGAGTGATGCAGTGTGGTGGCGTAGAGTGGTGAAGAGTAGAGTGCAGTGGCATGGAGTACAGTAGAGTAGAGAGTGGAGTGATGCAGTGTGGTGGCGTAGAGTGGTTGAAGAGTAGAGTGCAGTGGCATTGAGTGCAATGGAGTTGAGAGTTGAGTGATGCAGTGTGGTGGCGTAGAGGGTGAAGAGTAGAGTGCAGTGGCATGGAGTAGCGTAGAGTAGAGAGTGGAGTGATGCAGTGTGGTGGCGTAGAGTGGTGAAGAGTAGAGTGCAGTGGCATGGAGTACAGTAGAGTAGAGAGTGGAGTGATGCAGTGTGGGTGGCGTAGAGTGGTGAAGAGTAGAGTGCAGTGGCATGGAGTGCAGTAGAGTAGAGAGTGGAGTGATGCAGTGTGGTGGGTAGAGTGGTGAAGAGTAGAGTGCAGTGGCATGGAGTGCAGTAGAGTAGAGAGTGGAGTGATGCAGAGTGTGGTGGCGTAGAGTGGTGAAGAGTAGAGTGCAGTGGCATGGAGTACAGTTGAGTAGAGAGTGGAGTGATGCAGAGTGGTGCGTAGAGTGGTGAAGAGTAGAGTGCAGTGGCATGGAGTACAGTAGAGCAGAGAGTGGAGTGATGCAGTGTGGTGGCGTAGAGTGGTGAAGAGTAGAGTGCAGTGGCATGGAGTACAGTAGAGTAGAGAGTGGAGTGATGCAGTGTGGTGGCGTAGAGTGGTGAAGAGTAGAGTGCAGTGGCATGAGTACAGTAGAGTAGAGAGTGGAGTGATGCAGTGTGGTGGCGTAGAGTGGTGAAGAGTAGAGTGCAGTGGCATGGAGTACAGTAGAGTAGAGAGTGGAGTGATGCAGTGTGGTGGCGTAGAGTGGTGAAGAGTAGAGTGAAGTGGCATTGAGTGCAATGGAGTTGAGAGTGGAGTGATGCAGTGTGGTGGCGTAGAGTGGTGAAGAGTAGAGTGCAGTGGCATGGAGTAGCGTAGAGTAGAGAGTGGAGTGATGCAGTGTGGTGGCGTAGAGTGGTGAAGAGTAGAGTGCAGTGGCATAGAGTGACGTGGTCTAGAGTGCAGAGTAGAGTATCACATGTTGAGTGGTGTATAGTACAGTAGAGTGCATTGGCCTGGAGAACAGTGGTGTAGAGCAGAGTGGCGTAGAGTGCGGAGTAGATTAGAGGGGCGTAGAGTGGATTTGCATAGAGTGCACTGGTGCAGAGTGAAGTGGTATAGAGTGCAGTGCATTGGCATGGAGTGCAGTGGTGAATAGCAGAGTAGTATAGTATAGTGTTATGGAGTGGTGTGTCGTTTAGTGGTGTAGAGTTGAGTGGTGTGGCATGGTGTGTTATGGAGTTGCATGCAGTGTTGTGTAATACAGGGCGTACAGTGGAAGGGTGTAGTGTTGAGTGGTGTCGGTTGTTAGAGGGGAGTGTAGTTCTTGAGTGGATTAGACTGTTGCTAAGTTGTATAGAGTGTTGTAGGGTATATTTGTGTGCTGTAAAGGGTGTTGTATGGATTGGAGGAGAGTGTTGTAGTGTAGAGTGGTTATGGGTGGGTAGTGAGTGTGGAGCGGTATAGGGTGTAGTATAGTAGGAGAGAGTAATGTCAGAGTGGTGTAAAGTTTAGTGGTTCGGGCCCCGATTCACCAAGGTAAACTGAGGCTAAAAGTCTAATCTTAGACCAAAAGTTTAACTTTACTACTAGTAAAGTTACATATTAGGTCTAAACTTAGACTTCGTGGGGCATATTTACAACCCCTAACTCCACCGGAGCGTCCCTTTTTTGACGCTCAAGTGGTGTTGCGCCATCCCCCATATTTACAAGGTGGCGCCAAGCCTCTTAATTGATTTGTGTAGTGATGTAGAGTTTTGTCGAGCGGATTGGCGTAGATTGGATCAGAGTGTGCTTTTGAAGTATAGTTTAATAGATCTGCTTTTTTTAGGGGAATACTGTAGATTTGTGTTTTGTTGACTAGAGGTAGAGTGGCGTGTTGTAGACAGTGGCGGTTGGTAACATTTGAAAGTGGTGGGCGTAAATGTTCTGGATGAGTGACCTGTGGCGCAGTGTCATACGCAGGTTTTGGGGGGTTCTCCCCCCTATACAATTTTGACAAAAGAGTGGGCACATGGTGCATTTTCAAGCACATTTGAGAAAGTAAGACGGTTAATAAGGCAATTGTGAAAGTGCAGGTATGACGTCGATAAAGAGATTTCTTGTAATAATGACGTTGGCAGCTGCTTATTCCGGGGGGGGGGGGGGGGGGGCTAAGAGTTTAAAGATGATTTTACCCATTTCCCCTCCTGGCCCCTCTCACAGGGCCTAATCGCTGCAGCTGCGTGATGATGGCAGCGATTTGATAGGTACTTAAACTGCCCTTATGTGTGAAGTGCGCCCTGCCCCTGTATGAATGGAAAGCAGGATCTCCTGCAGGGCGCACAACAAAGAATAGAATTACTTCCTGTCACGTGAAATCTGATCCCATAGGATGAGGGAACACTGGGAAAGGAAGCATAGAGGTGAGAAAAAAGGGGGGGAGCAGATAGGTGTGAGTATGACAGAGACCTGGGGTGCAGGCAAAGAAGCAGACACAGCATTAACATGTGGCTGGAGCAAGGCTTTACGTGTCTTACACCCAGCAATTAATTAGAACGGAGATTGAAACGGGCCTCATATCTTTTCCTATATTCATGTACTAACTTGACCTGCAAAGAAACTGGTTTAGTGTCTGCACAATGAGGTATGACACGTTTACAGGGTCGGACTGACCTATAGGGCAATCAAATCAGGCTGTGCCCAACGGTCTAATCTGTCAGGTCAGTATGTAGGCTGTTTTTCTTATGGTTACAGGCCTGCTTTATGGTCATATGAGACTTTTTTTAATGTTGATTTTCATGATATTTTAAAACAAACATTGCTTCCAGCAAACTCAAATATATGCAGTCTTCCATACCTTACACAATCGTATACAGCATGTCTTTACAAATTAAAAACTGATATAATTTGCAAATACAGACATTTTATTAGCTGTCTAATTCACTAATGGGGGCCACTTTTATTTCGGTGCTGGGGCCTATTTCCTGTCCCAGTCTGACAATGTATGTTAGGGTAATACATGGCAACAAATTAGTTCCTGTTTGTGGTTCACGTGCTGCACTTAATTTTGCATTCCTTAAAAATCTTAGGTATTTCCAAGATGTGTGTTTCTGTAATTCGTTTCACAGCATATTACTCTTGTATGGTGCACACTTTGTATTGAGTTGGATCCAGGTCTTTATAACAGGCTACAATTGAGAGCTTTGTATTTGAGGCCGAAGGCAGTATAACTTTCTCACTGTGCCTACCTGGGGATCAAAAAGGTGTTCAGAATGCATGATCATTCAATACATGGCCTCTCTGCAGAGAACACAGAGCAACAGTACAGTATTCAAATTGCAGGTGTGATTCTGTGCACATGTGTGTGAAGGAGGCACTCATTGGTCAAAACAGGTGCAAGGTAAAAGAAAAATAATTTGTTGTTGTTACTCATTTATCCGAAACAACTAACAACCATTGACAAAATCAATACTCCTGGTTGTTTTTAGGTGTATGTCACTTGTGTTATACTTCTGTTTTCAATCACGGAAAGCCCAGAGAGGAAACAAAGTACTGGTCAGATTGTACTCTTTGTGGAATCACAGAAATTTAGATTACCCTGTTTAGGCTACACCCTTAATTATGTAGACCACACCCCTTTTAGAAACCCACTCATTTGTTTTTCAGCCAGCCTAAAGGCGTGGGCTGGCAGAAAGGGAGACAGGGAAGAGGAGAGATGGATGTAATGGGCATAATCCATGCGGACAGGCTGGTAGAGCGATTAAGAGCTGAGGTAAGAGCATTACATTCAAGGATGTAAGAGGAGAAGAATCCATGCAAAGTGGTAGGAGGCCGGGAAACTTGGGATCTTTGAAATGCAGAGGTTCCTAACGTAACATTTAATAATTTGTTGTGTGCAAGGCATGCCTCACACTTCCTAGTGGTTTGGAGGTTTCACCCTCATCAATAATACTTTTAAAAATGGCAGAAGATTGTATTATTGGCCCATTTTCTATAAATTCATAATCCCATTCAATAGAACAATAACAATTTTTAAATCATTTAATGTATTTCTATTTAATACAGATGTAAAATATAGGTACGCATTTTCTGAGTATTAATTTTTAACCGTTATACTCACATCCAAACTCAGTAAATAGCTTCTTGCAAAAAGGCTTCAACAATGCCATATAATCTGTGATCTCTGAAAAAACGGCACCTTTTATAAAATACAGCAGCTCATCTCTTAATGAGAATTTCTAAGTTCAAATATTTCTCTCATGTATTGTTGGAGCTACACTAGTTTCCCATTAGAAAGGAAGTAGCCTTCAAGGCACTGTATACTGCTCACAACATAGGTCCCGAGTACCTTGGAGAAATGCATATGGTACACACCTAGGGGAGCTCTTCGATAAATCTCCTCGGGAAAAGTGGAAACACCTAAAATAAACAAAGAGACATGGAGTGGCAGAAGCTTTATTTCATTCCTTGCAAACTCTGAAACAATTTAGAAAAAAATTAAAACCTGGCTTTTTTCAACTATGTTGCCAATTAGCTTACAGCTGCAGATGGCAGTGCTACACTGGCATGCGCTATAAACAATATCAATATAATTAATGGCCAATTGAAAGGAGTTTCTATGATGTCACTTCCTGTTAAGTTAACTCGTATGCAAATTATAGGGGCCTCGCATTTTCCTATTCTGCCCAGGGCCCCATGAACCCTAGGACCGGCCCTGCCCTTCCAGAGCTCTGTGTGTGACCCCAGGTCAAAGGTGAGTCCCGGTTCATACGTTGGTTTTCAACTCCATGGCTGATGGCATTTGAAGCGCTTTGAAGCGGTTTCCTAGTAGCCACTACTTGCAATGCAAAACCAAAGGGGCTGAATCCAGCGGCAAAGTGAGCGAGGCACCCACGGCTGGGCACCCACGGCTGGGCACCCACGTCTGGGCACCCACGTCTGGGCATACCCTGCCAGCACTTGCAATGCAAAACCAACAAGGGTTGAATCCAGTGGCAAAGTGAGCGAGGCACCCACGGCTGGGCACCCACGGCTGGGCACCCACGGCTGGGCACCCACGGCTGGGCACACCCTGCCAGCACTTGCAATGCAAAACCAAAGGGGCTGAATCCAGTGGCAAAGTGAGCGAGGCACCCTCGGCTGGGCATACCCTGCCAGCACTTGCAATGCGCCACACGCCACACTGAGCGCGGGCAAGGCAGAGCTATTGGTTGCCAACACGAGGATTTCATCATTTGTAACAAGCAAATTATTGCATTTTCTTATCTACCACACACTGTATGGTTTGCAGCTTCCAGAAACAATGAGCTAAAGGGATTTGCCAGAGATCACACAATGCGATCAAATGCGAAAATTTAGATTGGAACGCGAATTCCTTAGCTACAAATTCTGCAACTTGGACCTCTCCCCTATTCCTTCAGTGAGCACGAGGGATTGTGATGCGATACGACAGGTTATTAAAGGCCTGACATACTATTTGCCTATAGGCGCTAATTGTGAAAGGCTGTGGGGGCTACGCCAGAGTCAGTCGCATGCCAGGTACGCCAAACACAAACAATCCCAGCAATGCTAACCTTGACGCGCTGCCTGGGCGGACCATCTCTCAATCCAGTTATTGGCCAATCTACAACCTTGGTAGGATGAACTACTGAATAAGTTATGCGTGGCACTTGACGCGCTGCCACAGACCACCCAGTCTGTTGGGAATCGCAGCTCTAGCCTACATACTGTATCGACTTCTAAGGATAACAAGGTGCAGCTTCTCTTTTTGCCACATCACAGTTCACGTCCGGAAGAAAGCCTCATTATTCTCTACAAGGCTGAAACATGTCGACCAGTATTTAGGGGATAACTTAGACCAATTTTTCATCTTCACTATGTCCCCGCCCTGTTTTTAACTGTGTCCTAGGACCCTGGGAATAAAACTTTTTCAGCAGGGGATCCCACAGGCATTTTTAATATCACCACTCTAAGCACACATCACATAAAAACACAAAAATCCGCTCCGCTGCAACTCAGGGATCGAAGCACAGCTGGGTGCACTCGGCAGCCCAGCTGGGAACCCAATGAAGAAACATGCCACCAGCTAGGTTGGTGGGTGAGGGTTCATCTTACAAACCTATTGGGTTTCTTATATTCCAGTGCATAGTACTGAGTCGTCCTGGAATGAGGATTCACAAGTGGGTTCGTCCTCATTGCTTACGAAGCATGCAATGGAGGCGTGAGATAAACAGGGTTTATCGGGTCCGAGTTCTTTGTTAATTCTGCCCTCTCAAGGCTTTGCTAGTAACGAGATCTGGTTGTAAGTTTACATATGAATGCAAGCCCCAAGATCGGGTTTGAACTGCAATGTGCCAAATCGGGGAGCGAAAGTACATGCTAGCTCGGCTTCGGTGTCCTAATCGTATCTGCGTTAATAGTAGTTATTACATCAAGGTATATGCAATAATAATGTGACGTAGTTCATTGGCGACAGGCATTTACAAAACAGACACACTGCCATTTATCAGCGCCTCTGTGCGATTTGAAAGGGGACGAGAGGCAGATCCAGTGCAGGACTTTTTACTAATACTGTTGGACAGGCCTCGTGAAAGGGCCGCTCCCTCCCCGCATGATAAGGCCCGAACGCCGGCTCTCCCGGTGTCCCCAGAAGAACCACCCCGGCAACCCACCGAAGCAACCCGCAAACCGTCCCCAACGGGACGCCTGCTCCCGAACATCCCAGCATCGGCTGTCCCGGGCCCCCGTCAGCACCATTGCCTCGGCCCAGCCGCCATCTTGGACACTGCACCACGAGGCCGCATGGCCTCAGCTCGACCCCAACCCTGGGCCTGGCCAGGCCCCGACATCGAGGCACCACCATCCACCCAGGAGGTGAAGAGACCACTTGGCAGGTCAATGGGAGAGAGGAGTGTTGATGGCTCTCCCCCGCCAGGTGCCGATCGCCCCCGGTCTCCCCGGGCGCTGGCTCCACCCCCCTGCTGGGTGTCTGGACTCCCTCATCCCGGACCTCCCGACCTCCAAGCGCGAGGGTCCGGACATCAAAGGAGACCAGACCTATAACTGGGGCAGCTCCAGAGCAGGAAGGCAGTTGTATCCTGGAGTCGAGAGACACCTTGAAGAACTCATCCCTGACGGACTGCTGGCGCTGCCGCAGCCTTGCCTTGTGAACCATCTCCGAAGCCTGCTGGCGCTGCCGCGGCCCTCTGCAACGTGCATCTTCGTCTGGACCTGCTGGCGCTGCCGCGGCCCATCCTTGTGAACCATCGCTCTTGCCTGCTGGCGCTGCCGCGGCCCCTCTGCAAAGAAGTCATCATCGTAGCCTGCTGGCGCTGCCGCGGCCCTCCTTACCGAGAACCATCATCCTAGCCTGCTGGCGCTGCCGCGGCCCTCCTTGCCGAGAACATCATCCTAGCCTGCTGGCGCTGCCGCGGCCCGACCTTTCAGACCTCCGAGCTCGAGGATTGTGAGCTCCTTCTGGCCGCCCTTGTACCGGACCGGTACCAAGACTGTCCCGCTACCCCTTACCCTACAGAGACTAGAATTGGGAGGATCCTCGTGTCCTGCCCCCACTGCATCGTTGATAACCTTGCCTCAAGAATCCTATATAAAGTGTGCAGATCGTATCCTTGTGTGGTGTCCATTTATGGGGGGGAAGTTACTTGTCTGTACGATCGCTGGAGACGGTCCTCACCGGAGGCCTCTCCCCCTGTACTCGGCCGACCCTCCAGGTCCCTGTCTAACATTGGTGGCCAGCGGCGCGATCCGAACCAACACGTAATCGTACAGAGAGTAACTCACCCTACGACACAACCACAATGACAACAAAAGAGAGCGGAACCACAGAAAAATTCCAGATGGAGAAACTAGAAGAGTATAACCACAGAGAACTAAAGCAATTCTGCATAGAACTAGGCATTGCTACCACAGGACTGAGCACGAAAGAAGACTTCAAAAAGGCCCTGGAATCTTGGGCAGAGACGGGTACGGCCGTACCCCAAAACCAAAGAGGCACCGGAAACGAACACCACTCCGACGGAAGAAAGAAGATCAGGTCTCTCCCCAGAGGAGATCCGAGAACGGGAAAAAAGCAGGCTCCATGAATTGGAGCTGGCTCGACTTCGTTTGGATGGAGAACTGAAATTGGCGGAACAAAAAATAACATTGGAACACTTGCGGCTCCGAGAGGAGCGGGAAGAGAAACAAATACAGAGAGAGTTAGAAGAGAAAAAGCTAGCCTACGAACATGAGCGCAACCTAAAAGAAATAGAGCTTCGGAAACAGAATAAAGATCTCGGGGTGCCCGAGCGCCCGAACACTCCTGCCACTACAGACCCTAAAGTCCACATCCCCAAGGATGTCGTTAGAGAATATAATCGGAACGACGATATCCAGCAATGGTTCAAAGCCTATGAGGTAGCCATGACCTCCCACCGGATTCCCCGAAGCGACTGGGGAGCCGGGTTATGGGGGAGGTTCGTCAACGAAGGGCGAGACGCCCTGCTGCAACTCCCGGACCATCAGATGACCTCCTACGACCACATGAAAGCCACCCTCCTCACTCGAAACGGACTCACGCCCGAGATGTACCGCCAGCGGTTCCGCGACTGCAAACGGATCCCGGGTACAACTTGGGTGGAGTACGTGAACTTTTTCAGCAGAGCATTCGAAGGGTGGATCAAGGGCAGCAAGGTGACCACTTACGAGCAACTCTTTGACCTTATTGTGTGGGAGCACCTCTCTAACAATTGCTTCGTCGAGCTCAGGCAGCACCTCCTCGACAGTAAACTGACTGAACCTCGGCAACTCGCCACCGAAGCTGACCGATGGGAAAGCACCTGAGTTGCCCGAAACGGGCCCAGCGAACCAAACAGAACCAACCAAGGACCCCATCGCCCCCGAGGGGGAGGAGGAGGCCAGGGTCGGGGCAGAGACGCCGTCCCGGTGGCTCCCGCCAGCAACGCCCCGCCCCGCCCCCGGCCGGCAGGGGAAACCCGCCGATGCGTCCAGGGTTCCGAGCCAACGTTACTTGCCACCGATGCCAGCGACCCGGCCACTACGCCAACGACCCTAATTGCCCGAAGAACCAGAACCCTATGCCCCGCCAGGTCGCGGCCGCCGCCCTGGGAGAAGAGCAAACCCCAGAAGATTCTGAAGAGTACGAGGCCGACCAGCCCGAGTGGGAACCAGCCGCCATGTCCCTGGTCTGCTAGGGGAAAGAGACATGATTCCGCGGGCTCCCTTACCCGCCAATACGCGGAAATACAGCCAGTGGGTCAACATTAATGGGTGCCAGGCTGAAGCCCTACGCGACACCGGGGCCAGTGTGACGGCAGTCCGCTGTCATCTGGTGACCCCGGAGCAGATCTTGCCGAACGTCCTTTGACCCGTCCGGTCAGCAGACAACTCAGAAAGCCTGTGTCGGATGGCCTGCGTCCCCTTCGAGTGGGGAGGAGTGTCCGGAATGCTGAAGGTGACTGTCCGCGATGATGCCCCAGTGGACTGCCTCCTGGGGAACGACCTCGAAAGTTCCCCCTGGGCCGCCGTCGAAAGAAGAGAGCACCTGGGGATGTTGGGCCTCCCTGAATGGGCCTGCATAACGACCCGGTCCATGGCCGCCCGCGCCATCTCCAGTCCCGAAGAACCCGAATGGCCAGAACCTCCTCCCCCGATCGTCCCGGAGGGAGACGCCCTAAGCGCCAATCCCCCAGAGCAAAACGAAGAAGGGCCCGTTCAACTCCAGGACCTTCCCGAACTGGCCCAGTGGCGTCAAGAGGGTGGTCCCACCCAGGAACAATTCCGACAAGAGCAGAGGACCTGTCCCTCCCTCGAGGGACTCCGGCAGCAAGCCCTCGCCCAGAGCGCAGGAGACACTGCAGGGGCCCACTGGATTTATTGGGACAATGACCTGCTCTACAGCGAGCAAAGAATTGCTGAGCTGGGGGCCAGTCGGGTGCTGGTAGTGCCCCTCCGCTTCAGAGACTTCCTTTTGAACTTGGCACACGATGTCTCCCTTGCTGGGCACCTGGGGCAAGACAAAACATACAACCGCCTGGTAACTCACTTCTACTGGCCCAAAATGCGAAATGATGTCTCCAACCACTGTCGGGCCTGCCCCACCTGCCAGGCCAGCGGGAAGAGCGGCCGAAAGATCAAAGCACCCTTGCAACCCTTTCCCGTCGTCACCACCCCGTTCGAACGGGTGGGAATAGACATTGTGGGGACCCTAGACCCCCGAACGGCCCAGGGGCACCGGTTCATCCTAGTCCTGGTGGACCACGCCACCCGCTATCCCGAGGCCATTCCTCTTCGGACCGTAACAGCACCCGTGGTAGGCCGAGCCCTGATGGGGATCTTCTCTCGAGTGGGCTTCCCCCGGGAAGTCGTCAGCGACAGGGGCACGAACTTTATCTCAAAGTATATGAGGTCTCTCTGGTAACAGTGCGGGGTCACCTACCGGTTCACAACCCCTTATCACCCGCAAGGAAATGGACTGGTCGAGAGGTTTAACCGCACTCTCAAGGGAATGATCATGGGCCTGGAAGAACCCCTACGTCGCCAATGGGACGTGCTGCTCCCGTGCCTCCTCTTCGCCTATCGAGAAGTTCCCCAGAAATCCCTCGGCTTCAGTCCCTTTGAGCTCCTGTACGGACACCCCATCCGGGGCCCCCTCAGCCTGGTCAAGGAAGGATGGGAGATGGCCCCCCAGAAGACACCTCCAGACGTATACAAGTATCTCCTGACCCTCCGCACCCAGACCCGGCGATTCAGGGAACTCGCCAAAACCAACCTTGAGGCCAGTCAGGAGGACATGAAGAAATGGTACGATCAGCATGCCTCCTCCATCGAGTTCGAACCAGGCCAGCAAGTCTGGGTGATGTCTCCAGTCGAACCCTGTGCCCTGCAGGACAAATGGACAGGACCCTTCAAGGTGATAGAGCGCAAGGGCCCTGTCACCTACCTAATAGACATGGAGTCCCCCCGGAACCCCCTGCGAGTCCTCCATGCCAACAGATTCAAACCCCACTTCGTACGTTCGGAGCTCAGCCTACTGATGGCAACAGATAGTGGGACGGAAGAAGACTCCGGGCCCCTCCCTGACCTACTGAGGACCCGGGAAAAAGATGGCTCAGTGGAAGGGGTCAGACTCTCCGATGCCTTGTCCCCGGAACAACGCCAAGACTGTCGGGCTCTCCTGCTACAATTTGCGAACCTGTTCTCCCTCACCCCCGGGGTCACCCCCTGGTGCCTTCACGACGTGGACACTGGGGATAGTCCACTTATTCGACACAGGGCGTACCGAGTGCCAGATCGGGTGCGTACCTGCATCCAAGATGCTGGCCCTAGTAGTGATCGAGCCATCCGACAGCCCCTGGGCCAGCCCAGTCGTACTGGTCCCCAAGGCTACCGCCCCGGGCGTTGCCCCCGAGCTCCGGTTCTGTGTAGACTATCGGGGTCTGAACGCTGTTACCAGAACTGACGCTCACCCCATCCCCCGGGCGGATGAGCTGGTTGACCGCATGGGGGCTGCCCGCTACCTGAGCATCTTCGATCTAACAGCGGGCTACTGGCAAATCGGCCTCACGCCCAGGGCCCAAGAACGATCCGCCTTCTCTACCCCGGTTGGCCACTACCACTTCAAAGTGATGCCATTCGGCATGAAAAATGCTCCAGCTACCTTCCAACGACTCGTGAACCAGGTACTGGCGGGCCTCGAAGAATTCAGCGCCGCCTACCTGGACGATATCGCTATGTACAGTCGCCACTGGGCAGACCACCTTCACCACCTCCGAGAAGTCCTGCACGCCCTCCAGCAGGCCGGCCTCACCATCAAAGCCAGCAAATGTCAGATTGGCCAGGGGTCCGTGACCTACCTCGGACACCAAGTGGGGAGCGGTCTGGTGGCCCCCCTTCAGCTCAAGATCGCTGCCATCCAGTCCTGGCAACCACCTGTCACCCAAACCGAGGTCCGGGCCTTCCTAAGGCTCACCGGATACTACCGGCGGTTTGTAAAGGACTATGGCAGCATTGTGGGGCCCCTCACAGAACTCACATCCAAGAAAAACCCCAAAACCGTCAACTGGACTCCGGGCTGTCAAGCGGCCTTCGAGAAGTTGAAGGCCGCCATGTGCACCGCCCCCGTGCTCCAGGCCCCCGACTACAGCCGGGAATTCATAGTCCAGACGGACGCCTCAGATCATGGCGTTGGGGCAGTCCTCTCTCAACTCAATGCCGAGGGAGTCGATCAGCCAGTGGCCTTCATCAGCCGACGCCTCCTGGCTCGAAAACAGCGCTGGAGCACCATCGAGCGGGAGGCCTTCGCAGTGGTATGGGCCCTCAAGAAACTCCGGCCCTACCTCTTCGGTACCCATTTCAGGGTACAGACAGACCACCGACCCCTGCAATGGCTGATGCAGATGCGGGGAAAACCCAAAACTGTTGCGATGGTCCATCTCCTTGCAGGGGATGGACTTCACTGTGGAGCATCGTCCTGGCCAGGACCACGCCAACGCGGACGGCCTGTCACGCTTTTTCCGCCTCGGCGAGGAGAGTACCCAAGAGGATGGGTGACTCTCCCTGCCTTCAGCTGGGGGGGACGCATGTTGGACAGGCCTCGTGAAATGGCTGCTCCCTCCCCGCATGATAAGGCCCGAACGCCGACTCTCCCGGTGTCCCCAGAAGAACCACCCCGGCAACCCACCGAAGCAACCCGCAAACCGTCCCCAACGGGACGCCTGCTCCCGAACATCCCAGCATCGGCTGTCCTGGGCCCCCGTCAGCACCATTGCCTCGGCCCAGCCGCCATCTTGGACACTGCACCACGAGGCCGCGTGGCCTCAGCTTGACCCCAACCCTGGGCCTGGCCAGGCCCCGACATCGAGGCACCACCATCCACCCAGGAGGTGAAGAGACCACTTGGCAGGTCAATGGGAGAGAGGAGTGTCGATGGCTCTCCCCCGCCAGGTGCCGATCGCCCCCGGTCTCCCCGGGCGCTGGCTCCACCCCCCTGCTGGGTGTCTGGACTCCCTCATCCCGGACCTCCCGACCTCCAAGCGCGAGGGTCCGGACATCAAAGGAGACCAGACCTATAACTGGGGCAGCTCCAGAGCAGGAAGGCAGTTGTATCCTGGAGTCGAGAGACACCTTGAAGAACTCATCCCTGACGGACTGCTGGCGCTGCCGCAGCCTTGCCTTGTGAAGCATCTCCGAAGCCTGCTGGCGCTGCCGCGGCCCTCTGCAACGTGCATCTTCGTCTGGACCTGCTGGCGCTGCCGCGGCCCATCCTTGTGAACCCTCGCTCTTGCCTGCTGGCGCTGCCGCGGCCCCTCTGCAAAGGAGTCATCATCGTAGCCTGCTGGCACTGCCGCGGCCTTCCTTACCGAGAACCATCATCCTAGCCTGCTGGCGCTGCCGCGGCCCTCCTTGCCGAGAACATCATCCTAGCCTGCTGGCGCTGCCGCGGCCCGACCTTTCAGACCTCCGAGCTCGAGGATTGTGAGCTCCTTCTGGCCGCCCTTGTACCGGACCGGTACCAAGACTGTCCCGCTACCCCTTACCCTACAGAGACTAGAATTGGGAGGATCCTCGTGTCCTGCCCCCACTGTATCGTTGATAACCTTGCCTCAAGAATCCTATATAAAGTGTGCAGATCGTATCCTTGTGTGGTGTCCATTTGTGGGGGGGAAGTTACTTGTCTGTACGATCGCTGGAGACGGTCCTCACCGGAGGCCTCTCCTCCTGTACTCGGCCGACCCTCCAGGTCCCCGTCTAACAAATACGAACTGGATCTTGAAGCGAGAAGGTTCTGGATGGGAAAAAAGCAGCAGCATGCTGACGAAGTACAAAATACGGATCCAAGTTGGAAAACAAGCAGGAAAGTATTTTTAAAAAATATAGCACCAGTAGGGAAAGAAAGCTGTCGGCAGGCAGATACAATGCAAGCAAAGCTCAGAACACAAACAGGACACAAACAAAAATAAGCGTTTTTTGGAACAAGAGCAGGAAGCTAACCCAAAAAATTGTACACGAAATTGAACAAAACCAGTAGTTAATTCCGGCTCCGAAACAAATGAACTCTAAGAGGGTCAAAGAAGAAAGATTACCCACTAGCAGGCAAGCCTTTTTCAGGGACAGCCCAAGTAACAAATAAAAAGCCAGTGGGCGGGCTGTAAGCTCACAGAGTCAGTACAGCATGTCTTAAAGAGACAGTGCAGGCATTGCCTAGGCTCGACCTAATAACACTTTTGTGCGACCTTCTTCCAGCCAGCATGATTGTAGTGGGCGGGCTGTGAGCTCACAGAGTCAGTACAGCATGTCTCAAAGAGACAGTGCAGGCATTGCCTAGGCTCGACCCATAACACTATTGAGCGACCTTCTTCCAGCCAGCATGATCGTCATGTAAATACTCTCACTTTGAAGTCAGAGAAAGAAAAGTAAACCCCAAGCCCCAGGGAAGGCAGAGTCTGGCATTTGACCTCTGCCTTTCAATGCACAGCAAATGTGACAAGATAAGAACAAGATTTGAAGTCCTTGTTACAAAAATCTAGTACTGGTGGAAGAATACAGTAAATAGGGTTTGAGATCTAAAAGGGACCAACTCAAGCTGGAAAACCTAAAAACATACAGAGCCAACAAAAAGAAAGAAAGCAAATGTGAGTTATAAACAGCAAAGCCAATGGTAAGCAATTTTATTTATTTATTTTATTTATTTAAAAAGTTTTATATAGCGCTGCTGGACCCGAGAGTATCAGAGCGCTTTACCTAGTGAGATACAAGAACAAAGCAATTACATAATAAGTAAAAAAAAAAAATAATAATAATAATAATAAATGTTCCCAAGATGTTGTTAGCTAACACGGACTAGTATGCTTTGACCTAAAAAACACAATCACAGACATGGTGTTATGCTAACCTCAGCAGCCACCACAGATCTGATGACGGCTGTGCCTAATAGTTCGCCAATCGTGACCGGCCTCATTAATATTCATGAGGTGGGTCAATTTGTGACCCACTAGAAATTGCTCTTTCAAAGATGTCGGCTTTCTTACATTAGTTATTGCGATTTACCGCAATTAGGGAATCGAAATTCTAGATTTTTGTCCATCTGGCCCTTAGTAGAAGGTAAAATATTTGACCAGGGCAAACCTGTTTAGTAAATCCGTCCCGCGCTCCATCGTGGTCAGTCTGAAATCAAGCTTAAGTCCCATTCTACTGCGGTCATTGATCATCAGTGGAGCTTTGTCCTTCTGTGCGCTATTTCTACTTAAAGCTTTGAATATTCCTATCTCCGGTTTACCTTAGTATATTTCTGTCACTGTGGTGTGATTTTCTTTAGTATATTTTACTGTATTTTTTCGAATTCAGTTTGGCATTTTTATTGTTTTGCATTTTGACTTTTTCCCTGCTTCGGTACTGCAGGAATACTTTGCCCTCTCTGCTCTGGGCCATGGCTACCAGGAAGTTGCGGTCGGGTTAATTTAGTCACACTGATAAGGGTTCTATTTATTTCTTGGAGTGGCTGAGTCACCCACCCCAAACAATAATCCAGTTTTTTAGAGCCACTTTTTGTAAATTAGTCTGAGTGCCCAACCCTGAAATCATCGCCCATCCATGTGAGACCTGAATGCCCACTGTATGTCTGCACGTCTCTGTTTGGGGCACACGCATGATACATGAAGCCACAGCCACATGGATGTGCTATGTCCAAGTGGAGCCCAAGATGGAGAGTTGGCGAGAGTACAGACAGCAGATGTGAGTGTCAAGGCCCCTCATAGACATTCAAGAGTCTCTTGTAGTGAGCCAGACTTGTGGGTGTCCACTAGAGAGACACTGGGCCCCTTTGAAGCGAGGGAGCTTCACCCTGCCGTTAGCTGGGCCAGGTGTTTAATTTGAGCCAGTGGTTTCCGGTGCTCGGCACCGGCGCTTAATTGTCAACAACAGGGCTTGTAGCAGTACCACATGGTGGCACTGTTCGGCTAATTTAGGAGCACAACAGTTGATTTTTAATGCAATATATGTTAAAAATTACTATTACCATTCTTATAGCTTTGGGGGCCTGGGATAGTCTGAATTGTCCCACTTGTAGCAGTGTGATGTGAGTAGTTGTGTTGTCACTATCACCGGCAGCATGGCAGGGGCAATGTTTCGTGCAAGCTGCTGCGAGCGCCTGACGAGAGCCCTGCAAAAGGGGATGATGGACGGAGCGTGTGAGCCAATCAAACACCCACCCCCAGTCAACTGATCTGGGTTTAATCCATCACCGTTCTTTAGCTCACTCCGCCACCCCAGGTCAGACATGGCCATATGCAAATCAGTCTGACCCTGTGCCTCATGGGAACAGTCCAGCCCGAACTGCCAAGCCATGTCTTCCCTGGACCGAGTCCATCGTCCCCTTTTGTATCGCTTTAACGAGAGCCTTAGCACTTTTTTTCTTTACAAATTAAGCCCTGCTTTGGAGGGAGCCAGCAACACACACTCATCTCCACAGCGAGAGAATGTTTGACTACAGGTTGTGTCCTGTTGGATCTCATTGAGTCATTACTGGAACCCAGGGACCCCCTGAATCACTGGATCACAGGGACCCCCACTGAATCATTACGGGAACCCGGGACCTCCATTGAATCACTACTGGAACCCAGGGACCCCCTGAATCATTATTGGAACCCTGGGACCCCCACCAAATCATTACTGAAATCCAGGGGACCCCACTGTGTCATTACTGGAAGCCAAGGTCTAAGCTATTTCTATGATTTGAAGAACAAAACAAAACACAAAAATACAAAAACATGGATAGACCAAACAAATGCTAAAATATTGAAATATTTTGTTTCATTCACAGTTAAATATACACAAAGTTTCCAAATCTTCAATGTTGCTTCTTTATTTGTATATACCTAATTAATTTGTATGTATTTATTTTAATTGCTAAAACAGTCACAAACCCGCTGAGGAGGATTCGCGGACCACAGGTGAAAAATTGTTGCTCAGCAAAGTTTCTTTCCAGCCCCCCACAACTGCTGAGTGCCCCCACAACTGCTGAGTGTGCACCACAAACGCTGAGTGCATCCCACAACTGCTGTGTGCCCCCCACAACTGCTGAGTGTGCCCCACAACTGCTGAGTGCCCCCCACAACTGCTGAGTGTGCCCCACAACTGCTGAGTGCCCCCCACAACTGCTGAGTGTGCCCACAACTGCTGAGTGCCCCCCACAACTGCTGAGTGCCCCCCACAAACACTGAGTGCATCCAACATCTGCTGAGAGCGCCCCACAACTGCTGAGAGCCCCTCACAACTGCTGTGTGCCCCCCACAACTGCTGAGTGCCCCCCGCAACTGCTGAGTGCGCCCCACAACTGCTGAGTGCCCCCCACAAACACTGAGTGCACCCAACATCTGCTGAGTGGGCCCCACAACTGCTGAGAGCCCCTCACAACTGTTGAGTGCTCCCCACCACTGCTGAGTGCCCCCCACACCCGCTGAGTGCCCCCACACCCGCTGAGTGTGCCCCACAAATGGTAAGTGTGCCCAACAACTGCTGAGTGCGCCCCACCACCGCTGAGTGGGCCCAACAACTGCTGAGTGCGCCCAACAACTGCTGAGTGCGCCCCACCACCGCTGAGTGGGCCCAACAACTGCTGAGTGCACCCCACCACCGCTGAGTGGGCCCAACAACTGCTGAGTGCGCCCCACCACCACTGAGTGCCCCCAACAACTGCTGAGTGCGCCCAACAACTGCTGAGTGCGCCCCACCACCGCTGAGTGCGCCCAACAACTGCTGAGTGTGCCCCACCACCGCTGAGTGCCCCCCACAACCGCTGAGTGCGCCCAACAACCGCTGAGTGCGCCCAAAAACTGCTGAGTGTGCCCCACCACCGCTGAGTGCACACACACACGCTGAGAGCGCCCCACCACCGCTACGTGCCAGCCACACCTCCTGAGTGCGCCCCACAAATGCTGAGTGCACCCAACAACTGCTGAGTGAGCCCCACCACCGCTGAGTGCCCCCCACAACCGTTGAGTACGCCCAACAACCGCTGAGTGTGCCCTACAACCGTTGAGTGCGGCCAACAACTGCTGAGTGCGCCCCACAACCTCTGAGTGCACCCCACAACTGCTGGGTGCCCCCCCACAACTGCTGAGTGCACCCCACAACCGCTGAGTGCACCCCACAACCGCTGAGTGCACCCTACAACCGTTGAGTGCGGCCAACAACTACTGAGTGCGTCCCACAACCTCTGAGTGCACCCCACAACTGCTGAGTGCCCCCCCACAACTGCTGAGTGCACCCCACAACCGCTGAGTGCCCCCCACAACCGCTGAGTGCGTCCCACAACCACTGAGTGCAGCCCACAACTGCTGAGTGCACCCCACAACTGCTGGGTGCCCCCCCTCCACAACTGCTGAGTGCGCCCATCTGCTGAGTGCGCCCCACAACTGCTGAGTACCCCCCACAACCCCTCAGTGCGCCCCACAACTGCTGAGTGCGCCCGCTTGTGGTCCGGAGTGAGCCCTCTAAGGGCCGAGTGTACACATGAAGTTACACAATATCAGAATAACTGTGAAATTCGCATCCTTTCCAGTGTCATCACTGTATATCCACGTGAGCACACAGTGACGTGAAAGGGGTCTCATATACACCGGCCTCTGAGCGAGAGAGAGAGAGAGAGAGAGCGCCGGACGCACTCGCCGGATCCAGGCATGATTGATTCCCTGCTTCCGTTTTGCATCGCAGCAGCAACTCCCTGGTGCTTACAGGCCCTATTTACAAGCCAGAGCAAAGGAGTTTGAATAAAATATGCAAATATTGCGGAACATAGGCCTGGGAGTAAACACTGCTAGCAATAAAAGGTGCGCCTCGTTTATTCTGCCACCACAGACACCGCCGGAACCTGATTCAGAGTCGAGTTAAGGGAACATTCACACGCTCGAGCTCAGGGATTCCT
Source organism: Lissotriton vulgaris (assembly GCF_964263255.1). Classification (NCBI taxonomy): domain Eukaryota; kingdom Metazoa; phylum Chordata; class Amphibia; order Caudata; family Salamandridae; genus Lissotriton; species Lissotriton vulgaris. Next base: position 461,958 of record NW_028251493.1, on the reverse strand, counting down.
TACACGCGTCTTATGAGGCACTTTAAGGTTCACCACATAAGATTCAAGAACAACGAATGCTAAAAGTTAAGGGTTCCGTTAAACTCAGAGCGCCCTCCTGGGGTGCCTTCCTCCCCCAGGAGAGTGTGTCACACTGATGCACGCGACACTTCTACGACCACGACAGGGCACTGACCCCACCCTGTTTGAGTTACATTTGTGATGCGGGGGGGGGGGGGGGGGGGGGGGGGAGCGAGCCGCCGAAACGTGTCCCCCTGCGCACCACGCGTGCAGCGCTTCAGAAACTTTCCGTCAGCTCCGCCCATGTGATTTCTAGAGCTCAGCACACTGTGACGGCTCATGTGGCAAGGGAACAAATCACGAAATTAGTTGGAAGCTGCTGCGGAATCGCTTAACCCCAGCCCACATCATCACCTTCCTCCCCCCCTCCCCCCACCCCCCGGCCCTGTTTATAGCCACATCATCATCTTTCCTCCCCCGGGCCCTGTTTATACGTCACATCATCATCTTTCCTCCCCGGACCCTGTTTATACGTCACATCATCATCTTTCCTCCCCGGACCCTGTTTATACGTCACATCATCATCTTTCCTCCCCCGGGCCCTATTTATACTTCACATCATCATCTTTCCTCCCCGGACCCTGTTTATAGCCCACATCATCACCTTTCCTCCCCAGAACCCTGTTTATAGCCCACATCATCATCTTTCCTCCCCGGGCCCTGTTTATACTTCACATCATCATCTTTCCTCCCCGGACCCTGTTTATACGTCACATCATCATCTTTCCTCCCCCGGGCCCTGTTTATACGTCACATCATCATCTTTCCTCCCCCAAGCCCTATTTATACTTCACACCATCACCTTTCCTCCCCTAGGCCCTGTCTATAGCCCACATCATCATCACTTTTCCTCACCTAAGCCCTGTTTATAGCCCACATCATCATCTTTCCTCCCGGGCGCTATTTATAGTCCACATCATCACCTTTCCTCCCCAGGGCTCTGTTTATAGCCCACATCATCACCTTTCCTCCCCAGAGCCCTGTTTATATCCCACATCATCACCTTTCCTCCTGAAGGCCCCGTCTATAGCCCACATCATCATCACCTTTCCTCCCCTGGGCTCTGTTAATAGCCCACATCATCATATTTCCTCCCCTGGGCGCTGTTTATAATCCACATCATCACCTTTCCTCCCCTGCGCCCCGTCTATAGCCCACCTCATCATCTTTCCTCCCCGGGGGCTGTTTATAATCCACATCATCACCTTTCCTCCCCTGGGCTCTGTTAATAGCCCACATCCTCATCTTTCCTCCCCGGGCGCGGGTATAGTCCACATCATCACCTTTCCTCCCCTGGGCGCTGTTTATAGTCCACATCATCATTTTTCCTCCCCTGGGCCCTGTTTATAGCCCACATCATCATCTTTCCTCCCCTGGGCCCTGATCTTTCCTCCCCTGGGCCCTGTTTATAGCCCACATCATCATCTTTCCTCCCCTGGGCCCTGTTTATAGCCCATATCATCATCGTTCCTCCCCTGGGCCCTGTTATAGCCCACATCATCATCTTTCCTCCCCTGGGCCCTGTTTATAGCCCATATCATCATCTTTCCTCCCCCGGGCCCTGTTTATAGCCCACATCATCACCTGTCTAGCTCGGGGCCTCGTTTATAGACCACATCATCATCATTCCTCTCCTGGTCCCCATTTATAGTTCACATCATCATCTTGCTTCCCCCTGGGCCCTGTTAATAGCCCACATCATCATCTTTCCTCCCCAGGGCTCTGTTAATAGCCCACATCATCACCTTTCCTCCCCGGACCCTGTTTATAGCCCACATCATCACCTTTCCTCCCCGGACCCTGTTTATAGCCCACATCATCATCTTTCCTCCCCGGACCCTGTTCATAGCCCATATCATCATCTTTCCTCCCAAGAACCTGTTAATAGCCCACATCATCACCTTTCCTCCCCCAGGCCCTCTTTATTGCCCACATAATCATCTTTCCTCCCCTGGGCCCTGTTTATACTTCACTTCATCATCTTTCCTCTCCAGGCCCTGTTTATAGCTCATATCATCATCTTTCTACCCGGTTCCTGTTTATAGCTCACATCATCCTCTGTCTACCCTGGTTCCTGTTTATAGCCCACATCATCAACTTTCCTCCCAGAGGACACTAACCCCTGTCTCTCTTGTTATTTCTTGATCGCCCTCTGACCCATGTGCTCCTCAGATATTTAAACTCATATTCATGACTCACATCCCCATTATCCATGGCTCACATCCCTCATACCCTTGACTCACATCCCTCATATCATCCTGCCACGCCAGGCAGGGCGTTCAGTCTTGTTCCTCACTTGTAGGCGCGGGAATTCCCTCCCACCTGTGCTTTGAAACACTCCCAGTCCTTTGATCGGTCCCAGGGACCACTGCCTGCCCGTGAGAAATTAAACTGAAAAGTTTCATTCTTCTTTTTTAAATGCATCCCGTTCTCCTTCAAGGAAAACGGGATGCATTTAAAACAAGTATTCACAATGCTATAGGTCTCGCAATTGCGCGTTTTTAAACTCTGGCATTGTAAAAAAGAAAGAGCGCGGTGTCCCTGAAGCAGGCGCCGCGATCTGAATTAAAGTAAAAAAATAAATAAATAAACAAAGCGCTGTGTCCCCGAAGCGGACAATGCACTCAACTTCAAACTTTTACACATAAACTGTAAACTCAGGGCGGTGTCCCTAAAGTGCGTGCCGCGCTCGGCATGCACATACAACAACAAAGCAGCCGCCATTGTCAATAAACTAAATAGTGCTCACCTAGTAAATAATTTGTTACAAAGAAGGTAACCCGCACTTCAAGTGCGGGTTACCTTCTTTGTAACAAAGTATTTGGGCCCTTACCCCACTTCTGTCCGCATGGGCCAAACTCCCTTTTTTTCACACACCCAGTAAATAAAGCACATAAACTGTAAACTTAGCGCGGTGTCCCTAAAGTGTGTGCCGCACTCGGCATGCATATACACCAACAAAGCAGCCGCCATTGTCAATAAACTAAATAGTGCTCACCCAGTAAATAAAGCATGCTGTGTAACGAGCGAAGTAAAAGGTCCAGTCCATATGGGCGGTAACAAATGGAGACAGGGTGGTACCAAGGTGGGATTTAGAAGGGTCATGATGAATCAAAAGCCAGCATTTATCAAGGGCAATGACACAAGCCAATTAAAATATGGGGGGAGAGTGGGCGAGGCTTCCACAGCATACTCGACTACAGCATGCCTCGAAGAGCGAGTAACGCATGCGCGCTGCCGCTAGGCTAGACCTAAAAAAAAACGCTTTATTCAAAAGCAGCCCCAGGAATGGTGGTTTGCTGACCCCAGCAGGCCACCATTCCTGGGATTGCGAGCCATTCCCAATGGGGTCGCAAATTGTGACAGCCTCATGAATATTAATGAGGCATGTAATTTGCGACCCCATTGGGGATCGCAAACAGTGTGAGTCGCAATTTAACGCAATTTGCGACTCGCAAAAATTAATGGTCGTACATTTGGCCCCAAGCCACTTGGCATCGACTATCCCTGCTCCGCAAAGAGAAACCTTTATTTTTAGAAGATGTGCACAAGATAAAGCATGTTCAGGGTTCTTATATCCTGTGTCATATTATAGTCCCACACAGCAATGTACGCGAGCGGAGAGCGAACAACCGTTCTCTTCTGGTCGTTTCCAGAAGTAAAAGGGCCAGAAGAGGAGGGCGCTCTTTTGATTCTTGGGTTATGGGCTCCAGAATTCCCTCCTGATCCTTCTCAAAGCCAAAGACAACCTGCTCAGTTTAAAAAAACAATGAAAACTCCACTTGTTTACATAACTCACTGCCCCCTGTACGGCTTGCGGTCTCTGTCAGCGCTGTAAAGCCGTATCGGGGTAGCCACGCCCTTTACAAGAAACGGTATCATAATAATGACTTAAGAATACTGCTACAAACACCCTTTCCTCTCCCACAAGATCCTCACTCTTTGAAGAGCATCCCACATTCTGTGATACATCACCCCACAGGCTCTGAAAGTACGACAGAATATCCGCCATATGCCTGCAGTCTGCCCATGACTGTTGAAGGACAGCCCGCCGTCTGCCCATGACTGTTGAAGGACGGCCCACCGTCTGCCCATGACTATTCAAGGACGGCCCACCGTCTGCCCATGACTGTAAAACGACGGCCCACCGTCTGCCCATGACTGTTCAAGGACGGCCCACCGTCTGCCCATGACTCTGCCCACCGTCTGCCCATGACTGTTCAAGGACGGCCCACCGTCTGCCCATGACTCTGCCCGCCGTCTGCCCATGACTGTTGAAGGACGGCCCACCGTCTGCCCATGACTATTCAAGGACGGCCCACCGTCTGCCCATGACTGTAAAACGACGGCCCACCGTCTGCCCATGACTGTTCAAGGACGGCCCACCGTCTGCCCATGACTCTGCCCACCGTCTGCCCATGACTGTTCAAGGACGGCCCACCGTCTGCCCATGACTCTGCCCACCGTCTGCCCATGACTGTTGAAGGACGGCCCACCGTCTGCCCATGACTGTTCAAGGACGGCCCACCGTCTGCCCATGACTGTAAAAAGACGGCCCACCGTCTGCCCATAACTCTGCCCACCGTCTGCCCATGACTGTTGAAGGACGGCCCACCGTCTGCCCATGACTATTCAAGGACGGCCCACCGTCTGCCCATGACTGTAAAAAGACGGCCCACCGTCTGCCCATGACTGTTCAAGGACGGCCCACCGTCTGCCCATGACTCTGCCCACCGTCTACCCATGACTGTTCAAGGACGGCCCACCGTCTGCCCATGACTGTTCAAGGACGGCCCACCGTCTGCCCATGACTGTAAAAAGACGGCCCACCGTCTGCCCATGACTGTTCAAGGCCTGCTCAGGACTATTCCACAAGCAGTACAAAAGGGGGTGGTGATGGACGGAGCATCTGAATCAATCAAACACTCACACCCAGTCAACAGATCTGGGTTTAATCCACCACCGTTCTTTAGCCCACTCTGCCACCCCAGTTCAGACATGGCTATATGCAAATCAGTCTGACCCTGTGCCTCATGGGAACAGTCCAGCCCGAACAGCCATGTCTTCCCTGGACCAGAAACAAGCTTCAGAGGACCGGTTTCTGGCATTACAGCCGTCTTCAGCCAGGCTTGCTTGAATCCAGTGGCAAAGTGAGCAAGGGACTCACGTCTGAGCATACCCTGCCACACTTATGGTGGCCAAAAGCGGTACAAAAGGGGGTGGTGATGGACGGAGCATCTGAATCAATCAAACACTCACACCCAGTCAAAAGATCTGGGTTTAATCCATCACTGTTCTTTAGCCCACTCTGCCACCCCAGTTCAGACATGGCTATATGCAAATCAGTCTGACCCTGTGCCTCATGGGAACAGTGCAGCCCGAACTGCCAACCCATGCTTTTCCTGGACCAGAAACAAGCTTCCGAGGACCGGTTTCTGGCATTCCAGCCGTCTTCAGCCCGGCTTGCTTGAATCCAGTGGCAAAGTGAGCAAGGGACTCACGTCACGTCACTTATGACGGCCAGAAGCCCACCACGCACTGTCTCAACCATTGCTTTCAGATTGGAAGACAAAAGATTCCTAATGAACAAATTCTTACCTTAATTGGGCTAGGCTCACCTGCTCAAAGCCATTGGTCCAACAACCATTGGACCATCAGTGGATGTTGCTGTTCTTTACCTCATAGTGGCCCCCCTCGTAGCTCGCTAACTACCTGTTTATTGGATGACTCTCCTTCGACCCATCTGTCTTGTAATTATGTGATTATTCTTGTTTTTTATTCTTACTTTTGAGGTTACCTTCCTTCCATCCTTTTGTAAAGCGTTCTTACATCCCTCGGGATCTTGTTCGCGCTCTATTAAACTTCATAAATAAAATAAATAAATAAAATAAACCCCAAACTTCAGAATCCAGCGGTCCTCCCTCTACTCCAAGAGAGGGTGGAAGACCATCGGTCTACGTCCACCACACACCGTCCACCCGCCACTTCAGAAACGAGCGGGTGCCCGGGGCCACCAACCAGCGCCCTCCCAGGGGGGCCTCTTGAGAATAAAGCCACCGAGACAGATGGTGGAATATATAGGCTAGGAGTATTGTGATTCACTTATAACACGTCACAGCAGTGAGGCACCCTTAATAAAAAGGTTTATGTACCCAAATCAAAGGGTATAAGAAAAGGTTAAAGCTAGGTGTGTTCCTCTACCCCTCATATTCTTAAGTCAGACACTAATATGGAGAGAATATTGAGGGCCAAAATATCAAGAATAAAGTGATTTAGAGGACGTATAGATGTACTGCTCTCCCCTCCACCCGACCTCCCTTCAGGACATGTATGTGGCATCAGGCGCATGTGGAGTTAGGCACTGAAAATCCAGACTCACTAACCTTTTGACATAGAGGGCTGTCGAGATTTGTACCTCCCTAACAATGTCCTGAACCCCCCCAACCCCCTCATTGTGCTCCCCTGGGCCCACTGGCACAGTCCCCCCACCCCTGTGTCCCGCCCCCCATGCCATCTTCAGTGCCCAGGTGCTCTGTACAGGGATGCTGTACTTTGTAGAGAGGTTTGTGCTCTGTACATCTGCAAACACACATACAGCAGGGGGCTATCCCCGGGGGGGGGGAGGGGGGCGGGAGTGGCACAGCTCCCACAAGCCTAGCTCTTAAACAGCAGCGCTATCTCTAGGGGGCACAGCTCCCACAAGCCTAGCTCTCATACAGCAGCGCTATCCCTAGGGGACACAGCTCCCACAAGCCTAGTTCTCATACAGCAGCGCTATCCCCAGGTGACACAGCTCCCTCAAGCCTAGCTCTCATACAGGAGCGCTATCCCTCAGGGGACACAGCTCCCACAAGCCTAGCTCTCATACAGCAGCGCTATCTCTAGAGGACACAGCTCCCACAAGCCTAGCTCTCATACAGCAGCGCTATCCCTCAGGGGACACAGCTCCCACAAGCCTAGCTCTCATACAGGAGCGCTATCCCTCAGGGGACACAGCTCCCACAAGCCTAGCTCTCATACAGGAGCGCTATCCCTCAGGGGACACAGCTCCCACAAGCCTAGCTCTCATACAGCAGCGCTATCCACCAGGGGACACAGCTCCCGCAAGCCTAGATCTCGCCCGGCAGCATTATCTCTAGAGGACACAGCTCCTAGCTCTCATACAGCAGCGCTATCCCCCAGGGGACACAGCTCCCACAAGCCTAGTTGTCATACAGCAGCACTATCTCTAGTTCAACTACGACAAATCACACCCATTCTCAAGAAACCTGGGGCTGACCCTAATGATCTTAACAACCTCAGACCTATCTCTAACCTCCCATTCCTTGCAAAAACATTAGAGAAATGTGTCCTCCTCCAACTCAATAATCACATTGCTGAGTTTAACCTCCTCGACGCCTTTTAATCTGGTTTCTGAAAAGGCTGTAGCACGGAAACAGCTATGCTCAACGTCACTGACGACATTCACAATGCCCTAGACGAAGGAGGTGCCTGCCTGCTCATCCTTATTGACCCATCTGCGGCATTCGACACAGTAAACCACGCAGCCCTCTTGGAGACCCTGTGGAAACGGTACGGCATAAATGGCACAGTACTAAAATGGTTCACCTCCTTCCTTCCACTCGCAACAAATTCAAATCAACTCCTGTCTCTCAAAGCCAACTAAAGTCACACTTGGGGTCCCGCAAGGTTCGATCCTCTCCCTGTCCCTCTTCAATCTCTTCATGGAGCCCCTCACAATCATCTTGAAAAAAGCTGAAGTGAATTACCACCTTTATGCGGACAACACCCAAATCTATTTCAGGATCAAGTCTCCCAGCGGCATCCAACTCCTCAATACCACCTCAAACGAGATCCAAACTTGGTTGTACGTTAACCACTTAAAGCTCAACCCAGACAGAACGGAACTCATCCTACTCTCTCCAAAAACCAACCATCGCCCAATCCAAGAGTGGCTCAAGAATCTGGCTGCCCTAAACTGCCCCCTGGTTCTATCCGACTCAGGTAAGTCTCCAGTCATGACCCTTGACAAGAACTTATCTATGGAGGCCCACATCACAAACTCTGCAAATAGTGCTCTTTTCTCTCTAAAACACCTCAAAAAGTGAAACCTTTTCTACCCCATGATGACCTCAAGACAGTAGTCCAATCCCTGGTTCTCTCTAAAATCGACTACGGGAACGCCATCCTTACAGGGACTCCGAAAGCTCACCTAGCCCCTCTAAGGGCAGTGCTGAACATGTCCGCTCGACTCGTATCTGGAGTTAAAAGATTTGAACACATCACTCCAGCTCTCAACGGCCTCAATTGGCTTCCCATGGAAGGGAGGTGTATCTGTAAACTGGCCTACATCACACACAAAACCCTCCACTCTCCGGCCCCCAACTACTTAAACAACAAACTGATTAGAGCAGGCCAATCCAGAACACTGAGAAGCTACAACTCACTCCTTCTTATTCCTCCGAAAGTGAAAAAGAAAAGAATCCATAAAAACACCATACCGATCAGGGCTCAGACAGCAGCGCTATCCTCCAGCTCAGGGCTCGGACAGCAGCGCTATCCTCCAGCTCAGGGCTCGGACAGCAGCGCTATCCCCCAGCTCAGGGCTCGGACAGCAGAGCTATCCCCCAGCTCAGGGCTCAGACAGCAGAGCTATCCCCCAGCTTCGGGCTCGGACAGCAGAGCTATCCCCCAGCTCAGGGCTCAGACAGCAGAGCTTTCCCCCAGCTCAGGGCTCAGACAGCAGAGATATCCCCCAGCTCAGGGCTCGGACAGCAGAGCTATCCCCCAGCTCAGGGCTCAGACAGCAGAGATATCCCCCAGATCAGGGATCGGACAGCAGAGCTATCCCCCAGATCAGGACTCAGACAGCAGAGCTATCCCCCAGCTCAGGGCTCGGACAGCAGAGATATCCCCCAGCTCAGGGCTGGTACAGCAGAGCTATCCCCCAGCTCAGGGCTGGTACAGCAGAGCTATCCCCCAGCTCAGGGCTGGGACAGCAGAGCTATTCCCCAGCTCAGGGCTCAGACAGCAGAGCTATCCCCCAGATCAGGGCTCGGACAGCAGAGCTATCCCCCAGCTCAGGGCTCGGACAGCAGAGCTATGCCCCAGCTCAGGGCTCGGACAGCAGAGCTTTCCCCAAGCTCAGGGCTCGGACAGCAGAGCTATCCCCCAGCTCAGGGCTCAGACAGCAGAGCTACCCCCCAGCTCAGGGCGCGGACAGCAGCGCTATCCCCCAGCTCAGGACTCAGACAGCAGAGCTATCCCCCAGATCAGGACTCGGACAGCAGAGCTATCCCCCAGCTCAGGGCTCAGACAGCAGAGCTATCCCCCAGCTCAGGGCTCAGACAGCAGAGCTATCCCCCAGCTCAGGGCTCGGACAGCAGAGCTATCCCCAGCTCAGGGCTCGGACAGCAGAGCTATCCCCCAGCTCAGGACTCGGACAGCAGAGCAATCCCCCAGCTCAGGGCTCGGACAGCAGAGCTATCCCCCAGCTCAGGGCTCGGACAGCAGAGCTATCCCCCAGATCAGGACTCAGACAGCAGAGCTATCCCCCAGCTCAGGGCTCGGACAGCAGAGATATCCCCCAGCTCAGGGCTGGTACAGCAGAGCTATCCCCCAGCTCAGGGCTCGGACAGCAGAGCTATTCCCCAGCACAGGGCTCAGACAGCAGAGCTATCCCCCAGATCAGGGCTCGGACAGCAGAGCTATCCCCCAGCTCAGGTCTCGGACAGCAGAGCTATGCCCCAGCTCAGGGCTCGGACAGCAGAGCTATCCCCCAGCTCAGGGCTGAGACAGCAGAGCTATTGCCCAGCTAAGGGCTAGGACAGCAGAGCTTTCCCCCAGCTCAGGGCTCAGACAGCAGAGCTACCCCCCAGCTCAGGGCTCGGACAGCAGCGCTATCCCCCAGCTCAGGACTCAGACAGCAGAGCTATCCCCCAGATCAGGACTCGGACAGCAGAGCTATCCCCCAGCTCAGGGCTCAGACAGCAGAGCTATCCCCCAGCTCAGGGCTCAGACAGCAGAGCTATCTCCCAGCTCAGGGCTCGGACAGCAGAGCTATCCCCCAGCTCAGGACTCGGACAGCAGAGCTATCCCCCAGCTCAGGGCTCGGACAGCAGAGCAATCCCCCAGCTTAGGGCTCGGACAGCAGAGCTATCCTCAGCTCAGGACTCGGACAGCAGAGCTATCCCTCAGCTCAGGGCTCAGACAGCAGAGCTATCCCCCAGCTCAGGACTCAGACAGCAGAGCTATCCCCCAGCTCAGGGCTCAGACAGCAGAGCTACCGCCCAGCTCAGGACTTAGACAGCAGCGCTATCCCCCAGCTCAGGGCTCGGACAGCAGAGCTATCCCCAGCTCAGGGCTCGGACAGCAGAGCTATCCCCCAGCTCAGGGCTCAGACATCAGAGCTACCCCCCAGCTCAGGACTCAGACAGCAGAGCTATCCCCAGCTCAGGACTCGGACAGCAGAGCTATCCCCCAGCTCAGGACACAGACAGCAGAGCTACCCCCCAGCTCAGGGCTCGGACAGCAGAGCTATCCCCCAGCTCAGGACTCAGACAGCAGCGCTATCCCCCAACTCAGGACTCAGACAGCAGCGCTATCCCCCAGCTCAGGACTCAGACAGCAGAGCTATCCCCCAGCTCAGGGCTCGGACAGCAGAGATATCCCCCAGCTCAGGGCTGGTACAGCAGAGCTATCCCCCAGCTCAGGGCTGGTACAGCAGAGCTATCCCCCAGCTCAGGGCTGGGACAGCAGAGCTATTCCCCAGCTCAGGGCTCAGACAGCAGAGCTATCCCCCAGATCAGGGCTCGGACAGCAGAGCTATCCCCCAGCTCAGGGCTCGGACAGCAGAGCTATGCCCCAGCTCAGGGCTCGGACAGCAGAGCTTTCCCCAAGCTCAGGGCTCGGACAGCAGAGCTATCCCCCAGCTCAGGGCTCAGACAGCAGAGCTACCCCCCAGCTCAGGGCGCGGACAGCAGCGCTATCCCCCAGCTCAGGACTCAGACAGCAGAGCTATCCCCCAGATCAGGACTCGGACAGCAGAGCTATCCCCCAGCTCAGGGCTCAGACAGCAGAGCTATCCCCCAGCTCAGGGCTCAGACAGCAGAGCTATCCCCCAGCTCAGGGCTCGGACAGCAGAGCTATCCCCAGCTCAGGGCTCGGACAGCAGAGCTATCCCCCAGCTCAGGACTCGGACAGCAGAGCAATCCCCCAGCTCAGGGCTCGGACAGCAGAGCTATCCCCCAGCTCAGGGCTCGGACAGCAGAGCTATCCCCCAGATCAGGACTCAGACAGCAGAGCTATCCCCCAGCTCAGGGCTCGGACAGCAGAGATATCCCCCAGCTCAGGGCTGGTACAGCAGAGCTATCCCCCAGCTCAGGGCTCGGACAGCAGAGCTATTCCCCAGCACAGGGCTCAGACAGCAGAGCTATCCCCCAGATCAGGGCTCGGACAGCAGAGCTATCCCCCAGCTCAGGTCTCGGACAGCAGAGCTATGCCCCAGCTCAGGGCTCGGACAGCAGAGCTATCCCCCAGCTCAGGGCTGAGACAGCAGAGCTATTGCCCAGCTAAGGGCTAGGACAGCAGAGCTTTCCCCCAGCTCAGGGCTCAGACAGCAGAGCTACCCCCCAGCTCAGGACTCAGACAGCAGAGCTATCCCCCAGATCAGGACTCGGACAGCAGAGCTATCCCCCAGCTCAGGGCTCAGACAGCAGAGCTATCCCCCAGCTCAGGGCTCAGACAGCAGAGCTATCTCCCAGCTCAGGGCTCGGACAGCAGAGCTATCCCCCAGCTCAGGACTCGGACAGCAGAGCTATCCCCCAGCTCAGGGCTCGGACAGCAGAGCAATCCCCCAGCTTAGGGCTCGGACAGCAGAGCTATCCTCAGCTCAGGACTCGGACAGCAGAGCTATCCCTCAGCTCAGGGCTCAGACAGCAGAGCTATCCCCCAGCTCAGGACTCAGACAGTAGAGCTATCCCCCAGCTCAGGGCTCAGACAGCAGAGCTACCGCCCAGCTCAGGACTTAGACAGCAGCGCTATCCCCCAGCTCAGGGCTCGGACAGCAGAGCTATCCCCAGCTCAGGGCTCGGACAGCAGAGCTATCCCCCAGCTCAGGGCTCAGACATCAGAGCTACCCCCCAGCTCAGGACTCAGACAGCAGAGCTATCCCCAGCTCAGGACTCGGACAGCAGAGCTATCCCCCAGCTCAGGACACAGACAGCAGAGCTACCCCCCAGCTCAGGGCTCGGACAGCAGAGCTATCCCCCAGCTCAGGACTCAGACAGCAGCGCTATCCCCCAACTCAGGACTCAGACAGCAGCGCTATCCCCCAGCTCAGGACTCAGACAGCAGCGCTATCCCCCAGCTCAGGGCTCAGACATCAGAGCTACCCCCCCAGCTCAGGACTCAGACAGCAGAGCTACCCCCCAGCTCAGGGCTCGGACAGCAGAGCTATCCCCCAGCTCAGGACTCAGACAGCAGCGCTATCCCCCAACTCAGGACTCAGACAGCAGCGCTATCCTCCAGCTCAGGACTCAGACAGCAGCGCTATCCCCCAACTCAGGACTCGGACAGCAGAGCTATCCCCCAACTCAGGACTCAGACAGCAGCGCTATCCCCCAGCTCAGGACTCAGACAGCAGAGCTATCCCCCAGCTCAGGGCTGGGACAGTAGAGCTATCCCCCAGCTCAGGGCTCAGACAGCAGAGCTATCCCCCAGCTCAGGACTCAGACAGCAGAGCTATCCCCCAGCTCAGGGCTGGGACAGTAGAGCTATCCCCCAGCTCAGGGCTCGGATGTCAGAGCTATCCCCCAGCTCAGGGCTGGGACAGTAGAGCTATCCCCCAGCTCAGGGCGCAGACAGCAGAGCTATCCCCCAGCTCAGGACTCAGACAGCAGAGCTATCCCCCAGCTCAGGGCTGGGACAGTAGAGCTATCCCCCAGCTCAGGGCTCGGATGTCAGAGCTATCCCCCAGCTCAGGGCTCGGACAGCAGAGCTATCCCCCAGCTCAGGGCGCAGACAGCAGAGCTATCCCTCAGCTCAGGGCTCGGACAGCAGAGCTATCCCCTAGCTCAGGGCTCAGACAGCAGAGCTATGCCCCAGCTCAGGGCTCGGACAGCAGAGCTATCCCCCAGCTCAGGGCTCGGACAGCAGAGCTATGCCCCAGCTCAGGGCTCGGACAGCAGAGCTATCCCTCAGCTAAGGGCTCGGACAGCAGAGCTATCCCCCAGCTCAGGGCTGGGACAGCAGAGCTATTCCCCAGCTCAGGGCTGGGACAGCAGAGCTATCCCCCAGCTCAGGGCTCGGACAGCAGAGCTATGCCCCAGCTCAGGGCTCGGACAGCAGAGCTATCCCCCAGCTCAGGGCTCGGACAGCAGAGCTATCCCCCAGATCAGGACTCAGACAGCAGAGCTATCCCCCAGCTCAGGGCTCGGACAGCAGAGATATCCCCCAGCTCAGGGCTGGTACAGCAGAGCTATCCCCCAGCTCAGGGCTCGGACAGCAGAGCTATTCCCCAGCACAGGGCTCAGACAGCAGAGCTATCCCCCAGATCAGGGCTCGGACAGCAGAGCTATCCCCCAGCTCAGGTCTCGGACAGCAGAGCTATGCCCCAGCTCAGGGCTCGGACAGCAGAGCTATCCCCCAGCTCAGGGCTGAGACAGCAGAGCTATTGCCCAGCTAAGGGCTAGGACAGCAGAGCTTTCCCCCAGCTCAGGGCTCAGACAGCAGAGCTACCCCCCAGCTCAGGACTCAGACAGCAGAGCTATCCCCCAGATCAGGACTCGGACAGCAGAGCTATCCCCCAGCTCAGGGCTCAGACAGCAGAGCTATCCCCCAGCTCAGGGCTCAGACAGCAGAGCTATCTCCCAGCTCAGGGCTCGGACAGCAGAGCTATCCCCCAGCTCAGGACTCGGACAGCAGAGCTATCCCCCAGCTCAGGGCTCGGACAGCAGAGCAATCCCCCAGCTTAGGGCTCGGACAGCAGAGCTATCCTCAGCTCAGGACTCGGACAGCAGAGCTATCCCTCAGCTCAGGGCTCAGACAGCAGAGCTATCCCCCAGCTCAGGACTCAGACAGTAGAGCTATCCCCCAGCTCAGGGCTCAGACAGCAGAGCTACCGCCCAGCTCAGGACTTAGACAGCAGCGCTATCCCCCAGCTCAGGGCTCGGACAGCAGAGCTATCCCCAGCTCAGGGCTCGGACAGCAGAGCTATCCCCCAGCTCAGGGCTCAGACATCAGAGCTACCCCCCAGCTCAGGACTCAGACAGCAGAGCTATCCCCAGCTCAGGACTCGGACAGCAGAGCTATCCCCCAGCTCAGGACACAGACAGCAGAGCTACCCCCCAGCTCAGGGCTCGGACAGCAGAGCTATCCCCCAGCTCAGGACTCAGACAGCAGCGCTATCCCCCAACTCAGGACTCAGACAGCAGCGCTATCCCCCAGCTCAGGACTCAGACAGCAGCGCTATCCCCCAGCTCAGGGCTCAGACATCAGAGCTACCCCCCCAGCTCAGGACTCAGACAGCAGAGCTACCCCCCAGCTCAGGGCTCGGACAGCAGAGCTATCCCCCAGCTCAGGACTCAGACAGCAGCGCTATCCCCCAACTCAGGACTCAGACAGCAGCGCTATCCTCCAGCTCAGGACTCAGACAGCAGCGCTATCCCCCAACTCAGGACTCGGACAGCAGAGCTATCCCCCAACTCAGGACTCAGACAGCAGCGCTATCCCCCAGCTCAGGACTCAGACAGCAGAGCTATCCCCCAGCTCAGGGCTGGGACAGTAGAGCTATCCCCCAGCTCAGGGCTCAGACAGCAGAGCTATCCCCCAGCTCAGGACTCAGACAGCAGAGCTATCCCCCAGCTCAGGGCTGGGACAGTAGAGCTATCCCCCAGCTCAGGGCTCGGATGTCAGAGCTATCCCCCAGCTCAGGGCTGGGACAGTAGAGCTATCCCCCAGCTCAGGGCGCAGACAGCAGAGCTATCCCCCAGCTCAGGACTCAGACAGCAGAGCTATCCCCCAGCTCAGGGCTGGGACAGTAGAGCTATCCCCCAGCTCAGGGCTCGGATGTCAGAGCTATCCCCCAGCTCAGGGCTCGGACAGCAGAGCTATCCCCCAGCTCAGGGCGCAGACAGCAGAGCTATCCCTCAGCTCAGGGCTCGGACAGCAGAGCTATCCCCTAGCTCAGGGCTCAGACAGCAGAGCTATGCCCCAGCTCAGGGCTCGGACAGCAGAGCTATCCCCCAGCTCAGGGCTCGGACAGCAGAGCTATGCCCCAGCTCAGGGCTCGGACAGCAGAGCTATCCCTCAGCTAAGGGCTCGGACAGCAGAGCTATCCCCCAGCTCAGGGCTGGGACAGCAGAGCTATTCCCCAGCTCAGGGCTGGGACAGCAGAGCTATCCCCCAGCTCAGGGCTCGGACAGCAGAGCTATGCCCCAGCTCAGGGCTCGGACAGCAGAGCTATCCCCCAGCTCAGGGCTCGGACAGCAGAGCTATCCCCCAGCTCAGGGCTCGGACAGCAGAGCTATCCCCCAGCTCAGGGCTGGGACAGCAGAGCTATCCCCAGCTCGGGGCTGGGACAGTAGAGCTATCCTCATCTCAGGGCTGGGACAGCAGAGCTATCCCCCAGCTCAGGGCTCGGACAGCAGAGCTACCCCCCAGCTCAGAGCGCGGACAGCAGCGCTATCCCCCAGCTCAGGACTCAGACAGCAGAGCTATCCCCCAGCTCAGGGCTCGGACAGCAGAGCTATCCCCCAGCTAAGGGCTAGGACAGCAGAGCTATCCCCCAGCTCAGGGCTGGGACAGCAGAGCTATCCCCCAGCTCAGGACTCAGACAGCAGAGCTACCCCCCAGCTCAGGGCGCGGACAGCAGCGCTATCCCCCAGCTCAGGGCTCGGACAGCAGAGCTATCTCCCAGCTCAGGGCTGGGACAGCAGAGCTATCCCCCAGCTCAGGGCTCAGACAGCAGAGCTATCCCTAGCTCTGGGCTGGGACAGCAGAGCTACCCCCCAGCTCAGGGCTGGGACAGCAGAGCTATCCCCCAGCTCAGGGCTGGGACAGCAGAGCTATCCCCAGCTCAGGGCTGGGACAGCAGAGCTACCCCCCAGCTCAGGGCTGGGACAGCAGAGCTATCCCCAGCTCAGGGCTCGGACAGCAGAGCTATCCCCCAGCTCAGGGCTGGGACAGCAGAGCTATCCCCAGCTCAGGGCTGGGACAGCAGAGCTATCCCCCAGCTCAGGGCTGGGACAGCAGAGCTATCCCCCAGCTCAGGGCTCGGACAGCAGAGCTATCCCCCAGCTCAGGGCTCGGACAGCAGAGCTATCCCCCAGCTCAGGGCTGGGACAGCAGAGCTATCCCCAGCTCAGGGCTGGGACAGCAGAGCTATCCCCCAGCTCAGGGCTGGGACAGCAGAGCTATCCCCTAGCTCAGGGCTGGGACAGCAGAGCTATCCCCAGCTCAGTGCTGGGACAGCAGAGCTATCCCCAGCTCAGGACTCAAGACAGCAGAGCTATCCCCAGCTCAGGGCTGGGACAGCAGAGCTATCCCTAGCTCAGGGCTGGGACAGCAGAGCTACCCCCCAGCTCAGGGCTGGTACAGCAGAGCTATCCCCCAGCTCAGGGCTCGGACAGCAGAGCTATCCCTAGCTCAGGGCTGGGACAGCAGAGCTACCCCCCAGCTCAGGGCTGGTACAGCAGAGCTATCCCCAGCTCAGGGCTGGGACAGCAGAGCTATCCCCAGCTCAGGACTCAGACAGCAGAGCTATCCCCAGCTCAGGGCTGGGACAGCAGAGCTATCCCTAGCTCAGGGCTGGGACAGCAGAGCTACCCCCCAGCTCAGGGCTGGTACAGCAGAGCTATCCCCCAGCTCAGGGCTCAGACAGCAGAGCTATCCCTAGCTCTGGGCTGGGACAGCAGAGCTACCCCCCAGCTCAGGGCTGGTACAGCAGAGCTACCCCCCAGCTCAGGACTCGGATAGCAGAGCTACCCCCCAGCTCAGGGCTGGGACAGCAGAGCTATCCCCCAGCTCAGGACTCGGACAGCAGAGCTATCCCCCAGCTCAGGACTCAGACAGCAGAGCTATCCCCCAGCTCGGTACACAGACAAAATATCGATTTTTAAATATCGATATGCAAAAATATCGAAGTTTAAATATCGATATACAAAAATATCGAAGGTAAGTAATATCGACAGTCTAAATATCGATATTGGTATGATATCAGTAATATCGAAGTTGTAAATATCGATGTTAATAATATCGAAATTAATAACTTTGATGTTACTAATATCAATTTTTAAATGAATTTAGTGTATATTATATTGTATTTATTATGTTTTATTATTTATTTTTAAGGTTATTTTATTAAATATTGTCTTTTACTACTGTAGCGGGTTGTGGGTTTATAGGGGAATAGGGTGGGAAGTAATTTAATTATGTTAAATTAATTATTAATTAGTAGGAATTATTAACTAATTAATTGAGAATTAATTTTAAATAATTTTTAATTAATTTATTAATTGATAAATATGTTCTGTAGCGGGTTATGGGTTTATAGGGGAATAGGGTGGGAAGTAATTTAATAATAATTAATTAATTGATATATGTTTGTACATATTTTAAATAATTAATTGGTAATTAATTTCTATTAATTAGTTAATTAATTATTATAATTTTTTTCATATTTATAATTATTAGTTAGTTGGTAATTAATTATTATTAATTATTTAATTAAATTAATTAAAGTCATTTATATATATATATTATTTATTGTTATTAATTAATTAATTGTGCAAAATAATATTAATTATTAAATTAAATTAATTACAGCAAATGTGCTAATATATTTACTTTATTGTTATTGTTAATTAATAATTAATTGGTAATTAAATAATATTAATTAATTTTGGGTACAGGGGTATTTTTAGGGTTCAGGGTCAGTTTTCAGTTCATGGGTAAAGGGGTATTTTTAGGGTTCAGGGTCAGTTTTCAGTTTTTGGGTAAATGGTTATTTTTTGGGTTCAGGGTCAGTTTTCAGTTCATGGGTAAAGGGGTATTTTTAGGGTTCAGGGTCAGTTTTCAGTTCATGGGTACAGGGGTATTTTTAGGGTTCAGGGTCAGTTTTCAGTTCATGGGTAAAGGAGTATTTTTAGGGTTCAGGGTCAGTTTTCAGTTCATGGGTAAAGGGGTATTTTTAGGGTTCAGGGTCAGTTTTCAGTTTTTGGGTAAAGGGGTATTTTTAGGGTTCTGGGTCAGTTTTCAGTTCATGGGTAAAGGGGTATTTTTAGGGTTCAGGGTCAGTTTTCAGTTTGTGGGTAAAGGGGTATTTTTAGGGTTCAGGGTCAGTTTTCAGTTTGTGGGTAAAGGGGTATTTTTAGGGTTCAGGGTCAGTTTTCAGTTCATGGGTAAAGGGGTATTTTTAGGGTTCTGGGTCAGTTTTCAGTTCATGGGTAAAGGGGTATTTTTAGGGTTCAGTGTCAGTTTTCAGTATTTGGGTTAAGGGGTATTTTTAGGGTTATGGGTCAGTTTTGGGTTTTTGGGGTACAGTCGTACAGGGTAAAAATTAAATACATTTAAATTAAATCAATTAAATGAAATTACAAAATATAAAATTACATTAAATTATTACGTTTTTAATTTATTTTAAATGTATATGTATTACTTTTAATTTTTTAATTATGTTTTAATATTTTTATTTAATATTTGTAACATTATATGTATTTTATAATTATTTTAACATTATTATTAATACATTTAAAAAAACGATATTTTTTATTCCGATATTTTTGTACTACGATATTATTTTTTCGATATTTTTGTACTTACCTTGTTAGGGATAGGATTCCGATATTTTTGACTTCGATATTTTTGTCCCGATATTTTTGTATGTCGATATTTTTGATTTCGATATTTAGTCAGACATTCCCCCAGCTCAGAGCTCGGACAGCAGAACTACCCCCCCCCCCCCCCCCCCCCAGCTCAGGGCTCAGACAGCAGAGCTATCCCCCAGCTCAGGACTCAGACAGCAGAGCTATCCCCCAGCTCAGGGCTCGGACAGTAGAGCTATCCCCCAGCTCAGGGCTGGGACAGTAGAGCTATCCCTAGCTCTGGGCTGGGACAGCAGAGCTACCCCCCAGCTCAGGGCTGGTACAGCAGAGCTACCCCCCTGCTCAGGACTCGGATAGCAGAGCTACCCCCCAGCTCAGGGCTGGGACAGCAGAGCTATCCCCCAGCTCAGGACTCGGACAGCAGAGCTATCCCCCAGCTCAGGACTCAGACAGCAGAGCTATCCCCCAGCTCAGGGCTCGGACAGCAGAGCTACCCCCCAGCTCAGGGTTCAGACAGCAGAGCTATCCCCCAGCTCAGGACTTAGACAGCAGAGCTATCCCCCAGCTCAGGGCTCAGACAGCAGAGCTACCCCCCAGCTCAGGACTCGGATAGCAGAGCTACCCCCCAGCTCAGGGCTGGGACAGCAGAGCTATCCCCCAGCTCAGGGCTCAGACAGCAGAGCTATCGCTATCCCCCAGCTCAGGACTCAGACAGCAGAGCTATCCCCCAGCTCAGGGCTCGGACAGCAGAGCTATCCCCAGCTCAGGGCTCAGACAGCAGAGCTATCCCCCAGCTCAGGGCTCAGACAGCAGAGCTATTCCTCAGCTCAGGGCTCGGACAGCAGAGCTATCCCTCAGCTCAGGACTCGGACAGCAGAGCTACCCCCCAGCTCAGGACTCGGACAGCAGAGCTACCCCCCAGCTCAGGACTCGGACAGCAGAGCTACCCCCCAGCTCAGGACTCGGATAGCAGAGCTATCCCCCAGCTCAGGACACAGACAGCAGAGCTACCCCCCAGCTCAGGGCTCGGACAGCAGAGCTATCCCCCAGCTCAGGACTCAGACAGCAGAGCTATCCCCCAGCTCAGGGCTCAGACAGCAGAGCTATTCCTCAGCTCAGGGCTCGGACAGCAGAGCTACCCCCCAGCTCAGGGCTCGGACAGCAGAGCTATCCCCAGCTCAGGACTCAGACAGCAGAGCTACCCCCCAGCTCAGGACTCGGACAGCAGAGCTACCCCCCAGCTCAGGACTCGGACAGCAGAGCTACCCCCCAGCTCAGGACTCGGATAGCAGAGCTATCCCCCAGCTCAGGACACAGACAGCAGAGCTACCCCCCAGCTCAGGGCTCAGACAGCAGAGCTATCCCCCAGCTCAGGGCTCAGACAGCAGAGCTATTCCTCAGCTCAGGGCTCGGACAGCAGAGCTACCCCCCAGCTCAGGACTCGGACAGCAGAGCTACCCCCCAGCTCAGGACTCGGACAGCAGAGCTACCCCCCAGCTCAGGACTCGGATAGCAGAGCTATCCCCCAGCTCAGGACACAGACAGCAGAGCTACCCCCCAGCTCAGGGCTCGGACAGAAGAGCTATCCCCCAGCTCAGGACTCAGACAGCAGAGCTACCCCCCAGCTCAGGGCTCGGACAGCAGAGCTATCCCCCAGCTCAGGACTCAGACAGCAGAGCTACCCCCCAGCTCAGGACTCGGACAGCAGAGCTACCCCCCAGCTCAGGACTCGGATAGCAGAGCTATCCCCCAGCTCAGGACTCAGACAGCAGAGCTACCCCCCAGCTCAGGACTCGGACAGCAGAGCTACCCCCCAGCTCAGGACTCGGATAGCAGAGCTACCCCCCAGCTCAGGGCTCAGACAGCAGAGCTACCCCCCAGCTCAGGACTCGGACAGCAGAGCTACCCCCCAGCTCAGGACTCAGACAGCAGAGCTACCCCCCAGCTCAGGGCTCGGACAGCAGAGCTATCCCCCAGCTCAGGACTCAGACAGCAGAGCTACCCCCCAGCTCAGGACTCGGACAGCAGAGCTACCCCCCAGCTCAGGACTCGGACAGCAGAGCTACCCCCAGCTCAGGACTCGGATAGCAGAGCTATCCCCCAGCTCAGGACACAGACAGCAGAGCTACCCCCCAGTTCAGGGCTCGGACAGCAGAGCTATCCCCCAGCTCAGGACTCAGACAGCAGAGCTACCCCCCAGCTCAGGGCTCGGACAGCAGAGCTACCCCCCAGCTCAGGACTCAGACAGCAGAGCTACCCCCCAGCTCAGGGCTCGGACAGCAGAGCTATCCCCCAGCTCAGGGCTCAGACAGCAGAGCTACCCCCCAGCTCAGGACTCGGACAGCAGAGCTACCCCCCAGCTCAGGACTCGGACAGCAGAGCTACCCCCCAGCTCAGGACTCGGATAGCAGAGCTATCCCCCAGCTCAGGACACAGACAGCAGAGCTACCCCCCCAGTTCAGGGCTCGGACAGCAGAGCTATCCCCCAGCTCAGGACTCAGACAGCAGAGCTACCCCCCAGCTCAGGGCTCGGACAGCAGAGCTATCCCCCAGCTCAGGACTCAGACAGCAGAGCTACCCCCCAGCTCAGGACTCGGACAGCAGAGCTACCCCCCAGCTCAGGACTCGGATAGCAGAGCTATCCCCCAGCTCAGGACTCAGACAGCAGAGCTACCCCCCAGCTCAGGGCTCGGACAGCAGAGCTATCCCCCAGCTCAGGGCTGGGACAGCAGAGCTATCCCCCAGCTCAGGGCTGGGACAGCAGAGCTATCCCCCAGCTCAGGGCTCGGACAGCAGAGCTATCCCCCAGCTCAGGGCTCGGACAGCAGAGCTATCCCCCAGCTCAGGACTCAGACAGCAGAGCTACCCCCCAGCTCAGGACTCGGACAGCAGAGCTACCCCCCAGCTCAGGACTCGGATAGCAGAGCTATCCCCCAGCTCAGGACTCAGACAGCAGAGCTACCCCCCAGCTCAGGACTCGGACAGCAGAGCTACCCCCCAGCTCAGGACTCGGATAGCAGAGCTACCCCCCAGCTTAGGGCTCGGACAGCAGAGCTATCCTCAGCTCAGGACTCGGACAGCAGAGCTATCCCTCAGCTCAGGGCTCAGACAGCAGAGCTATCCCCCAGCTCAGGACTCAGACAGTAGAGCTATCCCCCAGCTCAGGGCTCAGACAGCAGAGCTACCGCCCAGCTCAGGACTTAGACAGCAGCGCTATCCCCCAGCTCAGGGCTCGGACAGCAGAGCTATCCCCAGCTCAGGGCTCGGACAGCAGAGCTATCCCCCAGCTCAGGGCTCAGACATCAGAGCTACCCCCCAGCTCAGGACTCAGACAGCAGAGCTATCCCCAGCTCAGGACTCGGACAGCAGAGCTATCCCCCAGCTCAGGACACAGACAGCAGAGCTACCCCCCAGCTCAGGGCTCGGACAGCAGAGCTATCCCCCAGCTCAGGACTCAGACAGCAGCGCTATCCCCCAACTCAGGACTCAGACAGCAGCGCTATCCCCCAGCTCAGGACTCAGACAGCAGCGCTATCCCCCAGCTCAGGGCTCAGACATCAGAGCTACCCCCCCAGCTCAGGACTCAGACAGCAGAGCTACCCCCCAGCTCAGGGCTCGGACAGCAGAGCTATCCCCCAGCTCAGGACTCAGACAGCAGCGCTATCCCCCAACTCAGGACTCAGACAGCAGCGCTATCCTCCAGCTCAGGACTCAGACAGCAGCGCTATCCCCCAACTCAGGACTCGGACAGCAGAGCTATCCCCCAACTCAGGACTCAGACAGCAGCGCTATCCCCCAGCTCAGGACTCAGACAGCAGAGCTATCCCCCAGCTCAGGGCTGGGACAGTAGAGCTATCCCCCAGCTCAGGGCTCAGACAGCAGAGCTATCCCCCAGCTCAGGACTCAGACAGCAGAGCTATCCCCCAGCTCAGGGCTGGGACAGTAGAGCTATCCCCCAGCTCAGGGCTCGGATGTCAGAGCTATCCCCCAGCTCAGGGCTGGGACAGTAGAGCTATCCCCCAGCTCAGGGCGCAGACAGCAGAGCTATCCCCCAGCTCAGGACTCAGACAGCAGAGCTATCCCCCAGCTCAGGGCTGGGACAGTAGAGCTATCCCCCAGCTCAGGGCTCGGATGTCAGAGCTATCCCCCAGCTCAGGGCTCGGACAGCAGAGCTATCCCCCAGCTCAGGGCGCAGACAGCAGAGCTATCCCTCAGCTCAGGGCTCGGACAGCAGAGCTATCCCCTAGCTCAGGGCTCAGACAGCAGAGCTATGCCCCAGCTCAGGGCTCGGACAGCAGAGCTATCCCCCAGCTCAGGGCTCGGACAGCAGAGCTATGCCCCAGCTCAGGGCTCGGACAGCAGAGCTATCCCTCAGCTAAGGGCTCGGACAGCAGAGCTATCCCCCAGCTCAGGGCTGGGACAGCAGAGCTATTCCCCAGCTCAGGGCTGGGACAGCAGAGCTATCCCCCAGCTCAGGGCTCGGACAGCAGAGCTATGCCCCAGCTCAGGGCTCGGACAGCAGAGCTATCCCCCAGCTCAGGGCTCGGACAGCAGAGCTATCCCCCAGCTCAGGGCTCGGACAGCAGAGCTATCCCCCAGCTCAGGGCTGGGACAGCAGAGCTATCCCCAGCTCGGGGCTGGGACAGTAGAGCTATCCTCATCTCAGGGCTGGGACAGCAGAGCTATCCCCCAGCTCAGGGCTCGGACAGCAGAGCTACCCCCCAGCTCAGAGCGCGGACAGCAGCGCTATCCCCCAGCTCAGGACTCAGACAGCAGAGCTATCCCCCAGCTCAGGGCTCGGACAGCAGAGCTATCCCCCAGCTAAGGGCTAGGACAGCAGAGCTATCCCCCAGCTCAGGGCTGGGACAGCAGAGCTATCCCCCAGCTCAGGACTCAGACAGCAGAGCTACCCCCCAGCTCAGGGCGCGGACAGCAGCGCTATCCCCCAGCTCAGGGCTCGGACAGCAGAGCTATCCCCCAGCTCAGGGCTCAGACAGCAGAGCTATCCCTAGCTCTGGGCTGGGACAGCAGAGCTACCCCCCAGCTCAGGGCTGGGACAGCAGAGCTATCCCCCAGCTCAGGGCTGGGACAGCAGAGCTATCCCCAGCTCAGGGCTGGGACAGCAGAGCTACCCCCCAGCTCAGGGCTGGGACAGCAGAGCTATCCCCAGCTCAGGGCTCGGACAGCAGAGCTATCCCCCAGCTCAGGGCTGGGACAGCAGAGCTATCCCCAGCTCAGGGCTGGGACAGCAGAGCTATCCCCCAGCTCAGGGCTGGGACAGCAGAGCTATCCCCCAGCTCAGGGCTCGGACAGCAGAGCTATCCCCCAGCTCAGGGCTCGGACAGCAGAGCTATCCCCCAGCTCAGGGCTGGGACAGCAGAGCTATCCCCAGCTCAGGGCTGGGACAGCAGAGCTATCCCCCAGCTCAGGGCTGGGACAGCAGAGCTATCCCCTAGCTCAGGGCTGGGACAGCAGAGCTATCCCCAGCTCAGTGCTGGGACAGCAGAGCTATCCCCAGCTCAGGACTCAAGACAGCAGAGCTATCCCCAGCTCAGGGCTGGGACAGCAGAGCTATCCCTAGCTCAGGGCTGGGACAGCAGAGCTACCCCCCAGCTCAGGGCTGGTACAGCAGAGCTATCCCCCAGCTCAGGGCTCGGACAGCAGAGCTATCCCTAGCTCAGGGCTGGGACAGCAGAGCTACCCCCCAGCTCAGGGCTGGTACAGCAGAGCTATCCCCAGCTCAGGGCTGGGACAGCAGAGCTATCCCCAGCTCAGGACTCAGACAGCAGAGCTATCCCCAGCTCAGGGCTGGGACAGCAGAGCTATCCCTAGCTCAGGGCTGGGACAGCAGAGCTACCCCCCAGCTCAGGGCTGGTACAGCAGAGCTATCCCCCAGCTCAGGGCTCAGACAGCAGAGCTATCCCTAGCTCTGGGCTGGGACAGCAGAGCTACCCCCCAGCTCAGGGCTGGTACAGCAGAGCTACCCCCCAGCTCAGGACTCGGATAGCAGAGCTACCCCCCAGCTCAGGGCTGGGACAGCAGAGCTATCCCCCAGCTCAGGACTCGGACAGCAGAGCTATCCCCCAGCTCAGGACTCAGACAGCAGAGCTATCCCCCAGCTCGGTACACAGACAAAATATCGATTTTTAAATATCGATATGCAAAAATATCGAAGTTTAAATATCGATATACAAAAATATCGAAGGTAAGTAATATCGACAGTCTAAATATCGATATTGGTATGATATCAGTAATATCGAAGTTGTAAATATCGATGTTAATAATATCGAAATTAATAACTTTGATGTTACTAATATCAATTTTTAAATAAATTTAGTGTATATTATATTGTATTTATTATGTTTTATTATTTATTTTTAAGGTTATTTTATTAAATATTGTCTTTTACTACTGTAGCGGGTTGTGGGTTTATAGGGGAATAGGGTGGGAAGTAATTTAATTATGTTAAATTAATTATTAATTAGTAGGAATTATTAACTAATTAATTGAGAATTAATTTTAAATAATTTTTAATTAATTTATTAATTGATAAATATGTTCTGTAGCGGGTTATGGGTTTATAGGGGAATAGGGTGGGAAGTAATTTAATAATAATTAATTAATTGATATATGTTTGTACATATTTTAAATAATTAATTGGTAATTAATTTCTATTAATTAGTTAATTAATTATTATAATTTTTTTCATATTTATAATTATTAGTTAGTTGGTAATTAATTATTATTAATTATTTAATTAAATTAATTAAAGTCATTTATATATATATATTATTTATTGTTATTAATTAATTAATTGTGCAAAATAATATTAATTATTAAATTAAATTAATTACAGCAAATGTGCTAATATATTTACTTTATTGTTATTGTTAATTAATAATTAATTGGTAATTAAATAATATTAATTAATTTTGGGTACAGGGGTATTTTTAGGGTTCAGGGTCAGTTTTCAGTTCATGGGTAAAGGGGTATTTTTAGGGTTCAGGGTCAGTTTTCAGTTTTTGGGTAAATGGTTATTTTTTGGGTTCAGGGTCAGTTTTCAGTTCATGGGTAAAGGGGTATTTTTAGGGTTCAGGGTCAGTTTTCAGTTCATGGGTACAGGGGTATTTTTAGGGTTCAGGGTCAGTTTTCAGTTCATGGGTAAAGGAGTATTTTTAGGGTTCAGGGTCAGTTTTCAGTTCATGGGTAAAGGGGTATTTTTAGGGTTCAGGGTCAGTTTTCAGTTTTTGGGTAAAGGGGTATTTTTAGGGTTCTGGGTCAGTTTTCAGTTCATGGGTAAAGGGGTATTTTTAGGGTTCAGGGTCAGTTTTCAGTTTGTGGGTAAAGGGGTATTTTTAGGGTTCAGGGTCAGTTTTCAGTTTGTGGGTAAAGGGGTATTTTTAGGGTTCAGGGTCAGTTTTCAGTTCATGGGTAAAGGGGTATTTTTAGGGTTCTGGGTCAGTTTTCAGTTCATGGGTAAAGGGGTATTTTTAGGGTTCAGTGTCAGTTTTCAGTATTTGGGTTAAGGGGTATTTTTAGGGTTATGGGTCAGTTTTGGGTTTTTGGGGTACAGTCGTACAGGGTAAAAATTAAATACATTTAAATTAAATCAATTAAATGAAATTACAAAATATAAAATTACATTAAATTATTACGTTTTTAATTTATTTTAAATGTATATGTATTACTTTTAATTTTTTAATTATGTTTTAATATTTTTATTTAATATTTGTAACATTATATGTATTTTATAATTATTTTAACATTATTATTAATACATTTTAAAAAACGATATTTTTTATTCCGATATTTTTGTACTACGATATTATTTTTTCGATATTTTTGTACTTACCTTGTTAGGGATAGGATTCCGATATTTTTGACTTCGATATTTTTGTCCCGATATTTTTGTATGTCGATATTTTTGATTTCGATATTTAGTCAGACATTCCCCCAGCTCAGAGCTCGGACAGCAGAACTACCCCCCCCCCCCCCCCCCCCAGCTCAGGGCTCAGACAGCAGAGCTATCCCCCAGCTCAGGACTCAGACAGCAGAGCTATCCCCCAGCTCAGGGCTCGGACAGTAGAGCTATCCCCCAGCTCAGGGCTGGGACAGTAGAGCTATCCCTAGCTCTGGGCTGGGACAGCAGAGCTACCCCCCAGCTCAGGGCTGGTACAGCAGAGCTACCCCCCTGCTCAGGACTCGGATAGCAGAGCTACCCCCCAGCTCAGGGCTGGGACAGCAGAGCTATCCCCCAGCTCAGGACTCGGACAGCAGAGCTATCCCCCAGCTCAGGACTCAGACAGCAGAGCTATCCCCCAGCTCAGGGCTCGGACAGCAGAGCTACCCCCCAGCTCAGGGTTCAGACAGCAGAGCTATCCCCCAGCTCAGGACTTAGACAGCAGAGCTATCCCCCAGCTCAGGGCTCAGACAGCAGAGCTACCCCCCAGCTCAGGACTCGGATAGCAGAGCTACCCCCCAGCTCAGGGCTGGGACAGCAGAGCTATCCCCCAGCTCAGGGCTCAGACAGCAGAGCTATCGCTATCCCCCAGCTCAGGACTCAGACAGCAGAGCTATCCCCCAGCTCAGGGCTCGGACAGCAGAGCTATCCCCAGCTCAGGGCTCAGACAGCAGAGCTATCCCCCAGCTCAGGGCTCAGACAGCAGAGCTATTCCTCAGCTCAGGGCTCGGACAGCAGAGCTATCCCTCAGCTCAGGACTCGGACAGCAGAGCTACCCCCCAGCTCAGGACTCGGACAGCAGAGCTACCCCCCAGCTCAGGACTCGGACAGCAGAGCTACCCCCCAGCTCAGGACTCGGATAGCAGAGCTATCCCCCAGCTCAGGACACAGACAGCAGAGCTACCCCCCAGCTCAGGGCTCGGACAGCAGAGCTATCCCCCAGCTCAGGACTCAGACAGCAGAGCTATCCCCCAGCTCAGGGCTCAGACAGCAGAGCTATTCCTCAGCTCAGGGCTCGGACAGCAGAGCTACCCCCCAGCTCAGGGCTCGGACAGCAGAGCTATCCCCAGCTCAGGACTCAGACAGCAGAGCTACCCCCCAGCTCAGGACTCGGACAGCAGAGCTACCCCCCAGCTCAGGACTCGGACAGCAGAGCTACCCCCCAGCTCAGGACTCGGATAGCAGAGCTATCCCCCAGCTCAGGACACAGACAGCAGAGCTACCCCCCAGCTCAGGGCTCAGACAGCAGAGCTATCCCCCAGCTCAGGGCTCAGACAGCAGAGCTATTCCTCAGCTCAGGGCTCGGACAGCAGAGCTACCCCCCAGCTCAGGACTCGGACAGCAGAGCTACCCCCCAGCTCAGGACTCGGACAGCAGAGCTACCCCCCAGCTCAGGACTCGGATAGCAGAGCTATCCCCCAGCTCAGGACACAGACAGCAGAGCTACCCCCCAGCTCAGGGCTCGGACAGAAGAGCTATCCCCCAGCTCAGGACTCAGACAGCAGAGCTACCCCCCAGCTCAGGGCTCGGACAGCAGAGCTATCCCCCAGCTCAGGACTCAGACAGCAGAGCTACCCCCCAGCTCAGGACTCGGACAGCAGAGCTACCCCCCAGCTCAGGACTCGGATAGCAGAGCTATCCCCCAGCTCAGGACTCAGACAGCAGAGCTACCCCCCAGCTCAGGACTCGGACAGCAGAGCTACCCCCCAGCTCAGGACTCGGATAGCAGAGCTACCCCCCAGCTCAGGGCTCAGACAGCAGAGCTACCCCCCAGCTCAGGACTCGGACAGCAGAGCTACCCCCCAGCTCAGGACTCAGACAGCAGAGCTACCCCCCAGCTCAGGGCTCGGACAGCAGAGCTATCCCCCAGCTCAGGACTCAGACAGCAGAGCTACCCCCCAGCTCAGGACTCGGACAGCAGAGCTACCCCCCAGCTCAGGACTCGGACAGCAGAGCTACCCCCAGCTCAGGACTCGGATAGCAGAGCTATCCCCCAGCTCAGGACACAGACAGCAGAGCTACCCCCCAGTTCAGGGCTCGGACAGCAGAGCTATCCCCCAGCTCAGGACTCAGACAGCAGAGCTACCCCCCAGCTCAGGGCTCGGACAGCAGAGCTACCCCCCAGCTCAGGACTCAGACAGCAGAGCTACCCCCCAGCTCAGGGCTCGGACAGCAGAGCTATCCCCCAGCTCAGGGCTCAGACAGCAGAGCTACCCCCCAGCTCAGGACTCGGACAGCAGAGCTACCCCCCAGCTCAGGACTCGGACAGCAGAGCTACCCCCCAGCTCAGGACTCGGATAGCAGAGCTATCCCCCAGCTCAGGACACAGACAGCAGAGCTACCCCCCCAGTTCAGGGCTCGGACAGCAGAGCTATCCCCCAGCTCAGGACTCAGACAGCAGAGCTACCCCCCAGCTCAGGGCTCGGACAGCAGAGCTATCCCCCAGCTCAGGACTCAGACAGCAGAGCTACCCCCCAGCTCAGGACTCGGACAGCAGAGCTACCCCCCAGCTCAGGACTCGGATAGCAGAGCTATCCCCCAGCTCAGGACTCAGACAGCAGAGCTACCCCCCAGCTCAGGGCTCGGACAGCAGAGCTATCCCCCAGCTCAGGACTCAGACAGCAGAGCTATCCCCCAGCTCAGGGCTGGGACAGTAGAGCTATCCCCCAGCTCAGGGCTGAGACAGCAGAGCTACCCCCCAGCTCAGGGCTCGGACAGCAGAGCTATCCCCCAGCTCAGGGCTCAGACAGCAGAGCTATTTACACACTCCTAGAAGACGCAGACAACAGCTCTATCCCCCTCCTTCCACTCACTCACCTCGGGCGGGAGATAGTACCAGGTGGTCCTGTTTTTCATGGTCCGTCCCTCTGTCCGCTCCTCGCCCTTTCACTCCGGCGGGGGGCGGTCCTCCCCGGGACGGTCTTCCAGAGGGGGGTGAGGCCGGGGGGCGCTCCAGGGGTCGCCATGCAGGGCCGCCCGGGTCAGGAGCTGGCAGAGGGGCGCCCTGGGGCGAGGGCACGGCTCTCACAGGCACAGGTCTGTCCCCTCAGGACCACGCCAGCGGCGCCCTCACACCCCAGCCCCAAAGCGGCCATGTCTGTCTGTCTGTCCCTCACGGGTCTGTGGACACCCCTCCGGTCCGTGTCTGGCCTGACCCTGCTGCGGGGGGCACGGGGTCAAGGGGGGGGGGGGGGGGCGCTCACAGGCTGCGCCTGACCCTATAGGCTAGGGCTGGCTGCACTGGTCTGTGTTGACTCTCACAGGCTCGGTCTGTCTGTCCAGGTGCGCGCCCACAGGCTTGGGTTCATCCCAAGGGGTCCACCACGGCCCACCACGGCCCACCAGGACCCCCAGCTCAGGCCTCCCTCTGTCTCCAGCCTCCGCCGCCTCTACAGGTTCACGACCCCAGCGACCTTCACGAGACTATGTCTGCCCCCACAGGCTGCGGTCCGTCTGTCCTCACAGGGCAACGTCTGTCTCAATGTCCACAGGTTAGGGTCCTGTCTGACCTCACAGGCCCCAGGGGTGTCCTCACAGACCCTCCGTCTGACTCCACAGGCCAGAGCCACAGGCTGCGGTCCGTCTGTCCTCACAGGGCAACGTCTGTCTCAATGTCCACAGGTTGGGGCCCCGTCTGTCCTCACAGACCCTCCGTGTGGTATTTGAAGCCTATGTCTGCCTCCACAGGCCGGGTCCACAGGTCCTCCTGCCCCCCAGGGTCCTCACAGACCCCTCCTCTGCCCTCGGGCCCCGCGCTTCCCTCACAGGACCCGGCGTCGCCCTCCGAGGACAGAGTGAGGGACCGAGGAAACGAGAACTGAAGCGAAAAGGGAAGTCATCACATGAGCGGGGACGGAGCGGCCTCCCGGGGAGAGAGAGGGGTTACCACACCCGAGACAAGGACAAGGAGAGGGGGGCAGGAGGAGAGGGAGAGGGGGGGAGAGAGGGGAAGAGGAAAGAAGGAGAGAGGGCACAGAAGAAAAGAGAGAGAGAGGGAGGGAGAGAGGGAGAAGGAAAGAAGGAGAGAGGGCACAGAAGAAACGAGAGAGGGAGAGAGGGGAAGAGGAAAGAAGGAGAGAGGGCACAGAAGAAAAGAGAGAGAGGGGGAGGGAGAGAGGGAGAAGGAGAGACGACACGGAAGAAAAGAGAGAGAGAGGGAGGGAGAGAGGGAGAAGGAAAGAAGGAGAGACGGCACAGAAGAAAAGAGAGAGGGGCATGAGGAGAGGGAGAGAGGACGAGGGAGGGAAGAAGGAAAGGAGGAGAGACGGCACAGAAGAAAAGAGAGAGGGTCAGGAGGAGAGGGAGAGAGGACGAGGGAGGGAAGAAGGAAAGAAGGAGAGACGGCACAGAAGAAAAGAGAGAGGGGCTGGAGGAGAGGAAGAGAGGACGAGGGAGGGAAGAAGGAAACAAGGAGAGACGGCACAGAAGAAAAGGGGAGAGGGGGAGGGAGGGGATGTCGAGAGTGGAGAGTGGAGACAGGAGGGACAAGAATAAGAGAGGAAAAGGCGGGAAGTTGTGCGGGCCAGGAGGGAGAGGAAAACGACGGTGGGGGGGGGGGGGAGTGAGGGGGGATAAGGAGGCGAAAACACAGACAGCGGCCTTTGCTGAGGTGGGCGTGGCGGAGACATGTGGCGCCCTCGCTGATGGGGTGAATTCATTGAGGCGGGGGGTCCCTTTTGTGTCCAGGGGTCAGTAAACCCCCAGTCAGCCCCCTGATGGGGCGCCTCGCACTCATCCTCAGAGCGCAGGAGCAGCCACCCCCCCCCCCCCCCGCCCATTGACAGCCTGAGTGCGGCGGACTGCCTCTTCCAGAGTGACCATGGGTCAGTCTGGGCGGGCACAACAGGCGGCCTCCTCCGGCCAGGGTCCAGGGCAGGGCAGTCTGTCACCTGGAAGCTGCTGCTAGCTGAGAATCCAGTTAACCAAAGGAAGGCGGTGAAAGAAGTGCAAAGGAAGGGATTACAGTTGTAGTATAGTAGCCATGGGTGCTGCTTTTTTTATTTTATGAAACAAACAACCATAGACAAAGCCAATAGTTCTGGCTTGTTGTAGGTGTAACGTTACTTGTTGTATTATATATCTGGAAGCAATGACAGAAGCAACAAAAATACCAGTCGGGCGGCACATTATATTCAGCACAGATTTTTAGCTTATGTGTTTTAAGCCACGCATTTTATTACATCAAACACCCTTTTGGAGAGACCCCTTAGTTTTTTCAACCCACTTAAAGCCCTGGAAACAACACCATGTCACAGTCACCTCACATCCTGGCACTGTGCATCATGCATGACTCATGCCTTCCACTTTTTTCAGATTGCTTATGTGCAGGGGCACAGTGAACCCTCCCCCACCCCTTGCTTTAGGAACTACAGCGAGGACAGACTTCTTGATGGATCTCATAATTAATGTGAAAAGGTGAGTGAGTAAGTAAGTGAAGGGATGGGTGGATGGATGGCTGGATAGATGAGTGAAATGATGGATGGATGAGTGAGTGAAAGGGCGGGTAGTTGGACAAAAGGATAGATAGATGAGGGAAGGAGTGAAAGGGTGGATGGATGAGAGAAAGGATGGAGGAATGATAGGTTCAATGGATGGATTCATGAGTAGCTGGATGGGTGGGTGGATGGATAAGTGAAAGGGGAATTGAAAGAGAAAGGGGGTTGGGTAAATGACTGAACGGGTGAGTGGGTGGAAGGATGAGTGACTGGGTGGATGAATGAGTAAGTGAAAGGATGGCTGGATAGGTAAATGGCTGGATGGATGGGTGGAAGAGTGGCTGCATGAATGTACAGATGGATAGGGTGTAAGGGTGGATGAATGGATAACGGATGGATGAGTGAAAGGGTGGATGGAGGGCTATTTGATGGATAGGTTTGTAAATGGTTGAATATGTTTGGATATAGATGGGCACACAGATGGAAGGACAGAATGAATGGTGAAAGACTGAATGATGGATGAAAGTATGATTACACCTTGTAGCACCCATTAGCTTAAGCAACATTTCCTATACATTGACTTTCACGTTTATATGAGTGATTGTCTCTATATAATGTGTGTGTTGTAACACACTCCGACACTCTGCCCTACATACTTGGGATGAGTAGCACTATAGAATAAATTAAATACACATGAAAGAGGGTCTATGTGAAGAAGAGGGGCGCCATTGGAGGGTAGTATCAAGGCCAGACTGGCCGGACCGGGCATCGGGCGTTTTCTCTGGGAGCTGGAAAGGTGGGGGCGGTTTTGTTACCACAAAAAGACCTGCACATTTGCTTAAAGCTGCGCGTATACTGACAAACCATGAAGTGCACAATTGTCTCAACTTAATGTAAACTTATTTTCACTTGTACTTTAGTGGTTGTCTATTTACTTCCTTATACACTACTGCTGAACCTCCTCTGATGTGTCTGTAAAACTTACCTTTTGTACTGAATTTTGACCTCCTGTCCTGAATTTTTGACCTGAATTTGCACCAATGCCAGTTGGTCACCCTAACCTCAACAGAGGAGGGTTTTGTTGAGGTGTCAGTAGGGGTCAGAGGGCGAAGGGAGGGCAAGGAAGGGTCAATAGGGTGTTTAAAGGCTAAGACCATTTTAAGCTGGTAAATCAGACAGAAAGGAAGAGGCTGGACAAGGACAAGGCTGGAGAGATGAGAAGGGGCTGCTGCTGGCATCGCCTTAAAGCACACAGCTCCGGGCGCCCCTTAGGGTTGGACGGGGATCAAAAGTAGGCCCGGCACCCTAAAAAGAAAGTGACCCACATCTGCGGATTGCGCCTTTTCGGAAAACACTGCTTCAGTGTCTTAAGCATTGTGAAAAGAAGGTTGTCTAAAAGAGGTGGGTTTTCTTAACTTCACTGACATTTAAAAAAAATGCAAATGTTGTCAGGGCTCTGTGAACGGATTTGTTTACATTGATATATAAAAATATAAGCGTGGCCACTGCTGCTCATCCGCCCACCGGGCCGCTGGCGGCATCTGAACAAGTAGAGAGCCCAAATCGGCCACCACGCTGGCCAAAAAAGTGACCCACAGCTCTAACTCCAATACCGGCCCACGCCTGAGTGCCTGCTTTACTAATCCAACCCTGCCCTCGGAAGACTGGCTGGGGTGCCTTCACTGTGTGGCTTGAAGCCACCGCGTAAGCAAGGCGCTATGCATTGGTCAGGGTGTTTGTAGATTTCGCCCACACACTGCTGTACCGAGGCACTTCCTCGCCTCACAGTAGTTACTGTGTGCTTGTTGTGATATCCACCTCCCTCGGGGGGGTAAGTGGCCGCAGTGGTCCAGGGTTGGGCATTGAGTATGCCCTGCCAGCGGCAGCTGTACCCGCTCATTACTTGGTGACCAATGTTGGAATTGGAAAACATTTACTCTGGGAACCCATCCATTGGGGGTCAAGGTGTGGCAGAGGGAAAGGGGTGGAGTCAGGAGGGGCGGAGCTTGAAAAGCAGGGTCTGACAGTTGACATATACATTTATATTAAAAAAATCTGCTGCAAAGAAATTGGCAGCAAGGACATATGTAACAGTAAATCTGCTCTACTTTGGCTATTTCATTCGTCACAAAGAGGCTACATTTTTCAATATCTTACAGGGTTAAGGCACCTGCTGCAGAGATCATTGTGTGTCCAGCAATTTTGAGGGGATTATAATAGCCATAAGGTAAATCTGGTGGGATTGCAGTCCGGTCACGGAGAGCCTTGCTGGGGGATATCCCATGTACCCTAATCTCCAATTGTGTTGACAATTGGGTCAAGTACACAGTATCGACAATTTGGAAAACGCATTACTTAATATAATCCACGAGACTGTGCATTTTTTTGCTGTTTTATAAAGCGCGAACTCGACCCGAAAGTATAGGAGCGCTTCAGATGAGCACCATTACACAAGGACGCATTCATTTTTTTTCCGGTAGGCACGGAGACATTAAGTGATTTGCCCCGAATCACTGGATCTTGAGCCCACGGCGACCACTCGAAGCAGGTTCCCCATCTCCAAAGTCGGCAGCTCTGAATGTTGACCTCGTCACTTTTTCGAAATACTTTGTATTTTTATTTATAACCTAGGAAGGCAGATGTGCTCCGTGGTATTGCAATCTAGCCGCTCCTGTGCCGTGTACACAAAGAGGGGGGGGGGGGGGGGGGGGGAGACATGCACAATGTACAGGTTTGAGTTGCAAGATGACTGGCAAGCACGCGAACTCGGGTGTTCCTGCACTTAGCCTGTTCGAGCATGTAACGAAAAGTAATGACACCCGCTGCTCGCATTTCACCGGTTCCTGCAGAGCTCAGACATTTGTGGGCATATGCATTGACGGGCGCAAAGTAACCATTTAAAACTAGAAAATGACGGGCACTGGCGAGGGACAGCGAAAGTCCAAATAACAAGCATCACCCCTTTCTCCAGCGCTTCCGCCGCCTCCGTTGCTGCTCGTCGTGATGCCTCCGCGGGAAACAAAACAGAAATCTACAAGCCGCGCGTCATGAGCGGTCTACGTTAGAAGCTCACGCGCGCGACCCAATCCCATGGCTCGCGTCTGAATCTGCCTCTGCCATGCTTCTGAACGCTGCGCGTGGCCATCACTTGTCTCCACTCGTTGTGGGCTGAGCCGACGACTTTAGTTCTCGGCGAGAATGCGCTTCGCGTGCTTGTAGCCGAGACCTAAAAAGAAGGAGGGGAAGAGATGAGAAAGGAGGAAGGGGGAGACAAGGGAGGAGAGAGAGTGTGCAGGGATGTAAGGAAGTGAAAAGTGGAAGGAAACAGAAATCAGAAGAGGAGAGATGAAGAAAATGAGGAAAAACCTGAGAGAACAGGAGGAGAGGCAGGGAGAGGAGAGAACAATAGAAATAGTAAGAAGCGAGGACAGTGAAGAGAGGCAGAGAGGCGAGGACAGTGAAGAGAGACAGTAATGAGGACAGAGAAGAGGGGCTGAGAAGGGGGGACAGTGAAGAGAGGCAGAGAAGCGAGGAGAGTGAAGAGAGGCAGAGAAGCCAAGACAGTGAAGAGAGGCAGAGAAGCGAGGACAGTGAAGAGAGGCAGAAGTGAGGGCAGAGAAGAGGGGCAGAGAAGGGGGAACAGTGAAGAGAGGTAGAGAAGCGAGGACAGTGAAGAGAGGCAGAGAAGCGAGGACAGTGAAGAGAGGCAGAGAAGTGAGGACAGTGAAGAGAGGCAGAGAAGCGAGGACACTAGTGAAGAGAGGCAGAGAAGTGAGGACAGTGAAGAGAGGCAGAGAAGCGAGGACACTAGTGAAGAGAGGCAGCGAAGGGGGGACAGTGAAGAGAGGCAGAGAAGGGGGGACAGTGAAGAGAGGCAGAGAAGGGGGGACACTAGTGAAGAGAGGCAGAGAAGGGGGGACACTAGTGAAGAGAGGCAGAGAAGGGGGGACAGTGAAGAGAGGCAGAGAAGGGGGGACACTAGTGAAGAGAGGCAGAGAAGGGGGGACACTAGTGAAGAGAGGCAGAGAAGGGGGGACAGTGAAGAGAGGCAGAGAAGGGGGGACACTAGTGAAGAGAGGCAGAGAAGGGGGGACACTAGTGAAGAGAGGCAGAGAAGGGGGGACAGTGAAGAGAGCCAGAGAAGGGGGGACAGTGAAGAGAGGCAGAGAAGGGGGGACACTAGTGAAGAGAGGCAGAGAAGCGAGGACACTAGTGAAGAGAGGCAGCGAAGGGGGGACAGTGAAGAGAGGCAGAGAAGTGAGGACAGTGAAGAGAGGCAGAGAAGCGAGGACACTAGTGAAGAGAGGCAGCGAAGGGGGGACAGTGAAGAGAGGCAGAGAAGTGAGGACAGTGAAGAGAGGCAGAGAAGCGAGGACACTAGTGAAGAGAGGCAGCGAAGGGGGGACAGTGAAGAGAGGCAGAGAAGGGGGGACAGTGAAGAGAGGCAGAGAAGCGAGGACACTAGTGAAGAGAGGCAGAGAAGCGAGGACACTAGTGAAGAGAGGCAGAGAAGGGGGGACAGTGAAGAGAGGCAGAGAAGGGGGGACACTAGTGAAGAGAGGCAGAGAAGGGGGGGCAGTGAAGAGAGCCAGAGAAGGGGGGACAGTGAAGAGAGGCAGAGAAGGGGGGACACTAGTGAAGAGAGGTAGAGAAGGGGGACACTAGTGAAGAGAGGCAGAGAAGCGAGGACATTGAAGAGAGGTAGAAAAGCAAGGACAGTGAAGAGAGGCAGAGAAGGGGGGACAGTGAAGAGAGGCAGAGAAGGGGGGACACTAGTGAAGAGAGGTAGAGAAGGCAGAACAGTTTAAAGAGAACAGATTGGAGACAAGGTCAGACAAGCATTAGCCACCCCTGACTTGGCAAACAGTGCATTGTTTTATTTTGAAATGTTTTTTTACAAACACATGAAATAGGCATTAAACGTTTAGAAAAAAAAATACTGCGGTCTAAAAGAAAAATGCTTAACTGCGCACAAAAAAGAGTAAGAAATAACCCATCACAAAAATAAATGCAAATAAAACATGAAATGAAAGCAGAAATGAAACCAGATATTGGCACCCCCGCGTCGGCACTGAAGCGGACCGGTGTGCAGGTCGCTGCGCCATCACATTCTAATATAGGTCGAAATTTTCATATCCTTCTCATGATTGGGTAACTTTGTCTTGAGCATGGGAAAATGAATTAGTTTGTTTGAAGTTCGTAGACTTTAGGGTTTTTTACAATGTTTATTTCTATTAATCTTCCAAACCTTTCAATTTAATTATTATTCAAGTTATTCTGGTATTTTCTCATCATTTTACCGTCTCTTTTTATGCATTGTTTTTTTCACTGACAAGTCTTCTGGGTCTTCGAAATGAACCATCCGGTAAATTGGCCCATAATAAATCTTGCATCCCTGATGCTGATGACTGCATCGAGAGCGCGCACTCCAGGGCTGCCTCCCTTTAGGGGACATTTAACTCCAAGGAGGGGTTCCTTCAGAGTTCTTGTAATGATCGGAGGTGGCCCTCAGCACCTTCCAGACTCCCAATCTACCGTCAGTGTGACCCCATCCATGCCACATGAACTGCTTCCGGTACATTCCAGCTCATGTTTTGCATCAATCTATTCCCACAGGCTCTAGGCTCATGGCGGCCCTGGGCAGGGAGCGTTGGTAGGGGGCCCCGTAAGAGGGGTTCCGGGCGGGGCGGAGCGCCAAGGCCAGTAAAGAGGGGAGGGGGGGTCAGGGTGTTTGGAAGTGAAACAGAGTCAGAGGCCGCCAAATCCCTTCCAGGGGGCGCCACGCAAATATGTATCCATCCTCAGAGGATTATTATATTAAGGATATATATTGGCGTGGGGGCCCCTGGGGTTTGGCGGCCCTGTGCAGGTGCACAGATTGCACATGCCTAAGGCCGCCCCTGCACACGCGGAGCCTCGCTGCCTCCCGCTGTCACAAACAGTTTGTCGGTAGAAAGGCTTTTCTAAATTAATCTAGCGGTGTTAAAGGACCACGTGACCTCTCTGCAGCGGGAACCCTTCGCTCGAACAACATTTGTAATCAATCTTTCATTATCCTTGGAGCGCAGTCAAGGGCTCCTGTAAATATTCACCCACAATTTAAGGTCAGGGGAAAAGGATGGATTCTGGCCCTGGCCCACGGGTCCCCCTGCAGGATCTTGTGGATTCTTCTGGAGTCTCGGAGCTCCATGCAATGCAGGAGCTGCCGCTTCAGTTTCGATGATACTTTCTTCTCTTTGTATTAGTTTCTTATTGAAGGCTCCCACCCCTTTGATCTCTCTTCCTGTTTCCTCTTTGGCTCCTGCTGTAATTCTAAGTATTGTGGGAAACATCCATTACAACGCAGTCGTTACAACAACCTACTTTTACAACGCAACTGCCTTTACAATGCATGCCATTACAACGTATGTCACTACAACGCATGCCATTACAACGCATACCATTACAACGCATTATAAGGTAAGTAATGGAGATTTTTTTAGTATTATGGTGGGTATGGGTTTTGGGGTACATGGGAATAGTAGTTTTTACCCCACACTATCCAACACTTTCCCTACTTTGTACTCACTGGAGTGGGAATAGTAATTTTTACCTCTACGCTATCCAACACTTTCCCTACTGTTGCACTCTCTGGAGTGGGAATAGTAATTGTTACCCCTACGCTATCCAACGTTTTCCCTACTGTTGCACTCTCTGGAGTGGGAATAGTAATTGTCACCCCTACGCTATCCAACGCTCTCCCTACTGTTGCACTCTCTGGAGTGGGAATAGTAATTTTTACCCCTACGCTATCCAACACTTTCCCTACTTTGTACTCACTGGAGTGGGAATAGTAATTTTTACCCCTACGCTATCCAACACTTTCCCTACTGTTGCACCCTCTGGAGTGGGAATAGTAATTTTTACCCCTACGCTATCCAACACTTTCCCTACTTTGTACTCACTGGAGTGGGAATAGTAATTTTTACCCCTACGCTATCCAACGCTTTCCCTACTGTTGCCCTGAAACTATTATGCTTGTAATGGTAAGCATTGTAAAAT
Organism: Lissotriton vulgaris; assembly: GCF_964263255.1. Taxonomy (NCBI): domain Eukaryota; kingdom Metazoa; phylum Chordata; class Amphibia; order Caudata; family Salamandridae; genus Lissotriton; species Lissotriton vulgaris. The sequence goes on along the minus strand of NW_028251493.1, from coordinate 422,641 downwards.
CATGCAATGTAATGGTAGTTGCGATGTAAAGTGTGTGGTAAAAGCATGTGTTGTAATTGCATGCATTGTAATGTCATATATTCACATATTGTTGTCAATTAGCTGGACCATTTTCGGATTATACCATTCTCTTATCATGCCTCTTATTGTGTAGGTCCCAAGTCAAACCCAGACACACAATCCTGCGGTCATCTGCTCACCAAAGTTCCAATGCCAACCCCAGACACACACTTCTGGTGACCCCAGCTCACGGAAGATCACGAGTCAACCCCAGACAGTGCCCTGCTAGCTGAAGGTACTAAGCCAACCCCAAACACACAACATTTGGGACCCTGGCTCACCGAACGTTCGAAGCCAACTACAGACTCACAACCCTTGGGGACTCCGGCTCACCGAAGGACCCAAGCCGACCCCAGACACACAACCCTGAGGACCCTGGCTCACTGAAGGACCCAAGCCGACCCAAGACACACGACCCTGAGGATCCTGGCTCACCGATGGTCCTAAGCCGACCCCAGACACACAACCCTGAGGATCCTGGCACACCGATGGTCCCAAGCTGACCCCAGACACACAACCCTGAGGACCCTGGCTCACTGATGGTCCCAAGCCGACCACAGACACACAACCCTGAGGACTCTGGCTCACCGATGGTCCCAAGCCGACCCCAGACACACAACCCTGAGGACCCTGGCTTACCGATGGTCCTAAGCCGACCCCAGACACACAACCCTGGGGACCCTGGCTCAACGATGGTCCCAAGCCAACCCCAGACACACAACCCTGAGGACCCTGGCTCACCGAAGGACCCAAGCTGACCCCAGACACACAACCCTGAGGATCCTGGCACACCGATGGTCCCAAGCTGACCCCAGACGCACAACCCTGAGGACCCTGGCTCACCGATAGTCCCAAGCCGACCCCAGACACACAACCCTTGGGGACTCCGGCTCACCGAAGGACCCAAGCCGACCCCAGACACACAGCCCTGAGGACCCTGGCTCACCGATGGCCCCAAGCCGACCCCAGACACACAACCCTGAGGACTCTGGCACACCGATGGTCCCAAGCTGACCCCAGACACACAACCCTGAGGACCCTGGCACACCAATGGTCCCAAGCTGACCCCAGACACACAACCCTGAGGACCCTGGCTCACCGACGGTCCCAAGCCGACCCCAGACACACAACCCTGAGGACTTTGGCACACCGATGGTCCTAAGCTGACCCCAGACACACAACCCTGAGGACCCTGGCACACCGACAGTCCCAAGCCGACCCCAGACACACAACCCTGAGGACCCTGGCACACCGACGGTCCCAAGCCGACCCCAGACACACAACCCTTGGGGACTCCGGCTCACCGATGGTCCCAAGCCGACCCCAGACACACAACCCTGAGGACCCTGGCTCACCGATGGTCCTAAGCCGACCCCAGACACACAACCCTGTGGATCCTGGCACACCGATGGTCCCGAGCCGACCCCAGACACACAACCCTGAGGATCCTGGCTCATCGATGGTCCCAAGCCGACCCCAGACACACAACCCTGAGGATCCTGGCACACCGAAGGACCCAAGCCCACCCCAGACACACAGCCCTGAGGACCCTGGCTCACCGATGGTCCTAAGCTGACCCATGACACACAACCCTGGGGACCCTGGCTCACCGATGGTCCCAAGCCGACCCCAGACACACAACCCTGGGGACCCTGGCTCACCGATGGTCCCAAGCTGACCCCAGACACACAACCCTGGGGAACTCCCTGAAGGACCCAAGCCAACCCCAGACTCACAACCCTGGGGATCCCGGCTCACCAAAGATCCGAAGGGGACCCCAGACACACAGCCCCCTGTTTACCCAAAGTCTCAAGCCAATCCCAGACATACAACCCTGAGGACCCTGGCACATCGATGGTCCTAAGCCGACCCCAGACACACAACCCTGAGGACCCTGGCTCATCGATGGTCCTAAGCCGACCCCAGACACACAACCCTGGGGACCCCGGCACACTTTCAAGCCTGCCTCATGGCCCCCATCCGAGGGACAGGAGGAGTTGGTAGTTAGAAGAAATGATTGGTGCCGTAAGGCGCAGTACTTCTCACAGTGGGTCCACTTGAATATCTCTCTCTCTCCCTCTCTCTTCCTCGGGTGGCCCTGTACCTTCTCCATGTGTGATCCTGGGTCTCGGCGCAGGCGCAGGCGCAGGCGCATGGGTCGCTGCCTCAGTTCTTCCTCTGTGTAAATCTCGGCTCCTTTCTCGGTCCCTCGGTCGTGGCTCGAGCCCGGAGACATTCAATATTCTATTTTAAGCGTGAGCCGCTCGTCTCAGCTCACTCCGCAGACAAAACATTGGCGCCGGGGGCGAGAAAACTGGATCCGCAGCCTCGACCCCTGGGCGAGCGGCCAACTCCCGCTCTGCAGAGATCTCTATCACTGTGGCTCCTCCAGGACTCAGATCCAGCAGCTCTCAGCAGCAGCTGTCGAGGAGCTCTGGTGGTGCGGCAGCAAATAATGCAGCAGGGGAGAGGGTCCAAGCCAACCCTGGAGAGCACAGCCCCCCAAAGCTTCCAAGCACCCCTCAGAGACCTGCGCCCACCCCTGGGACGCGTGCCCACCCAGACATAACCATTGCAGGCATCAAACCCACCCACCGCCAGACCCCCAGCTCACTACTGGGAGGCCAGCCCCCTCCAGGGATCCAAAGCCAGCTCTGGAGACCAAAGCCCCCCCAAGCTTCCAAACACCCCTCAGAGACCTGCGCCCACCCTTGGGACGCGTGCCCACCCAGACACAACCAATGCAGGCACCAATCCCACCCACCGCTCACTACTGGGAGCCAGCCCCCTCCAGGGATCTAAAGCCAGCTCTGGAGACCAAAGCCCCCCCAAGCTTCCAAACACCCCTCAGAGACCTGTGCCCACCCTTGGGACGCGTGCCCACCCAGACACAAGCCATTGCAGGCACCATACCCACCCACTGCTAGACCCCCAACTCACTACTGGGAGCCCCCCCCATGCTTCCAAGAACCCCTCAGAGACCTGTGCCCACCCTTGGGACGCGTGCCCACCCAGACACAACCATTGCAGGCACCAAACCCACCCACCGCTCACTACTGGGAGCCAGCCCCCTCCAGGGATCTAAAGCCAGCTCTGGAGACCAAAGCCCCCCATGCTTCCAAGAACCCCTCAGAGACCTGTGTTCACCCCTGGCACGCGTGCCCACCCAGACACAGCCACTGCAGGCACCAAACCCACCCACCGTTAGACCCCCAGCTCACTACTGGGAGGCTGCCCCCCCAAGCTTCCAAACACCCCTCAGAGACCTGTGCCCACCCTTGGGACGCGTGCCCACCCAGACACAACCAATGCAGGCACCAATCCCACCCACCGCTCACTACTGGGAGCCAGCCCCCTCCAGGGATCTAAAGCCAGCTCTGGAGACCAAAGCCCCCCATGCTTCCAAGAACCCCTCAGAGACCTGTGTTCACCCCTGGCACGCGTGCCCACCCAGACACAGCCACTGCAGGCACCAAACCCACCCACAGCTGCACCCCCAGCTCACTACTGGGTCCAGCCCCATCCAGGGGCCCAAGAACGTACCCTTGATCCAAGCCCATGTGAAGGCCACACCAACGTCCTGAATCCTCCTCAGTGACCTTCGCCCGCGCTACACTCAAGCCAATCCTGTGACCCAAAGTCACTCAAGAACTCCAAGCCCATACCAGGATCCTGCCTCCCTCAGCATCACACAGCTGTCCAGAGCTTACCAGCCCGCCTCAGGACCACAGGACACCAGCAGGCACATGCATCAACCTTTTTGCGAGTGCAAGCGTTGCGATTTGCAAAAATCATCCGCTTGCGCCCGCAAAAAGGGCTTCTGCGATGCATCAAACTGTAAGGCTATCGCAATTTAAGAAATCACAATTTATTCCGATTTCTTATATTGTGATTGCATTTAAGGAATCGCAAATTGCGATTCCTTAAATGCAATGCATGATGAAATCGCATATAGCGATTTTGCTAATAGGGGTCGTAAATTACCATCGATTTGAACTTGATGGTAATTTGCTAACACATTGAAAAATGCACTAAAGTGCATTTTTCAAAGTTGTAGGTAACACACACACACATGCCCTTGGGGCATGTGTTTGCGCAACATGTGTGCACAGAACAATTTCAGGGTGCAACAGGGTGTCCTTTTGACACACTTGCACTTGCAAGCGCAATTTGTGAGTTCCTATTGGGGACTCGCAAATTGCGCATGCAATCTCCCATTCATTTCTATGGGCTTCTAGGCCCATAGGAATGAATGGGAAGGCATTCCTTAATTGCGACTCGCAATTTGCGAGTCGCAATTAAGGAATGTTTGGGAATCGCCAATTTTATAGCGATTCCTACATGCAAAGGCTTTTGCAATTCTTTAATTGCGAATCCTTAACAATTGCAAATAATGCATTGATGTATGTGCCCCCTGGATCTCAACCTCATCCCTTCGCTACAATCCACTTCTGGTCATTTCCTAGGACACCATGCCCACAGAGACTGTCCCTGAACTAAGCCCACTCCCTGAAGCCAAAGCCTCCCCCCTACGGGACATATCCCCCCCCACCTACACTCAAGCCCACCTCCTGCTGCTCCGCTGGGATCCAAGTTTGCACAGAAACTAAAGCCAGCCAGGCCCATCCCCGGTACCGAAGCCCACTTCCATCACCCAAGCGTGTCAAGGACCCAAAATCACAAGAAAACCTAAGCTCACGCAGGAGACCCAAACTTACCAAAAGTATGACCAGGGCCACAAGAATACTGGGATTCAAGCCTGCTAGAGAAATACAACCCCTCTGGGAATAATAACCACCCAAGAACACACATCCACCCAAAGGGCCCAAGCCCCCCCATCAGCGACCCAGAGCCGCCAAGGCACACAGACCTACTGTGCGTTCCCAAACCCCCCAGGGGCGCAGACTCAGAGAAACCAAAGCTCTCCCTTCCTCCAAGGGTGGAAAACTGAGTAGCCTTAAACTGGGTATTGGCTGCAGAGGTTATGTATAAATGTAGGAAATGTCAACCACTGTGGAAGTAAGGGCAGCATAAAACAAATCATTATTGTATCGACTACGTATACCCGAGATCGCCATGGATACCCAACTCAGCATCGTCACTCAACGTACAGAAAAGGACCAAGCTCACCTGGGCATCCAACATCAGCAATAACAAAGAAGCCCGCCATGGTACCCAAAGAGCGTCAGTTATAACCCAGCCCATGGTGGTAGAGCAAGGACAAAAAAGTGAACGAAGCCTACTGTGATAGCATAAATTCGCAATAACAAACAACCTCAACGTGGTAATCCAGGATCATGAATAGCAAACAAGTTTGCATGCTACTCCAAGATCACAAACAAGCTTGCCATGCTGCCCCAAAATCACAGCGGTACAAAAGGGGGTAGTGATGGACGGAGCATCTGAATCAATCAAACACTCACACCCAGTCAAAAGATCTGGGTTTAGTCCATCACCGTTCTTTAGCCCACTCTGCCACCCCAGTTCAGACATGGCTATATGCAAATCAGTCTGACCCTGTACCTCATGGGAACAGTCCAGCCTAAACGGCCAAGCCATGTCTTCCCTGGACCGGAAACAAGCTTCTGAGGACCGGTTTCTGGCATTCCAGCCTTCTTCAGCCCGGCTTGCTTGAATCCAGTGGCAAAGTGAGCATGGGACTCACGTCTGAGCATACCCTGCCACACTTATGGCGGCCAAAAGCAGTACAAAAGGGGGTGGTGATGGACGGAGCATCTGAATCAATCAAACACTCACACCCAGTCAAAAGATCTGGGTTTAATCCATCACCGTTCTTTAGCCCACTCTGCCACCCCAGTTCAGACATGGCTATATGCAAATCAGTCTGACCCTGTGCCTCATGGGAACAGTCCAGCCCGAACTGCCAAGCCATGTCTTCCCTGGACCGGAAACAAGCTTCCATGGACCGGTTTCTGGGATTCCAGCCCCAAGATCACAAACAAGCTTGCCATGCTGCCCCAAGATCACAAACAAGCTTGCTGTGCTAACCAAAGATCACTAACAAGCTTGCCATGCTTCCCCAAGATCACAACCAAGCTTGCCATGCTAATCCAAGATCCCAACCAAGCTTGCCGTGCAAATCCAAGATCACAACCAAGCTTGCTGTGCTAATCCAAGATCACAACCAAGCTTACCGTGCTAATCCAAGATCACAACCAAGCTTGCCGTGCTAATCCAAGATCACAACCAAGCTTGCCGTGCTAACCAAAGATCACAAACAAGCCTGCTGTGCTAACCAAAGATCACAAACAAGCTTGCCGTGCTAATCCAAGATCACAACCAAGCTTGCTATAAAACCCCAAGATCACAAACAAGCTTGCCGTGCTAACCAAAGATCACAACCAAACTTGCCATGAAACCCCAAGATCACAAACAAGCTTGCCGTGCTAACCAAAGATCACAAACAAGCTTGCCGTGCTAACCAAAGATCACAAACAAGCTTGCTGTGCTACCCCAAAATCACTAACAAGCCTTCCATGCTAACCCAAGATCACAACCAAGCTTGCCGCGCTAACCCGAGATCACAACCAAGCTTGCCATGCTACCCCAAGATCAGTAACAAGCTTGCAATGCTACCCCAAGATCACAAACAAGCTTGCCGTGCTAACCAAAGATCACAACCAAGCTTGCCGTGCTAACTCGAGGTCACAACCAAGCTTGCCGTGCTACCCCAAAATCACTAACAAGCTTGCCATGCTAACCCAAGATCACAAACAAGCCTTCCATGCTACCCCAAGATCAGTACCAAGCTTGCCAAGCTACCCCAAGATCACAAACAAGATTGCTGTGCTAACCAAATATAACTAACAAGCTTGCCAAGTGTCACCTTTATTCTGTGTTGTGTTTTACCTCTCACTCTGTGTGAAGCATTGGGAACGCGTTCAGCGGATTGTAGCGCTGACGCGCTGCCCCACAGAACCGCCATTCCCGGCCACGAGACTGGCCACGCCCCTTTTTAGGCCATGCCCACAGAACTCTTTCACCCATTATAAAAATGTGCACATACCGGAAGCGCAGCGGACGAGCGCAGCGGGAGCGCCGTTTGCGCGCCGAAGGCGCGCTTAGGGCAAGCCCGTCTGCGCCCGTCCGCGCCAGACCGGGCCATGGGACATGGCACTCTGTTCCTTCCATTACCTACTCAGCCCATGCCCTCAGGGATCTTCAATATCCCGCATTCTCTGCTTCCCCCACCGCCATTCGCCGCACCACCGCCCTTGGCATCTCGCGCCATAAACAGTCTTGCTCAGACAGATCTCTACCATCAAGCACGCCTAGAAAACGTTCCACTTCAATTAGGGTACTTTATTTAAACACTCGCTCGCTAGTAAAACACTCTGAGGACATTTTTGTCCTCCTTTCTAACTCCAACCCCGATCTGCTCCTGCTCACGGAGACCTGGTTGACATCCGAGTCTCTCCCTGATATTCTGGCCGCCCTCCCCCCTGACTATTACATTCTCCATACCAACCGCCCTGACGACCGGCCCGGGGGTGGGGTGGCAGCCATTGTATCAAAACGCCTTACCTCTGTTTCCTCTAACCCTCTTCCTTTACCGGGGGTAGAGAATTTACTCTTCAGTGTACAAACTAACACTGGCCCCATCACCTTTCTCCTACTATATCGGCCTCCTCACTCCATGCCTCATTTCTCTTCCATCCTGAGTGAACAACTTTCCGCGCTATTAACAATACACTCTGACTTCGCCATCTTTGGCGACCTAAATTATTGGTTTAATGACCCCAATGCTGGCCCTCACGCCATCGAGCTATTCGAGACTCTCGAGAATCTGAACCTCACCCAGCATATCTCTTACCCCACCCATATTAAGGGCCATATCTTAGACCAGATCTGGTCCCGTAATCTGGCCCTGTCTTCACCAGTCACTCTTCCTTGTACCTGGTCTGACCACTACTTGGTGGATACTACCATTACAGTCAGTGGCCAAACCTTCACTCCTTTAATGGCCGGGGGACAATCACGGAAATGGAACACCTACGATGCCCAGGGCTTTCTCTCTGCCCTCGCCGCTTCCTGCCCCGACCCTCTTCCGTCCAGTAACATCGATCACCTGGAACAAGAAATCGGCTCCTGGCTGGAGTCGGCCAGCGACCAGTTTGCCCCCTTGGTTACCTTCCCTCGTACTAGGCACCGGTACGCTCACAGGTGGTTTTCCGACGATCTCAAGACCTTGAAATTAAAAACACGTCAATCAGAACGTATTTGGAGGCACGACTACTCTGACTCTGCCAGACAGGTCTACCTGATCACTCGTAATAATTACAAATCCGCTATCAGGTCAGCAAAAATGGAACACTTCTCCAGCAGGATTGTGTCAGCTACTAATAAATCCAAGGAAGTGTTTAGAGTCCTAAACGAGCTAACTACGGATGATAGATCACTCCCAGCTCAGACTCCTACCCAGGACACCTGTGATACTCTGAACTCCTTTTTCCTGGAAAAAGTCATCAAAATTAAAAATTCTATCCCTCCCCCCACCCAGTTTCCCCCTCTTGATCCCTCCCTTGATAATACGTCGACTTTCACTACCTTTCCTGTTATAGACACGACTTCCTTAGTGGAACTTGCCACCCGTGTGAAATCAGGCTCCCCCAATGACTGCTGCCCTCCCTCTGTTCTGCGCAGTATCTGCCTCAATCTACCAGACAACATTCTACACTTGCTCAATAGCTCACTCACCAGTGGCAGAGTCCCCATCTCTTTTAAGGAGGCCATCTTGGTGCCCCTTCTTAAGAAGCCTAATGCAGACCCCATTGAGCCATCAAACTACCGTCCTATTTCCCTCCTTCCCTACCTCTCCAAAATCCTGGAGGCTCATGTCACCCGCAGCTTATCAAACTTTGTCGAATCTTCCCAGTACCTTGAGTCCAACCAGGCGGGTTTCCGACCCGCCCACTCGACGGAGGCGGTCATTTTAGCAGTTCTCGATATACTCAGGTACAACGCTGATATCGGGAACCCTCAAGCCCTTGTCCTCCTGGATCTGTCTGCTGCGTTCGACACGGTGGATCATAACATCCTTCTCCACCGTGTCGAACAGGCCGGCATCCGAGGCGTGGCCCTCGATTGGGTCAGATCCTTCCTCACTGGCAGAACACAGGCAGTCCGCTTGGGTCCTTTTACGGCAAAAAAATCTCCCACGGTCTGCGGAGTCCCCCAGGGCTCCTCTCTTTCCCCGCTTCTATTTAATTTGTATCTCCGGCCACTGATTCAATCCCTCCTCAAATGGGATATCACAATTTTTAATTATGCTGATGATTTGCAGCTTGTTTTTTCACTTAATTCCCCTCTGGCCATCAATACGTTCCATGCTGTAATGACTCACATACAACTCTGGATGGACCAGAACCAATTAAAACTCAACCCAGGAAAAACTGAGCTTCTTCTTCCTGGCCTCAGCCATATCCATTGGGGCCCTCAGTTCTGGCCGCCGGAGCTTGGTTCCCCCCCCACCCCTGCTAAAACAATAAAAAGTCTGGGCGTAATTATTGACACCGAACTTACCCTCAAAGCCCAAGTTGGAGCGGTAATTTCATCATGCATGTTCCAGCTTCGAAGGATTCGCAAAGTTCGTCACTTCCTCCCCCCTGCAGCACTCACCCAATCTGTTACTTCACTGGTACTCTCACGTCTTGATTTTTCTAACTCTATTTATCACGGCCTTCCACTTTATCTGCTGAATCGCCTCCAGGTCGTCCAAAACCAGGCAGCTCGCCTGATCCATGGACTACCTCGTTGGCAATCCGCTAAACCTTTGCTCCATAGCCTTCACTGGCTCCCTGTGAATCAAAGGGTCGCCTTTAAGGTGGCTTGCCTCACTTTCAAATGTCTTCACTGCCCTAGTCCTGGGTTTCTCAACTCCCTCATCCGCCCCTACCGCCCTACACGTAATCTACGCTCTGCCCGTAATGACCTACTAATCACCCCAAAAAATAAAACCAAGAAATTTGGTGGCCGCCGTTTTTCTTATCTAGCCCCCACTCTCTGGAATTCTCTCCCCCTGTCCATCAAATCCTCCCTCTCTCTTCTCTCCTTCAGGAAACTCTTAAAGACCCATCTGTTCCCATCCTTATGTTAGGTTTTGTGTATTTCTGTCTCTCTCACCTGTCTAGCAGCGCCAGGAAGCTTCGGCGTCAGTGCGCTTTACAAATGGCACTTAACATAACATAACATAACATAACAAGCTACCCCAAGATCACAAACAAGCTTGCTGTGCTAACCAAAGATCACTAACAAGCTTGCCAAGCTACCCCAAGATCACAAACAAGCTTGCTGTGCTAACCAAATATCACTAACAAGCTTGCCAAGCTACCCCAAGATCACAAACAAGCTTGCTATGCTAACCAAATATCACTAACAAGCTTGCCATGCTACCCCAAGATCACAAACAAGCTTGCTGTGACAAAGATCACAAACAAGCTTGCCTTGCTAACCAAAGATCACAAACAAGCTTGCTGTGACAAAGATCACAAACAAGCTTGCCGTGCTAACCAAAGATCACTAACAAGCTTGCCATGCTTCCCCAAGATCACAACCAAGCTTGCCATGCTATCCCAAGATCACAAACAAGCTTGCTGTGCTAACCAAAGATCACAACCAAGCTTGCCATGCTTCCCCAAGATCACAACCAAGCTTGCCATGCTACCCCAAGATCACAAACAAGCTTGCTGTGCTAACCAAATATCACAACCAAGCTTGCCATGCTACCCCAAGATCACAAACAAGCTTGCTGTGCTAACCAAAGATCACTAACAAGCTTGCCATGCTACCCCAAGATCACAAAGAAGCTTGCCGTGCTAACCCAAGATCACAAACAAATGTGCCATGCTACCCCAAGATCACAAAGAAGCTTGCCATGCTACCCTAAGATCACTAACAAGCCTTCCATGCTAACCCAAGATTACAAACAAGCTTGCCATGCTACCCCAAGATCACAAAGAAACTTAATAAACTATCAAAAGTTCTCTAGATGTAACCTAACACACACTGTTAACACAATACCCGAGGCAGTGATGCGTGTACTGCTTGCACTGTTCCCAGCCTCTGGTAATTACTCAGTATCACATTCCAATCCATTGTTTTTTTTTGTTCACAATGCCACCTCAACCTCAGACAGGAACCAGCCGTATGCAAATCAGCTCCTTTTGGAACAGTCCCCCAGAACTGTCACGCCAGTTTCCCCTGAGCAGGGACACAACCAACCCCAGAGCAGTTCCGCTTCAACCCCACCGTACTGTAAGCACAAGGCCCTCGTTGGTGAATACACGCCGCACTTAGGGAATCACAATGAGGAAACAAAACAGTGATGGGTCGGATGCTTGAATTAATCTCAACCACAGGTAATTACTCAGGCTGCTTTTGTTTTTTGCCCACCATGCCATCTCTGACAAGAACCAGCCATATGCAAATCAACATGGTCCAGCTCCAATAGGAATAGTCCAACCCAAGCTGCAGGCCCGGTCCTCTCTGAGCAGCAACACAGAATATTGCAGACCCGTTTCGACCTAGCAGGCTTCATCAGGAGGGTGTAGCGTGAGTCCTATGACACATTGACATAGGGTCAACGTTTGGCCATATGCTTCGAACTTAGGGTGTTGTACAGAGCAAAACAAACAAGCATTGGAAATGCAATAGGGCTCGCATTAGGAAAGTTTGAGCTATTGGTGTTATAAATGAATTATTTTTATTTATGTGTTTTTTTTAAAATAGCTAAATTAATAGCTTTATCATTTACAATGCCAATAGTTATAACTTTCGCAAATGTGACACCTATAGCATTTGCAATGCAACATGTTTTGTATTTACGTGACTTAGATGTATTGATATTACAAATAACAATGGCTTTTAATTTTTTTAAATAATTAATACTTAATTATTTATTTAATTTGTAATGGCAATAGCTTAAACTTTTGTAAATAACATTTGTGAAGATTATGTTCAGTGTTTTTTATTGTGACGAAAATCCAAGAACAGAAGTGAAATATTAACATCTTTTTGTGATTTGTAATAAAGCGTGAAAGCTTGAAAAATTGAAAGAACATATTTGAACCAGTGATGCTGTGGTTGCGCTGAGTGGTGTGTGCATCGGTGTAGCTGTTTGGTGGGTGCATTAGTGGAGCTTAGTTGGAGCATCGGTGGAGCTGTATGGTGGGTGCCACGGCGGAGCTGTGTGGTGGGTGCCACGGCGGAGCTGTGTGGTGGGTGCATTGGTGGAGCTGTGTGGTGGGGGCATTGGTGGAGCTTAGTTGGAGCATCGGCAGAGCTGTGTGGTGGGTGCCTCGGCGGAGCTGTGTGGTGGGTGCCTCGGCGGAGCTGTGTGGTGGGTGCCTCGGCAGAGCTGTGTGGTGGGTGCCTCGGCGGAGCTGTGTGGTGGGTGCATCGGCGGAGCTGTGTGGTGGGTGCATCGGTGGAGCTGTGTCGGTGGAGCTGTGTGGTGGCTGCATCGCTGGAGCTGTGTGATGGGTGCATCGCTGGAGCTGTGTAGGTGAAGCTGTGTGGCGGGTGTATTGGTGGAGCTGTGTCGGTGGAGCTGTGTGGTGGGTGCATCAGTGGAGCTGTGTGGTGGGTGCATCGGTGGAGCTGTGTAGGTGGAGCTGTGTGGTGGGTGCATCGGTGGAGCTGTGTCGGTGGAGCTGTGTGGTGGGTGCATCGGTGGAGTTGGGTGGAGGGTGCATCGGTGGAGCTGTGTAGGTGGAGCTGTGTGGTGGGTGCATCGCTGGAGCTGTGTAGGTGGAACTGTGTGGTGGGTGCACCGGTGGAGCTGTGTGGTGGGTGGATCGGTGGAGCTGTGTAGTTGGAGCTGTATGGTGGGTGCATCGGTGGAGCTGTGTGGTGGGTGCATCGGTGGAGCTGTGTAGGTGGAGCTGTGTGGAGGGTGCATCGGTGGAGCTGTGTGGTGGGTGCATCGGTGGAGCTGTGTGGTGGGTGCATCGGTGGAGCTGTGTGGTGGGTGCATCGGTGGAGCTGTGTGGTGGGTGCATCAGTGGAGCTGTGTGGTGGGTGCATCGGTGGAGCTGTGTGGTGGGAGCATCGGTGGAGCTGTGTGGTGGGTGCATCGGTGGAGCTGTGTGGTGGGTGCATCGGTGGAGCTGTGTGGTGGGGCATCTGTGGAGCTGTGTGGTTGGAGCATGTGTGGTGGGGGCATGTGTGGTGGGTGCATCGGTGGAGCTGTGTGGTGGGTGCATGGGTGGAGCTGTGTGGTGGGTGCATCGGTGGAGCTGTGTGGTGGGTGCATCGGTGGAGCTGTGTCGGTGGAGCTGTGTGGTGGGTGCATCGGTGGAGCTCTGTCGGTGGAGCTGTGTGGTGGGTGCATCAGTGGAGCTGTGTAGGTGGAGCTGTGTGGTGGGTGCATCGGTGGAGCTGTGTGGTGGGTGCATCGGTGGAGCTGTGTCGGTGGAGCTGTGTGGTGGGTGCATCGGTGGAGCTGTGTCAGTGGAGCTGTGTGGTGGGTGCATCAGTGGAGCTGTGTAGGTGGAGCTGTGTGGTGGGTGCATCGGTGGAGCTGTGTAGGTGGAGCTGTGTGGTGGGTGCGTCGGTGGAGCTGTGTCGGTGGAGCTGTGTGGTGGGTGCATCGGTGGCGCTGTGTGGTGGATGCATCGGTGGAGCTGTGTGGTGGGTGGATCGGTGGAGCTGTGTGGTGGGTGCATCGGTGGAGCTGTGTGGTGGGTGCATCGGTGGAGCTCTGTCGGTGGAGCTGTGTGGTGTCTGCATCGCCGGAGCTGTGTGATGGGTGCATCGCTGCAGCTGTGTAAGTGGAGCTGTGTGGTGGGTGCATCGGTGGAGCTGTGTGGTGGGTGCATCGGTGGACCTGTGTCGGTGGAGCTGTGTGGTGGGTGCGTCGGTGGAGCTGTGTTGGTGGAGCTGTGTGGTGGGTGCATCGGTGGAGTTGGGTGGTGGGTGCATCGGTGGAGCTGTGTCGGTGGAGCTGTGTGGTGGGTGCATCAGTGGAGCTGTGTGGTGGGTGCATCAGTGGAGCTGTGTGGTGGGTGCATCTGTTAAGCTGTGTAGGTGGAGCTGTGTGGTGGGTGCGTCGGTGGAGCTGTGTCGGTGGAGCTGTGTGGTGGGTGCATCGGTGGAGTTGGGTGGTGGGTGCATCGGTGGAGCTGTGTGGTGGATGCATTGGTGGAGCTGTGTGGTGGATGCATCGGTGGAGCTGTGTGGTGGGTGCATCGGTGGAGCTGTGTGGTGGGTGCATCGGTGGAGTTGGGTGGTGGGTGCATCGGTGGAGCTGTGTGGTGGATGCATCGGTGGAGCTGTGTGGTGGATGCATCGGTGGAGCTGTGTGGTGGGTGCATCGGTGGAGCTGTGTGGTGGGTGCATCGGTGGAGCTGTGTGGTGGGTGCATCGGTGAAGCTTAGTGGATGCATTGGTGGAGCTGTGTGGTGGGTGCATTGGCGGAGCTTAGTTGGAGCATCGATGGAGCTGGGTGGTGGGTGCATCTGTGGAGCTGGGTGATGGATGCATCTGTGGAGCTGGGTGGTGGGTGCATCTGTGGAGGTGGGTGCATCGGTGGAGCTGTGTGGTGGGTGCATCGGTGGAGCTGTGTGGTGGGTGCATCGGTGGAGCTGTGTGGTGGGTGCATCGGTGGACCTGTGTGGTGGGTGCATCGGCGGAGCTGTGTGGTGGGTGCATCGGCGGAGCTGTGTGGTGGGTGCCTCGGCGGAGCTGTGTGGTGGGTGCCTCGGCGGAGCTGTGTGGTGGGTGCCTCGGCGGAGCTGTGTAGTGGTTGCCTCGGCGGAGCTGTGTGGTGGGTGCATCGGTGGAGCTGTATGGTGGGTGCAACGGTGGAGCTGTATGGTGGGTGCAACGGTGGAGCTGTATGGTGGGTGCATCGGTGGAGCTGTGTCGGTGGAGCTGTATGGTGGCTGCATCGCTGGAGCTGTGTGATGGGTGCATCGCTGCAGCTGTGTAGGTGGAGCTGTGTGGTGGGTGCATCGGTGGAGCTGTGTGGTGGGTGCATCGGTGGAGCTGTGTCGGTGGAGCTGTGTGGTGGGTGCATCGGTGGAGCTGTGTCGGTGGAGCTGTGTGGTGGGTGCATCAGTGGAGCTGTGTGGTGGTTGCATCGGTGGAGCTGTATAGGTGGAGCTGTGTGGTGGGTGCATCGGTGGAGCTGTGTGGTGGGTGCATCGGTGGAGCTGTGTGCATCGGTGGAGCTGTGTGGTGGGTGCATCGGTGGAGCTGTGTGGTGGGTGCATCGGTGGAGCTGTGTGGTGGGGGCATCTGTGGAGCTGTGTGGTTGGGGCATGTGTAGTGGGGGCATGTGTGGTGGGTGCATCGGTGGAGGTGTGTGGTGGGTGCATCGGTTGAGGTGTGTTGTGGGTTCATCGGTGGAGGTGTGTGGGGGGTGCATCGGTGGAGCTGTGTGGTGGGTGCATCGGTGGAGCTGTGAGGTGGGTGCATCGGTGGAGCTGTGTGGTGGGTGCATCGGTGGAGCTGTGTGGTGGGTGCATCTGTGGAGCTGTGTGGTGGGTGCCTCGGTGGAGCTGTGTGGTGGGTGCCTCGGTGGAGCTGTGTGGTGGGTGCCTTGGTGGAGCTGTGTGGTGGGTGCATCGGTGGAGCTGTGTGGTGGGTGCATCGGTGGAGCTATGTAGGTGGAGTTTAGTGGTGGGTGCATCGGTGGAGCTGTGTCGGTGGAGCTGTGTGGTGGGTGCATCAGTGGAGCTGTATGGTGGGTGCCTCGGTGGAGCTGTGTGGTGGGCGCCTTGGTGGAGCTGTGTAGGTGAAGCTGTGTGGTGGGAGCCTTAACGGAAATTACAACTCTCAAAACAAGAAAAATCTATCCTTTAACGATGCTGGATAAATTATGAGAAGTGCTTGCTACTGTTCCAACAGATACATGCAGAAAAATATGTAGGACGTTATTCTGGAAGGAAAACTAAATCACAGAAAAGAAAAGAGTACGAACCGTAAATGAGAGAGGTTTGTTTGTTAACATCTGCATTGGGAGAAGGTTTTGATAAACCTGTCGGTGTTTAATTAATACCGAAGCTACACTATATTTTAAGGAATGACGAATTTTAAAGGTCTGCTTAGAAAATGATAAGTAGCAGGGCAAAATAAATCGCAACAATGTGTGCAGAAAGGAAAGAAAATATATATGAATGTTGTCTGGGCAAGGCAACAGCACATGGCAACATAACTGCGCCTTAGCTAGCCACTACACAGTGCACTCAGTACTTAAACCAAAACTCCGAAAAGCCCTCTTAAGAAGCATGGAATTCGTGGTCCTGGATACAGCATGCATTCCATGTTTCTTTTCAAGCAGAGCATAAACAGTTGTTGCAGCAAGGGGCGGGAAGATTAGGAGACGAAACTGAAAATACGGCCGGCAGGCAGTGAATAATTAGGAGGTGACAAATGACCTGGGACGGCTGCCTTTGATGTGGTAATACGAGGCAGGCAGGCAGATGGCTGGTGGCATTGTGCACGCGCTTTTTAGGGCTTGCGCTTGCGCAATGACCTAAAAAGCACATGCACTCAAAGGAATCGCCAGTGGAATCGCCAGTGGTGGTTAAACACTGGATAAGCCCCTATAGAGCTTCCAGCTGTGCGCATGCGCACAGCAGGCGAACCCTAAAAAAACAATAGGTGGATGCTTGAATAATGTCGGCCACTGGTAATTGTCCTAGAAAGTATTCCAGTCCTTTTCTTTTTTGCCCACAATGCCACCAGTGTAGTATTTAACGTTGATGGGGCCCCCCTGCAAGGTACACGGAGGGGCCCCCGCTGCGGATTTAATCCGGAGCTCTCAGGCCTGAGTCCTGTGCTGAGGGGGCCCCCTGGAGCTCAAGGGCTCCTCCACCGAGGGGGCTGCGGGGGCCTGTGTTATGTCCCTAAATGCAGCGATATGTAAACAAGTCTTGGTGCTGGTATGATAGGAATAGGTCAGCCCAGACCCCTATAAATGAGACCATAAGCCCCCGAACAGTTTCTGCCTCCTTGGGCCTCTTCAGTGGGGTGCAGCTAGGGTCCTATGGCACAGTGAGCACAGAATAAGAGCCAAGAAAGCTCCTGCGCGCTGCAGGAGGCGACGGTAGAACTGGGGTCACACCATGCGCCTGCGGTCCCTGTCCTGGACTCGCAGGAAGGGCCCATGTTTGAAACGCATCGACACATCCGGAGAGAGCCTTGATGGTCACACATTAAAGGCTTGAATAATTGATGATGAAACGGTTAAGGCTGACAATTCATGCATAGATTAATGACTAAAGCAACATATATCTACTCGAGGCATTGTCTCTATGAACTATACGAATCATATATGAAGATCCTAGAAAAAGATGTACATTTTTTCTGCATTTGTTTCTTGCCTTTTATAATTCCGTAGATGGGGATTCAGAAGGAGAAAAGCGTTGAATGTAGGAAAGCCATAAACACAAATAATTAATCACACGAGCCAAATTAACCTTCTAGGCAGGCATGATTATATCCCGCTCTCAGTCTCAAAAAGTGGCATTTTAAATTTTGAAAGAGCATCAGATGCCACTTAGATTGATCAGGAGGTTACCGCCTCCCCAAATCCTTCAGCCTCTACTCTACGCCACACCACACTACTCTACTCCACTGTACACTACTCAACCCCACACTATGCCATTCCACCCCACTCTATGCCTTTGCACTTTACACCACTCTACTCTGTGCCACTCTACTCACTCCACTCTACTCGATGGTACTCCACTCCACCCCACTCTACGCCCCTAACTTTTGGCCATGTTGAGCAGAGGCCGTGCCAAAAGGCATTGGCAAAACCAATAACTCTTGCATAGGTGAGACCTATTGGCTTTGCCAAGGCTTGTGCGATAGACGACTGATGCATGGAATGCCTTTGATTTCCTTTCCCCCTTAGTTGGCTCCACATATTTACTAAACCCACCCGGGTCTGTTTTGCCTCTCATACAAGCCTTTTCCTGGAACATCAAGCGCCTCTGTTCCTCAATCATCAATTCATCCACAGATGCCTTGATTTTCATTTTACTTCCTGGCTTTTGCCAAGTCGCGCAGATGTCATCGCTGTGATACTGCCCTGAGCCCTCGCGTCCCCTCACATTCGCCCCCACCGCAGCTCTCAGATATCTGTGCTTGTAGGCCTCCTCCCTGCAGCACCAGCGCCGTCTCATAACCTCTTAGCAGCTATGGAACGTCCAGCTCCAGTGCTGAACGTTTTATTGCGCAGCCGACGGTAGCACTCCTGAGGTAGTGGTGCCGTCGGCCGTTGGAATAGGCGCAGCACCTAAGAGGTTAATCTGAGAGTCTTGATATATCTGACGTAAACAGACATATGATCAAGTTGTTTGGATGCTTCAAAAACATTGACAAAGCCAAACAACAGAACTATCTACCTTTTCCGTTGTATTTTATGTTATGTTAAACAGCTGCGCGGTTGCTGTGCACCATGGCTGAAGATAAAAAGCAGTACGATGCAGCCAGCGTTGACCATATAGTAGCGTTTTATTCTGACTTTCAGCCATGGAGCACAAAAGCCGCACTGCTGTAAAACATGGCTAACAAAGAAAGCCAATAGATCTCACATAGACGAAACCTATTGTCTTTGCCAATGCTTGCGTACAGGTACGTTTGCTCCCTGGTTAAATTATGTAAAGATAAACAGAGATATTGGTAGTAAATGGAAAGTGAAGTCCTGGTCCCCCCAGCACAGTGGAATGCCCTGGACCCATAGGCGTTGAAAGTGACAGTCATCCATCCATAGGACATCAAACCTCTCCCCTGGCCTCTGTTTTGAGGTTGGCTGCAGGGAGCTCCAGCCCTCCATCACACCCAGGGTTTATACTGTAACGCCCGCCCTTGCTTTACTGTCGCTCTCACTTCCGGGTTTCTATAATTGGCTTTCCTCAGTATTCTCTGTTTGTTCTGCTGTGGATTCCTGCTTTTTATTGGCAGGGTGTATCCTTGCCCTGCCTAACAGAAGCAGAGGTGTCTAAGATAGTGAGCCGGGAGCTGAATTAAATTAAGATGTCCTTAAATTTTGTATTTATCTTGTCACATTTGCTGCTCTTTAAAGGCAGAGTGCAAGCGTCAGGCTATATATATCTTCTGACAAATTGCTGCTTATGTTTTTAACATGGGGATTGTTGTTTACAGCCTCCTCTTGCGTTGCACTCAGTGAAAGAAAAGTACAGTGAATTGTGTGACAATCTTGCTGGGGTACAGAAGGTGTGGAAGGAAAGGCTGTAGGATGTTTTTTTGTAGCACACAAGATGTAAATACCTGTAAATGAACTGTAGACGTTCAGCAGTTTAGAAACGCATAAATGAAGCACTCTTGTTTGTGCTTCTGAAGTGTTTCCCGGAAACAGAGTTTTTTTTAGAATCAAAACAAATCTACACAATTTACCTTGTGACTCACAAATGATAAATATTCACAGAAACCCGATTTCCACACATTGTCATTTCTGTGCCACATAGTTTTACCAGTAAAACTGTGTGTCGGTGCAAAGTTAGCAGACATTTCAATGGAGCGAGTGCTGTCTGTAAATGACCGTGTGTCACAACACCATGCGATGGTTACATTAAAAGAACGCCCGCCTCATGTCCATTAAATCAAGGTGGGTCACAAAGATGTGTCGCTCTAAAAACTGGGTCATGGTTCTTAAAGGCGTGGGAAGCAGTGGTCTTGCATATCCAGGGGAACCATGGAAACCCAAAGGCACCAAAGAAAACTATGACCCTGGCACCAACGATGACCAATTTTACCTTGGATGTTCAAGATGTCTTCTTATGTTTTATAGGAGTTTGTAAATTGTGAACCAAGCCCTAAATGAAAGCCAAAACGCTGCATACAGGAGGACCGGGCACCAGTGCATGGTTGGTGAGAATTATACACTGTGACAAAGAGGGCTAGGCCACAGCAATCAAGCATGAAGCAGCAATGAAAGGAAGCAGACAGAGTACAAAGCCAAAATGTGTACTTCTAATCAAGGGATGGACACTGAAAGGTTTGTCAGGATACATCAATTAAAGTAGCAAAGTGAGGCGTGATCACCAAATAAAACCTAGACCCCCACAGTAAGTCTAACTCATGAGAGAAGTGTCCTCACATGGCAACGCGAGGTTTCCATGGGCCCCCCAAGGATGTCTACGGCGAGCTTGGACAGATAGCGCCAGCAGCGTTAACCAAGGAGATCACAAATACCCAAAATCAGCATCGCTAATCAAACTCACCATGGACTCCCAAGAGCACCAAAACACACCACCCGAAAATAACCAACATCACCACCGTAACCCAAGCTTACGGAAAATATCCATGCTCACCTCTGTAACCCGAGCTTACGAAGAATATCCATGCTCACCTCTGTAACCCAAGCTTACAAGAATATCCAAGCTCACCTCTGTAACCCAAGCTTACAAGAATGTCCAAGCTCACCTATGTAGCCCGAGCTTATGGAGAATATCCAAGCTCACCTCTGTAACCCAAGCTTACAAGAATATCCATGCTCACCTCTGTAACCCAAGCTTACAAGAATATCCATGCTCACCTCTGTAACCCGAGCTTACGAAGAATATCCATGCTCACCTCTGTAACCCAAGCTTACAAGAATATCCAAGCTCACCTATGTAACCCGAGCTTACAAGAATATCCAAGCTCACCTATGTAACCCGAGCTTACAAGAATATCCAAGCTCACCTCTGTAACCCAAGCTTACGAGAATATCCAAGCTCACCTCTAACCCAAGCTTACAAGAATATCCAAGCTCACCTCTGTAACCCAAGCTTACGAGAATATCCAAGCTCACCTCTGTAACCCAAGCTTACAAGAATATCCATGCTCTCCTCTGTAACCCGAGCTTACGAAGAATATCCATGCTCACTTCTGTAACCCCAGCTTATGAAGAATATCCATGCTCACCTCTGTAACTTGAGCTTATGGAGAATATCCAAGCTCACCTCTGTAACCCAAGCTTACGAAGAATATCCATGCTCACCTCTGTAACCCAAGCTTATGAAGATTATCCAGGCTCACCACAGCAACCCAAGCTTACGAAGAATATCCATGCTGACCACAGTGACCTAAGCTTACAATTATGTCCATGCTCACCTCTGTAACCCAAGTTTTAAGAATATCCACGCTCACCTCTGTAACCCGAGCTTGTGAAGAATATCCACGCTCACCTCTGTAACCCAAGGTTACAAAGAAAATCCCAGCTCACCTCTGTAACCCAAGCGTACGAAGAATATCCAAGCTCACCTCTGCAACCCAAGCTTGTGAAGAATATCCAAGCTCACCTCTGTAACCCAAGCTTACAAGAATATCCACGCTCACCTCTGTAACCCAAGTTTACAAGAATATCCATGCTCACCTCTGTAACCCGAGCATACGAATAATATCCAAGCTCACCTCTGTAACCCAAGCTTACAAGAATATCGATGCCCACCTGTGTAACCCCAGCTTATGAAGAATATCCAAGCTCACCTCTGTAACCTAAGCTTACAAGAATATCCATGCTCACCTCTGTAACCCGAGCATAGAAATAATATCCAAGCTCACCTCTGTAACCCAAGCTTACAAGAATATCGATGCTCACCTCTGTAACCCAAGCTTATGAAGAATATCAAAGCTCACCTCTGTAACCCAAGCTTATAAAGAATATCCAAGCTCACCTCTGTAACCCGAGCATACGAATAATATCCAAGCTCACCTCTGTAACCCGAGCATACGAATAATATCCGAGCTCACCTCTGTAACCCAAGCTTACGAGAATATCCATGTTCACCTCTGTAACCCGAGCATACGAATAATATCCAAGCTCACCTCTGTATCCCGAGCATACGAATATTATCCGAGCTCACCTCTGTAACCCAAGCTTACGAGAATATCCATGCTCACCTCTGTAACCGAAGCTCATGAAGAATATCCAAGCTCACCTCTGTAACCCGAGCATACAAATATCCAAGCTCACCTCTGTAACCCGAGCATACGAATAATATCCGAGCTCACCTCTGTAACCCAAGCTTACGAGAATATCCAAGCTCACCTCTGTAACCCAAGCTTACAAGAATGTCCATGCTTACCTCTGGAACCCGAGCTTATGAAGAATATTCATGCTCACCTCTGTAACTCAAGCTTATGAAGAATATCCATGCTCACCACTGTAACCCAAGCTTACAAGAATATCCAAGCTCACCTCTGGAACCGGAGCTTACGAATAATATCCAAGCTCACCTCTGTAACCCAAGCTTATGAAGAATATCCATGTTCACCTCTGTAACCCAAGCTTACAAGAATATCCATGCTCACCTCTGTAACCCAAGCTTATGAAGAATATCCAAGCTCACCTCTGTACCCGAGCTTACGAAGAATATCCAAGCTCACCTCTGGAACCGGAGCTTACAAGATTATCCAAGCTCACCTCTGGAACCGGAGCTTATAAGATTATCAAAGCTCACCTCTCTAAACCAAGCTTACAAGAATATCCAAGCTCACCTCTGTAACCCAAGCTTATGAAGAATATCAAAGCTCACCTCTGTAACCCAAGCTTACGTTGAATATCCAAGCTCACCTCTGTAACCCGAGCTTACGTAGAATATCCAAGCTCACCTCTGTAACCCGAGCTTACGGAGAATATCCAAGCTCACTTCTGTAACCCAAGCTTACAAGAATATCCAAGCTCACCTCTGTAACCCAAGCTTACAAGAATATCCAAGCTCACCTGTGGAACCGGAGCTTACAAGAATATCCATGCTCTCCACTGTAACCCAAGTTTATGAATTGGAAATGCTCACCACAGTGACCCAAGCTTACGGAGAGTATCCATGCTCACCACAGTGACCCAAGCTTACAAGAATATCCATGCTCACCACAGTATCCCAAGTTTACAAGAATAGCCATGCTCACCACAGTATCCCAAGCTTACAAAAATATCCATTGGTTGCAGCATTTTTGTAAGTTCGCGCTACCCTGTCTGTGTACCTCGTATTATGGAGGCCCGGATTTGTTTCATCACGGAAAACGTCACTTTAAGAAGCTGAGGCCGCCATTTCCTGATATTAGGATCTATCGCTTATTTGTGAGGGATACCACTTCTCTTCGGTGTGCACACAGGATATATACCTTATGCTTTGTTTACAACATATGGAAGCATCAGGACCTGGTCCATTCTAGCACTCACTTGTAATTTTTGTGGACTATACACTGTATCCAAATCTCGCTGTTCTGAATATTTCTACTATTTGTCAGACTTTCTACATATCTCCGGTTTGACTCCCTTTGGAGAAAAAAATGTATGGGCACACGGCGTGTTCAGGCTCGAAATTTGGAAGCTGTATCAATATCATACTAGCCCTGATGAAGTTCCCGTGGCACGAGGGAACGAAACGCGTTGGCTGTGTGCCTTTGTTGTTCACCAAGAAACTAAATAAAAGGACCTTCAAAGAACTTACATCCTCTTGATTCGAACATGTAGTGCACCTTCCTTCTTCCTCTAAAGAATATCCATGCCCACCTCTGGAACCCAAGCTTACAAGAATATCCAAGCTCACCTCTGGAACCGGAGCTTACAAGAATATCCAAGCTCACCTCTAGAAGCCAAGCTTACGAAGAATATCCAAGCTCACCTCTGGAACCGGAGCTTACAAGATTATCCATGCTTACCTCTGGAACTCAAGCTTACAAGAATCTCCATGCTCACCTCTGTAACCCAAGCTTACAAGAATATCCATGCTCACCACAGAGACCCAAGCTTACGGAGAGTATCCATGCTCACCACAATGACCCAAGCTTACGTAGAATATCCAAGCTCACCTCTGGAACCCAAGCTTACGAAGAATATCTATGCTCGCCTCTGGAACCCAAGCTTACAAGAATATCCTTGTCACCACTGTAACCCAAGCTTATAAAGAATATCCAAGCTCACCTCTGGAACCCAAGCTTACGAAGAATATCTATGCACACCTCTGGAACCCAAGCTTACCAAGAATATCCATGCTCACCACAGTGACCCAAGCTTACGAAGAATATCCATGCTCACCTCTGGAACCGGAGCTTACAAGAATATCCAAGCTCACCTCTAGAACCCAAACTTACGAAGAATATCCAAGCTCACCTCTGGAACCGGAGCTTACAAGATTATCCAAGCTCACCTCTGCAACCCGAGCTTATAAAGAATATCCATGCTCACCTCTGTAACCCAAGCTTACGAAGAATATCCAAGCTCACCTCTGTAACCCAAGCTTAAAAGAATATCCATGCTCACCTCTGGAACCCAAGGGTACAAGAATATCCATGCTCACCTCTGTAAGCCAAGCTTATGAAGAATATCCATGCTCACCACAGTGACCCAAGCTTACCAAGAATATCCAAGCTCACCTCTGGAACCGGAGCTTACGAGATTATCCAAGCTCACCTCTGTAACCCAAGCTTACAAAGAATATCCATGCTCACCTCTGCAACCCAAGCTTATAAAGAATATCCATGCTCACCTCTGTAACCCAAGCTTACAAGAATATCCATGCTCACCTCTGGAACCCAAGCTTACCAAGAATATCAAAGCTCACCTCTGTAACCCAAGCTTACAAGAATATCCATGCTCACCACTGTAACCCAAGCTTATAAAGAATATCCATGCTCACCTCTGGAACCTGTTGTAAATATATCTAGGACCCTAATTAAATATCCCCGATGTACTCTCTTATGTGGGTATAACAAATCATATCCTTATAAAGGCATAAGAATCATATCCATATTTAGTAATAGCCAATGCAGTCCAAATACGGCAAGGCTACTTCCTTAGACTCCTAGAAAGTACAACGCGTTCTTTAAACAAACCAAACCTCCAGCAACCTGGGTATTCCCCCTGCTTTTGTTTTGATTTGTCCTAGAACTCCTGCGAGTCCTGAAAGAACTGCCAGTTCTTAGTGACGGTTCTTATTGACGTCTTATGTCCAACCTTACGTCAAACACGGCACCTTCCAGGTATAAATATACCAGCATTTGCCTTAAGCAACACACTGTGGTTTGGAGCAGAGCGGCTATCTACTTACCCAAAGCCCAGCTGATGTGAGTGCCGAAGAAAGCCGTCCCTCCCATTTGACGCACTGAGAAAGACGCTGTCTTTTCTCCTGCCGAGAAAATCCAGCTCCAGTGTTTCCAGTCACCCTTGCGGGTGACTGGGAGATCGAGTCCTGAGAGCGAGATACAAGACCTCCTTCATTCTAAAACCAAGGTACGGAGCTGATTAGATCCTTAGAGAATTCTTGATTCAGATTCTTGGCAAAACTAACTTAAACTTAAACTGCAACTCCCTTACTCCTTCCCACGTACTAGGCTTAGGTTAGGTACACCGGGGTAGGCGTATTTTAGAAGCACCAGTTGAGTACGTTTAGTCAACTTTTATCATTGTATGTAATTGTATATATTTTATCCGTTTTAAGTATCATATGGCTCAGAAACCATATCAATGCTTTTACAGTATTATTTCATAATACTCCTTTTACTGTACGCACTTTACTTTATGATAAGTATTGCAATTGTGGCAATTCATTTCTCTTGCATGAGAAAGAAGACTGCTCAATAAATAACACCTTTTATTGAAAACGCCCGTCTCTCTATTTCTCTGCACTCTGGTGAAACTAAGTATGCACGATTGACTGAGTGAAATAGCTATCTATTGTTTTCACACAACTCTAGAGATATACTCCTTATTCTGGAGGAAGCAAAGTTGTCATGTTTATGCGGTTGTCAGAAGCTAATCCCTTCTTGTCTAATCAGGGAAGTTAACTCCTCCCTGTTCATTCGAGAAAGTGTCTAGTGACCTCTGAGCTAGCTGGCATACCTAATTAAGTCTAACATATTCAGTAGAGACCTAGTCGACCTCAGTCCTACGTCGAAACTGCCGTTTATGTTAGTCCAATGCGCAGAGCCTATTGGAAATATAGGAACTACACTACATGGCGCCCAACGTTTGGTAAGGCGATAATCTAACGCAAGATACTAGAGTAACTCAGTCGTGCTTTTTCATACAGACCCCTTTTTCCCGTAAAAACTCCAATAGACGTCTGGAGTGGGTGAAAGGTTAATATCCGCCGAAACTTAGTAGGAAGAGATTCCTATGTATTCGTTTTCGGTTTAGTCAATGTTGAAGGATACAGTGTTCCAAAATATTGTGCACCTAATCTTTGATTCCTCAAAATTTGCTCTGCAAACTTTCTGTCAGTAAAAATGTCAGACAGTGAGGACGAAAGGGAGAGAGCTAGATTAGCAGCTCAACTCTTAGCGGATGGCACAACTATCCAAAATGACGACCCGAATGCAATAATCATCCCGGTCAATATAAGAAAAACCATAACTATAAAACGTATAGAAAATGGAGTAACATCAAGAGGTGGTACAGTCGTATTTGTGGTAGAGGCACATGAATTTCGGCAGACAGAGGTATTCTATTCCTGGATAAATTTTCCAGCAGCACATGCTGTAACACATTAGTTCCACTACTACAAAATAGCGGAAGCTCCAGAGGAATACTCTCCTTTCGAGGAAGTTGAAATTCCACTAACATACCAAGAGCACCTGCTCTGGTTTAATGGCGCCCTAAAACATCAAAATCACATTACCAGGGTCAGTCCACTAGGTAGACCAGGAGCCACATAGCCTGTTCTAGCCAGCTACACACCACACCCCGACATTGAAAAAATGTCAAGCCAAGAACTCTTAGTTAAAATAAAAGAATTAACAAAAGCATATAGAGATTTAGTTCAATTAACAGTTGACGGTACAACCTACCGACTAAAAACACTAATTGAAAATCCTGAAAAGACTTTCATTAAAAATAATCTCAATTCTCAAAAGAAGAAGTGGGAGGGTAGTTCAAGTTCAAGTTCATGAATTTGTATAGCGCGCTACTCACCCAGAGGGTCTCAAGGCGCTTGGGGGAAGGGGGTGCATTATTTATCGAATAGCCAGGTTTTAAGTTCCTTCCTAAAGGAAATGTGGTTCTGGGTAATGCGGAGTTGAGTGGGGAGAGAATTCCAGGTTTTGGCAGCCAAGTAGGAGAAAGATCTTCCTCCCATGGTGGATCTTTGGATGCGTGGAACTGCAGCGAGGGCTTGATTGGAGGATCTTAGTTGGCGGGTGGGTGTGTAGAAGGACAGTCGTGAGTTGAGGCATTCGGGTCCTAGTTTGTAGAGGGCCTTGTGTGCGTGGGTGAGGAGACGGAAGGTTATTCTCTTGTTGACGGGGAGCCAGTGGAGGTCTTTCAGATGACCGGTAATGTGAGCTTGATGCGGGATGTCCAATATGAGTCTGGCTGATGCGTTTTGGATGCGTTAAAGTTTTTTCTGTAATTTGGAAGTGGTTCCGGCGTAGTGGGTGTTTCCATAGTCCAGTCGGCTAGTGACCAGAGCGTGGGTGACAGTTTTTCTTGTTTCGGTGGGGATCCAACAAAAGATTTTTTTGAGCATACGAAGTATGTTAAAGCAAGAGGATGAGACGGCGTTGACTTGTCTGGTCATCGAGAGGGAGGAGTCTAAGATGAAGCCTAGGTTATGTGCGTGGTCTGTGGGTATGGGTGCCGTGCCCAGGGCCGATGGCCACCATGAGTCGTCCCAGGCAGAGGGGGATGATCCTAAGATGAGGACTTCCGTTTTGTCTGAGTTACGTTTTAGGCGGCTATTTTTCATCCATTCGGCTACTTCTTTCATGCCTTCGTGCAGATTGGTTTTGGCGGTGTTAGGGTCTTTGGTAAGGGAGAGGATCAGCTGGGTGTCGTCAGCGTAAGAGATGATGTTGAGGTTGTGTTGTCGCGCGATGGATGCGAGGGGGCTCATGTACACTTTGAAGAGGGTGGGACTGAGTGATGATCCTTGTGGTACTCCGCAGATGACTTCTGTGGCCTCTGATTTGAATGGGGGGAGTCGGACCCTCTGGGTTCTCCCGGCAAGGAACGAGATGATCCAGTCTAAGGCTTTTCCTTGTATTCCGATGTTACTGAGGCGTTGTATGAGGGTGCTATGACAGACCGTATCGAAGGCGGCGGAGAGGTCGAGTAGGATGAGGGCAACTGTTTCTCCGTTGTCCAGTAGTGTTCGGATGTCGTCTGTCGCTGCAATAAGGGCGGTTTCGGTGCTGTGTTTGGCTCGAAAGCCGGACTGTGAGGAGTCGAGGGAGTTGTTGGATTCAAGGAAGGCGGCGAGCTGTCCATTGACGGCTTTCTCAATGACTTTGGCAGGGAATGGGAGGAGGGAGATGGGGCGGTAGTTCTTGAGTTCAGAGGGGTCCGCTGTGGGTTTCTTCAAGAAGGCGCTGAGTTTGGCGTGTTTCCAGCTTTCTGGAAGGTAGCGGAGTTGAAGGAGCAGTTGATGACATCACGGAGATGGGGTGCAATGATGGAATCTGCTTTGTTGAAGATGTGGTGGGGACAGGGGTCTGTTGGCGAGCCTGAGTGGATGGAGTTCATTAGGTGGGTGGTGTCTTCAGTGGTGATTGGGTTCCAGGCGTTAAACCTCTCCCAGAGAAAAACAGTTTCAGTCCAGAGGAAGGTCTCCCCAACGAATAAATAAATCCCCAGAAGGGGGGGGCAAGTCTCCTCAAAGGGAGCCCTCTGAAAAAAGATACATCCTTAGAAATAGGGAAAATTTAAAAAAACCTGACAGATATCAAGATATTGATACACGTCCCTCTCGATCTTTTCAGACTTCCTCAAAGAAATCGTAAATAAGAGGACGGTCAGAACATAAAGAAGAGCACGTCAAGTCCAAAGACAAGGAACCTGCTCATCAAAGTAAAAAATTACAATTTCCCAGAAAGAAGGTAGCCAGTATTAAAATAAAACATGCCGAGAATTCTGAGGACACAACTGAAAAACGGAGAGTGGGCCCAGACAATGCTAGACAGCGCAGCAGAAGTGACAATAGCTCGCAAGATCCTGATGAATCTTCTGGAGACAGTGGACACGAATGAATACATTCAAGGGGAAACTGCAGACACCCGAGTTAGCGTGCCCCATAAACTGTATGAAATAACATTGCGTATAGAGGGAGATAAAACTAGGAAAATAAAAGGTCTTTTTTGGGAGAATCTATCTAAAGGCTATGATATCCTTCTAGCAGAAAGGGACTGGCCACCAGAGTTTGTCAGGGAGTGCCCACATGGCGAAGAAATGATTATGCCTGCCTTCTCAAATCACATTCCAATTCATAAAAAATACACATTTGCAAGAAAATGGGCAGTGGCCCAAGCCCCTGCATTACATAAAAATCATGTAGGATGGGATGAGGATTCTCCTCACCATAAAATCCAGTTAAAAAATCAGCCCACTGCACAAAGGCAGTATCCTGTTAAGCAAGAAGCTAAAAACAAGCATTTGCAATGCAATAGGTCTCGCATTAGGAAAGTTTGAGCTATTGGTATTGTAAATGACAATTTTTTTATTTTTGTGTTGGTTTATTTGTTTTTAGAGTTCAAGGTACATTTTCGTACATCACAAAGATTCTTCCACACAAAAAATACTTTTGATCCAACTGGGTCAGAAAAGAGTTTAGCAATGCCCATCGCTAGCGAGGGCCGCTGGCTGCGGTACAGGGTCTATGCGGCAACCGTACACATGGTGGCACCTGGGAAGGTGGCGTCTGGAAACAGCCCCGGCCTTTTAGACATCCTTCGCCCTTACTGGGGCCAGCTACGGCAGGGATCTCGGGTGTCCCTTCAGTACAATCTGGGTAGGGACCGTCCGCCAGAGGGGGCCACCTCGGAACAACTATTATACCAATAGGACAATCCTATTAAACGTGGTGGGCAAGGGGAGTACTGGAGCAGCACGTGCCCCACAGAGAGACAGACGCTGGGCCTGTGAGTAAAGCCCCCAGCTCAACAAATGACAGCCGGGGTGAGGGTCTGTGGACAAAGACCCGCTCCCTAGAGGGCGGCCTGTGAGGACCATCCCTGTAAAGTGACAGCTAGGGTGGGCAGCGGGGGCTCTGGCACGGCTCCGGCCGCTGTTCCTGGTGCGCCAGCAACTGTGACCAGGCTGTGGAAATAAATACACGTCTGCCTTATGCGCGGCTGGCATTCCTGGACGTGCACCGCCTCTCAGCTCCCCACACTCAGTCAGTCAGGCACGCAAGAAAACCCAGCCCCGTGCACAACTTGATGCCCAACATCCAATAGAGCAAACAATATATTGAGCATTTTATAACAGCGCATGCAGTGCTGTGTTTAAATAGCCGGCATGACAGGCTGAGTCTTGCTTTCCGGGATTCGTGATGTGCTGATTACCCAGGTGTCTGCTGCACGCTCTTCAAAGCACATGGTTCGACGCGTGCACCCCAGACAAAACGAACAGATGACTTCCATGTCACAAACAGACTTCGCTACAGGGGCACTAACACCTCAAGCTATCACACCTGGCCTGGGAGCCGTGTCCTGAAGTTTACACTGTGATCTCCGGCGGAAGCGCTCAACCCAATGAGCTACCTTGACTGCTGTTAACATTGTTATATGATCGTAGTTGTTACATCAGATGGGCAGCGTGAGCGCTCAAATGCACCCGCTGACAGCCCTTAGTGTGTATGAGATGCCTCCGACCCCACCCCATCTGCATTCAAAAACCGACACCTCTGCAGTCCAGCAGCACCTCACCCGCGCCAGCTGTTCTGCAGAATGACGAAGAAATGAACTTCTTAGCGGTCAGTACAGCTTGGGAAAACTGAGCCCCAGTCTCTAGAACACCGAAACCTCTAAAATGCTCCCCACGTCTCTGGATCAGGACAGTTTGAAAGAAAACTTCAAATACCAGGAAATTAAGCAAATTCCACCTTGTAACGAGACGGAAATGCGGAGCAGTAGCCCTCTCCCGAAGGACGGTGACGGTTACCTTGCAGGGGTCTGGTCTCAGGCCGTAGCTCGGGAGCACGTCTGCCTCTGTCTCTCCCTCTGCACGCAGGTCTCGCCTCACACTCGGATCTCGCTTATTTACCGATCTCCCAAATATGTCAAAATGCTGCAAGAAAAAGCAGCACTGAAAGTGATCGCTTACGCGATATCTATTGTAATGAAGCTGAACAGGCAGGGACAAAAGCATAGTCATAAGAATCGATTTAAAAAATAAATAAAAAAAACACTCACTAAAGTCTATGCTTTTGAATCTGTGACTGTCCGCTAACCAAAAACAAGCTGCACCAGGCATAGAGAGCGAGTATGACGCCCTCCAGGTAAGAAACGAGAGTGCCGCCGCGCTGCCGCGGCGACCCGGAAGCTCTTGGCCGGCCGGCCAATCCGCTCGCGGCCGACCGGAAGTCCCGCCTCCCGAGGTCCGCGAGCTGCCGGCGCATGGAGAGCCCTGCCGTCTGGTGTAGCCCGGGTCCCCAGGAGGGGGCCAGGGAGAAGGAGGAGTGTGGCGCCTGTTGCGGGGCTCCTCTGACCTGAGGGAGCCCCGATTTAGATGAGGAGACGCGCCGTGAGGAGCCCCGCCGGAAGAGCGCAGTTGGTGAGTGGGGCCCAGGGCTGATGTAAAGTGCGTGCGTGCCTGTGTGTATGCCTGAGGGGGTGGGGGGGTGGTGGGGGGGTAGGGGGGGAGTGTGTGCGCGCGTGTGTGCGCGAGGGAACGTGTGTGCGCGCATGCGTGACTG
Organism: Lissotriton vulgaris; assembly: GCF_964263255.1. Lineage (NCBI taxonomy): Eukaryota > Metazoa > Chordata > Amphibia > Caudata > Salamandridae > Lissotriton > Lissotriton vulgaris. Next base: position 390,971 of record NW_028251493.1, on the reverse strand, counting down.
TGTGATTGAGAGAGAATGCGAGGTAGGGGATAGTGTGCCTGTATGTGTGCCTGTATGGGTGCCGTATGCCTGCGTGTGCATGTGCTGTGTGTGTGTGCGTGCGTGCATGCAGAGGGGTGGGGGCTGCCTGTGTCTGTGTGTGAGAAAGGGCTTTGCGCATGCGCAGCTACCAGACACTCGCTCCCGAGGTGAAATCTGACCTCGTCAAAGCGCGCGTCTGGTAGCTGTCCACATTCTTAAATACGGGCCACAATAGGTCTGAAGCAGACACCTTCAATGCTCACGCATTGAGGGTAGGTCTGCTCGACCTAAAAAAGGCAGAGAAATTTTAGATCAACTTGAATATCAGGGGGTGATTGAAATATGCACCTCACAAATGAACAATCCTTTGTTTCCTGTCTCCAAGCCAGATGATTCATATCGTCTAGTTTTGGACTACAGACATCTAAACTCCAGCTGTAAAACTTTTGCAGTACAAAACTCACACAGTGCAGCACTTATGAATAACATTGTGCGCAAGAAATATAAAATAGATATTTCAAATGGTTTCTTCTGTCAAAACATAGCACCAGAAAGCAGACATTTGACCGTTTTCTCCAGCATGGGGTCCCAAAAAACAATTTTGTTGTCTCCCATAGGGATTCAAGAACAGCCCAGGATTACTTTCAGCCTGGGTAACAGAGTTACTACAAATATATGATGATGAGGCATTATCATATGTCGATGACATCTATCTTACATACGATGACCTGGAGACTCGTGTGAAAAGAGTGAACACCATAATACTTGGGTTCGCATCTGAGGGGTACAAATTCAACTTTAAAAAATCACGAATGCCCATCTAACTGTCCTATTTTTAGGATATGAATTATCAAGTGAAGGCAAAAGCCTAGCAGACAACTTCCTAGAGAAGTGTGCAGTACTCCAAGCTCCAAAAACGCTGAAAAACTTACAATCAATACTAGGTTTCCTGAATTTCTGAAGAACATACATTCTAAATTATGTATAGAGGGTTAAACCTCTCTACGAACTAATAAAACCTGATTTTAAACCAATTAATTGGACTCAAAAACACACAGAAATTTTAAGATCATTACAGACAGACATGTTAACTAAAACAAAACTGCAAACACGTGCAAACGAACGCAACCTTGTAATCCGAGTCATCCCAGGAAGATGTGGATTCACATACCTGACCTCTAATGAGGGAGAAACGGTACCAATAGCTTACAAATCACACTTGTACACACAAGCTGAAATGAAATTCAGTTCTACTGAAAAAATTCTAACTACGGTTCAAACTGCTGTAGAAAAAGAAAGAGCCCTAGCCCAAGGGAAGAGTATATCTGTTTTAACAGCAGTATCAGCCCTTAAGGCAGTAACAAGACCAGGCATTCTAAATGCTAAAGCTCTAGATCCAAAATGGATACAATGGGAAAATTCTCTTGCTACAGAAGACGTGAAACACGCTTTTGATGTGAAACTGAAAAAACTAGAAAATCTGGAATACGAATATGAATGCCCTCTGTCAATAGAAATTCTACCTCTCGAACAGCACACCTGTGTAATCTACACGGACAGATTTGCACAACACTATGTTGTGGGAAAACAAATTTACAATGCTTACGAAGAATACCAATGCTCACCTCTGGAACCCAAGCCTACCAAGAACTTCCATGCTCACCACAGTGACCCAAGCTTACAAGAATATCCATGCTCACCACAGTAACCCCAGCTTACAAGAATATCCAAGCTCACCACTGTAATCCAAGCTTACGAAGAATATCCAAGCTCACCTCTAGAACCGGAGCTTACAAGATTATCCAAGTTCACCTCTGTAACCCAAGCTTACAAAGAATATCCATGCTCACCTCTGCAACCCAAGCATTCAAATAATATCCAAGCTCACCTCTGTAACCCAAGCTTACGAAGAATATCCAAGCTCACCTCTGTAACCCAAGCTTACAAAAATATCCATGCTCACCTCTGGAACCCAAGGGTACAAGAATATCCAAGCTCACAACAGTAACCCAAGCTTACAAGAATATCCATGCTCACCACAGTGACCCAAGCTTACGGAGAGTATCCATGCTCACCACTGTAATCCAAGCTTACAAGAATATCCAAGCTCACCTCTGTAACCCAAGCTTACAAGAATATCCAAGCTCACCACGGTAACCCGAGCTTACAAGAATATCCACGCTCACCTCTGTAACCCAAGCTTACAAAAATATCCAAGCTCACCACGGTAACCCGAGCTTACAAGAATATCTATGCTCACCTCTGTAACCCAAGCTTACAAGAATATCCATGCTCACCTCTGGAACCCGAGCTAACAAGAATATCCATGCTCACCTCTGGAACCCAAGCTTACAAGAATATCCAAGCTCACCACGGTAACCCGAGCTTACAAGAATATCCATGCTGACCTCTGTAACCCAAGCTTACAAGAATATCTATGCTCACCTCTGTAACCCAAGTTTACAAGAATATCCAAGCTCACCACGGTAACCCGAGCTTACAAGAATATCCATGCTCAACTCTGTAAACCAAGCTTACAAGAATATCTATGCTCCCCTCTGTAACCCAAGCTTACAAGAATCTCCAAGCTCACCACGGTAACCCGAGCTTACAAGAATATCCATGCTCAACTCTGTAACCCAAGCTTACAAGAATATCTATGCTCCCCTCTGTAACCCAAGCTTACAAGAATCTCCAAGCTCACCTCTGTAACCTGAGCTTACAAGAATATCCATGCTCACCTCTGGAACCCAAGCTTACAAGAATATCCAAGCTCACCACGGTAACCCGAGCTTACAAAGAATATCCATGCTCACCTCTGCAACCCGAGCATTCCAATAATATCCAAGCTCACCTCTGTAACCCAAGCTTACGAAGAATATCCAAGCTCACCTCTGTAACCCAAGCTTACAAAAATATCCATGCTCACCTCTGGAACCCAAGGGTACAAGAATATCCAAGCTCACAACAGTAACCCAAGCTTACAAGAATATCCATGCTCACCACAGTGACCCAAGCTTACGGAAAGTATCCATGCTCACCACTGTAATCCAAGCTTACAAGAATATCCAAGCTCACCTCTGTAACCCAAGCTTACAAGAATATCCAAGCTCACCACGGTAACCCGAGCATACAAGAATATCCACGCTCACCTCTGTAACCCAAGCTTACAAAAATATCCAAGCTCACCACGGTAACCCGAGCTTACAAGAATATCCATGCTCACCTCTGGAACCCGAGCTAACAAGAATATCCATGCTCACCTCTGGAACCCAAGCTTACAAGAATATCCAAGCTCACCACGGTAACCCGAGCTTACAAGAATATCCATGCTGACCTCTGTAACCCAAGCTTACAAGAATATCTATGCTCACCTCTGTAACCCAAGCTTACAAGAATATCCAAGCTCACCACGGTAACCCGAGCTTACAAGAATATCCATGCTCAACTCTGTAACCCAAGCTTACAAGAATATCTATGCTCCCCTCTGTAACCCAAGCTTACAAGAATCTCCAAGCTCACCACGGTAACCCGAGCTTACAAGAATATCGAAGCTCACCTTTGGAACCGGAGCTTACAAGAATATCCAAGATCACCTCTGTAACCCAAGGGTACAAGAATATCCAAGCTCACCTCTGTAACCCAAGCTTACAAGAATATCCATGCTCACCTCTGGAACCCAAGGGTACAAGAATATCCATGCTCACCTCTGGAACCCAAGGGTACAAGAATATCCAAGCTCACCTCTGTAACCCAAGCTTACAAGAATATCCATGCTCACCTCTGGAACCCGAGCTTACAAGAATATCCATGCTCACCTCTGGAACCCAAGCTTACAAGAATATCCAAGCTCACCTCTGGAACCGGAGCTCACAAGAATATCCATGCTCACCTCTGGAACCCAAGGGTACAAGAATATCCAAGCTCACCACTGTAACCCGAGCTTACAAGAATATCCAAGCTCACCTATGTAACCCGAGCTTACAAGAATATCCAAGCTCACCTATGTAACCCGAGCTTACAAGAATATCCAAGCTCACCTATGTAACCCAAGCTTACAAGAATATCCAAGCTCACCTATGTAACGCAAGCTTACAAGAATATCCAAGCTCACCTATGTAACCCGAGCTTACAAGAATATCCAAGCTCACCTATGTAACCCAAGCTTACAAGAATATCCAAGCTCATCTCTGTAACCCAAGCTTAAAAGAATATCCAAGCTCACCTATGTAACCCAAGCTTACAAGAATATTCAAGCTCACCCATGTAACCTAAGCTTACAAGAATATCCAAGCTCACCTATGTAACCCGAGTTTACAAGAATATCCAAGCTCACCACTGTAACCCGAGCTTACAAGAATATCCAAGCTCACCTATGTAACCCGAGTTTACAAGAATATCCAAGCTCACCTATGTAACCCAAGCTTACAAGAATATCCAAGCTCATCTCTGTAACCCAAGCTTAAAAGAATATCCAAGCTCACCCATGTAACCCAAGCTTACAAGAATATCCAAGCTCACCCATGTAACCCAAGCTTACAAGAATATCCAAGCTCACCCATGTAACCCAAGCTTACAAGAATATCCAAGCTCACCACTGTAACCCGAGCTTACAAGAATATCCAAGCTCACCTATGTAACCGGAGCTTACAAGAACATCCATGCTCACCTCTGTAACCCAAGCTTACGAAGAATATCCAAGCTCCCCACTGTAACCCAAGCTTACAAGAATATCCAAGCTCCCCACTGTAACCCGAGCTTACAAGAATATCCATGCTCATCTCTGGAACCCAAGCTTACAAGAATATCCAAGCTCACCTCTGGAACCGGAGCTCACAAGAATATCCATGCTCACCTCTGGAACCCAAGGGTACAAGAATATCCAAGCTCACCTATGTAACCCGAGCTTACAAGAATATCCAAGCTCACCTATGTAACCCGAGCTTACAAGAATATCCAAGCTCACCTATGTAACCCAAGCTTACAAGAATATCCAAGCTCACCTATGTAACGCAAGCTTACAAGAATATCCAAGCTCACCTATGTAACCCGAGCTTACAAGAATATCCAAGCTCACCTATGTAACCCAAGCTTACAAGAATATCCAAGCTCACCTATGTAACCCGAGTTTACAAGAATATCCAAGCTCACCTATGTAACCCGAGCTTACAAGAATATCCAAGCTCACCTATGTAACCCAAGCTTACAAGAATATCCAAGCTCACCTATGTAACCCGAGCTTACAAGAATATCCAAGCTCACCTATGTAACCCAAGCTTACAAGAATATCCAAGCTCACCTATGTAACCCAAGCTTACAAGAATATCCAAGCTCACCTATGTAACCCGAGTTTACAAGAATATCCAAGCTCACCTATGTAACCCAAGCTTACAAGAATATCCAAGCTCATCTCTGTAACCCAAGCTTAAAAGAATATCCAAGCTCACCTATGTAACCCAAGCTTACAAGAATATCCAAGCTCACCCATGTAACCCAAGCTTACAAGAATATCCAAGCTCACCCATGTAACCCAAGCTTACAAGAAAATCCAAGCTCACCACTGTAACCCGAGCTTACAAGAATATCCAAGCTCACCTATGTAACCGGAGCTTACAAGAACATCCATGCTCACCTCTGTAACCCAAGCTTACGAAGAATATCCAAGCTCCCCACTGTAACCCAAGCTTACAAGAATATCCAAGCTCCCCACTGTAACCCGAGCTTACAAGAATATCCATGCTCACCTCTGGAACCCAAGCTTACAAGAATATCCAAGCTCACCTCTGGAACCGGAGCTCACAAGAATATCCATGCTCACCTCTGGAACCCAAGGGTACAAGAATATCCAAGCTCACCACTGTAACCCGAGCTTACAAGAATACCCAAGCTCACCTATGTAACCCGAGCTTACAAGAATATCCAAGCTCACCTATGTAACCCGAGCTTACAAGAATATCCAAGCTCACCTATGTAACCCAAGCTTACAAGAATATCCAAGCTCACCTATGTAACCCAAGCTTACAAGAATATCCAAGCTCACCTATGTAACCCGAGTTTACAAGAATATCCAAGCTCACCTATGTAACGCAAGCTTACAAGAATATCCAAGCTCACCTATGTAACCCGAGCTTACAAGAATATCCAAGCTAACCTATGTAACCCAAGCTTACAAGAATATCCAAGCTCATCTCTGTAACCCAAGCTTAAAAGAATATCCAAGCTCACCTATGTAACCCAAGCTTACAAGAATATTCAAGCTCACCCATGTAACCTAAGCTTACAAGAATATCCAAGCTCACCTATGTAACCCGAGTTTACAAGAATATCCAAGCTCACCACTGTAACCCGAGCTTACAAGAATATCCAAGCTCACCTATGTAACCCGAGTTTACAAGAATATCCAAGCTCACCTATGTAACCCAAGCTTACAAGAATATCCAAGCTCATCTCTGTAACCCAAGCTTAAAAGAATATCCAAGCTCACCCATGTAACCCAAGCTTACAAGAATATCCAAGCTCACCCATGTAACCCAAGCTTACAAGAATATCCAAGAATATCCAAGCTCACCCATGTAACCCAAGCTTACAAGAATATCCAAGCTCACCACTGTAACCCGAGCTTACAAGAATATCCAAGCTCACCTATGTAACCGGAGCTTACAAGAACATCCATGCTCACCTCTGTAACCCAAGCTTACGAAGAATATCCAAGCTCCCCACTGTAACCCAAGCTTACAAGAATATCCAAGCTCCCCACTGTAACCCGAGCTTACAAGAATATCCATGCTCATCTCTGGAACCCAAGCTTACAAGAATATCCAAGCTCACCTCTGGAACCGGAGCTCACAAGAATATCCATGCTCACCTCTGGAACCCAAGGGTACAAGAATATCCAAGCTCACCTATGTAACCCGAGCTTACAAGAATATCCAAGCTCACCTATGTAACCCGAGCTTACAAGAATATCCAAGCTCACCTATGTAACCCAAGCTTACAAGAATATCCAAGCTCACCTATGTAACGCAAGCTTACAAGAATATCCAAGCTCACCTATGTAACCCGAGCTTACAAGAATATCCAAGCTCACCTACGTAACCCAAGCTTACAAGAATATCCAAGCTCACCTATGTAACCCGAGTTTACAAGAATATCCAAGCTCACCTATGTAACCCGAGCTTACAAGAATATCCAAGCTCACCTATGTAACCCAAGCTTACAAGAATATCCAAGCTCACCTATGTAACCCGAGCTTACAAGAATATCCAAGCTCACCTATGTAACCCAAGCTTACAAGAATATCCAAGCTCACCTATGTAACCCAAGCTTACAAGAATATCCAAGCTCACCTATGTAACCCGAGTTTACAAGAATATCCAAGCTCACCTATGTAACCCAAGCTTACAAGAATATCCAAGCTCATCTCTGTAACCCAAGCTTAAAAGAATATCCAAGCTCACCTATGTAACCCAAGCTTACAAGAATATCCAAGCTCACCCATGTAACCCAAGCTTACAAGAATATCCAAGCTCACCCATGTAACCCAAGCTTACAAGAATATCCAAGCTCACCACTGTAACCCGAGCTTACAAGAATATCCAAGCTCACCTATGTAACCGGAGCTTACAAGAACATCCATGCTCACCTCTGTAACCCAAGCTTACGAAGAATATCCAAGCTCCCCACTGTAACCCAAGCTTACAAGAATATCCAAGCTCCCCACTGTAACCCGAGCTTACAAGAATATCCATGCTCACCTCTGGAACCCAAGCTTACAAGAATATCCAAGCTCACCTCTGTAACCCAAGCTTACAAGAATATCCATGCTCACCTCTGGAACCCGAGCTTACAAGAATATCCATGCTCACCTCTGGAACCCAAGCTTACAAGAATATCCAAGCTCACCTCTGGAACCGGAGCTCACAAGAATATCCATGCTCACCTCTGGAACCCAAGGGTACAAGAATATCCAAGCTCACCACTGTAACCCGAGCTTACAAGAATACCCAAGCTCACCTATGTAACCCGAGCTTACAAGAATATCCAAGCTCACCTATGTAACCCGAGCTTACAAGAATATCCAAGCTCACCTATGTAACCCAAGCTTACAAGAATATCCAAGCTCACCTATGTAACGCAAGCTTACAAGAATATCCAAGCTCACCTATGTAACCCGAGCTTACAAGAATATCCAAGCTCACCTATGTAACCCAAGCTTACAAGAATATCCAAGCTCATCTCTGTAACCCAAGCTTAAAAGAATATCCAAGCTCACCTATGTAACCCAAGCTTACAAGAATATCCAAGCTCACCCATGTAACCCAAGCTTACAAGAATATCCAAGCTCACCTATGTAACCCGAGTTTACAAGAATATCCAAGCTCATCTATGTAACCCAAGATTAAAAGAATATCCAAGCTCACCTATGTAACCCAAGCTTACAAGAATATCCAAGCTCACCTATGTAACCCGAGCTTACAAGAATCTCCAAACTCACCTATGTAACCCGAGCTTACGAAGAATATCAATGCTCACCTCTGTAACCCGAGTTTACTAGAATATCCAAGCTCACCTATGTAACCCAAGCTTACAAGAATTTCCAAGCTCACCTCTGTAACCTGAGCTTACAAGAATATCCAAGCTCACCTATGTAACCCAAGCTTACAAAAATATCCAAGCTCACCTATGTAACCCGAGTTTACAAGAATATCCAAGCTCATCTCTGTAACCCAAGATTAAAAGAATATCCAAGCTCACCTATGTAACCCAAGCTTACAAGAATATCCAAGCTCACCTATGTAACCCGAGCTTACAAGAATCTCCAAGCTCACCTATGTAACCCGAGCTTACGAAGAATATCAATGCTCACCTCTGTAACCCGAGTTTACTAGAATATCCAAGCTCACCTATGTAACCCAAGCTTACAAGAATTTCCAAGCTCACCTCTGTAACCTGAGCTTACAAGAATATCCATGCTCACCTCTGTAACCCAAGCTTACGGAGAATATCCATGCTCACCTCTGTAACCCAAGCTTACAAGAATATCCAAGCTCACCTATGTAACCCAAGCTTACAAGAATATCCAAGCTCACCTCTGGAACCCAAGCTTACAACAATATCCATGCTCACCTCTGGAACCGGAGCTTACAAGAATATCCATGCTCACCTCTGGAACCCAAGGGTACAAGAATATCCAAGCTCACCACTGTAACCCGAGCTTACAAGAATATCCAAGCTCACCTATGTAACCCGAGCTTACAAGAATATCCAAGCTCACCTATGTAACCTAAGCTTACAAGAATATCCAAGCTCACCTATGTAACCCAAGCTTACAAGAATATCCAAGCTCACCTCTGTAACCCAAGCTTACAAGAATATCCATGCTCTCCTCTGGAACCCAAGCTTACAAGAATATCCAGGCTCACCTCTGTAACCCAAGTTTACAAGAATATCCATGCTCACCTCTGTAATCCAAGTTTACAAGAATATCCATGCTCACCTCTGTAATCCAAGTTTACAAGAATATCCATGCTCACCTCTGGAAACCGAGTTTACGGAGAATATCCAAGCTCACCACTGTAACCCGAGCTTACGGAGAATATCCAATCTCACCTCTGTAACCCGAGCTTGTGAAGAATATCGATGCTCACCTCTGGAACCCAAGCTTATGAAGAATATCCAGGGAACCACAGTAACCCAAACTCACCAAGAACATCCAGGGAACCACAGTAGTTGTCTCTTGTGGATCAGGAAGAGGAGGCCATATAAATATCAATTGTCCCTTGCACTTTTTTTACCATCCTCTCCTGGCCAGTTTTCACCAGTGAAAATTGTAGTTTCTTTTGTCTGACTTATAAATTATTCTGATTGTGCTCACTAAAGTGTGTTAATAAAATACGCTTATTTATAAGAACCAAAATTGTTACTTGAGGATGAATGTTTAGGATCTATGTACAGAAGAAGTCCTATTTTTGAACAAATGTGGACCTAAATTGTTACAATTGAGTGCCGGGATATTGGAATATAAAGTTTGAATTACTTGGGGACTGTCTTTGATATTCCCTCTGTATTTGTGCACCTAGGTAGCAGGGTGCTATTTTCCCGAGAGGCACCAACCCAACTGTAAATGTGCTAATCATCTATACTTTCTCATTCCCTAAATATATAGCCTAATCTGAGTGTACTGTTAAATGAGGTGCGCCTCAGTAGCATCACTGCCAGTGAAATTGCGCTCACCACAGCAGCCCAAGCTTACCTAGAATATCCAAGCTCACCCAGAAGTCCTTGCTTACCAAGAACACCCATGCTCACCGCAGTAACCAAAGTGTATATCTAAATTACCTTAAATCAAAATCAAAAAGCGTTGAGCTTAAACTAACCAGAAAATAGCCTCGCTTTGAGCCCTGTACAGAAGGAAGAAGGCTGAACTCAGATCCACCGATGATTCCAGAGTGTGGGCTCTGGATCAGAGGAGGGCCGCCCTCTCTCCTAGCCAAGATCTGCAGATCTTAGGGGATCAAGAGTCTGTTTCCAGGGCTGGGACTTACAGACCCTGTGAGTTTGTGAGAAAGCAAATGTGTTTGCAGATAAATTCGTTTTTAATTAATTTTCTTTATGAACAAATAAAAATGAGCCCCTGTTTTTGGGAGTGATTGACAGGTTGTACAATGCTGAGATACGCGAGTTCTGCAAGAAGGTGGAGAGTAAACCTGGCCGCAGAATGCCAAAATACTTGTAGCCTCGAGGTTATGTATTGGGAAAGGTGGATAGAGTGACTTCCTGCACTTCAGTCAAGAGTGAACTATGGACCCAGCAAAGGTTTGCCAGCAATCAAGAGAAGTAGAGGGCTGATCTTGCAGAGCATCCGGACAGAATAGATACAGATGGCAGGGATCCTAAGCTTTTGACTGGAAACAGACTTTGGGCCCGATTGACAAAGGTAAAGTTAGACCAAATGTCTAAGGTTAGAGAAAAAGTCGAAGTTTAGACCAAAAGTCGAAGTTTAGACCAAAAGTCGAAGTTTAGATCTGAAGTCTGACTTTGCTAGTAGTAAAGTTAGACTTTTGGTCTAAGTTTAGACCAGAAGTGTAACATCGAACAAAAGTCTAACTTTACCACTAGCAAAGATAGATTTCAGGTCTAAACTTCGACTTTTGGTCTACGTTTACCTTTGTGAATCGGGCCCAACGTCTGATCAAACATACAATAAGATTTGTGGCTGGGGAGGAATGGGCAGGGCGGAGCCAAGCCTGGGAGGTCACCAGAGTGATGTCCAGATGGAAGAAGAACGACTTCAACGCTTAAGTTTATTGAAGTTGAGATTTAGGACACACTCCAACATCCAAGACATTCATGCGGATAACACGAGCGAGAATCAGGTTGAGATGAGCGAGGGTCAACCCTAAGGAAGATCCAAGTTACATCAGCTTATGTAACGATGGATGGCCCCATAAAAGGTATGCGATGAGTACGTTGGGTCAACATAGATATAGAACAGGGTAGAATTAAGTGATGCTATCCGTGGAACACCATAGGTAGGAGATAAACCTCTTATGACTAACAGAAAAGAGCTAAGCCAGACTAGAGCATCACCACATATGCCAAATGCCAAGAGGTATGTCACCAAAATACAGAGCGACACCGCGTGCAAAGCTGCAGAAAGAGCCAACAGGATAAGGGCGACAATCCTACCCTGATTTAGCATCATTCTAAGCTCATCGGCAACATTAGGAAGAACCATACTTGTCCTATAGCTTAGCCTAAAACCAGACTGAACGGGAACATGGACATAGATCTCTTCTGGATGTAGGGAGATCTACCAGTTGACGTGTAAAAAAGGCATCGGGCAGTAAGTGCATCATTTTACATAGTTCCAAAGAGGTGTTTCCTTTGGAAGTAGCCCAGAACCTGCCGGTTTCCAAGCTTCAGGCACAGAGGCCAAAGGCAGAGATTCATTACAAACCTGGGAAACACCAATACATATGAGCAGAGTAAAGCCAAAATACAATCCGAGGTAGACCAGGATCTAAGAATGAGCAAATGTAACGGAGAAGAAGACCCAATAAAACCAAATTTACAATGAGGCAATGAAAAGGAAGGAATCTTCTGGAACCAGCCGACAAAACTCTCATGTGCCTTGAGAACCAAATTGTGTCAGTGCTGATGGTGGGGACTGGATTGTACCATGAAGCAGAGTGCTAGATGGAGAAACTGTGATTGGCCTTCAGCCACAACCGGCTGACAGAGATTCAAGGGACGGGCCCCACAGACAGTTGGACCACGGCTGAGTGGTCTATCAGGAGGAAGTGGTCCATGCTCGCTAACCGCTTGCACCTTCTGTCTCACTGCTGGGAACCCCCGAAACCCCAGCCAGAGAGGTTTTGGTGAGGGTTAAACCAGAGACACAGCTGAAAATAACACCACAGTCAACAATTTCACAAGAGTGTGAGGGCCTCTTTTACACTTACCGGCTCAGGTTCAGGGCTAGTAGGATGGCGCACCCGGAACCCGCTCAAGACCACTCCGTGCTCTCCAGACAGCTCGGTCTTCATGCCATCCAACATGTGGCGCATTGTTCGAGGCAGCATGGCAGCGGGCAGGTCAGGCAATAGCTCCCACCTCTAGCGATAGAAAAGGCAGCATAGGGGTTGCGTCATTCCAACATTGGTCAACGAAGGGCTCGCGGTGGTATATACAATGCCTTCTCACCACCAGTGCGTGGATGAGCATGGCGGTAGCACAGTGGACCCCGCCGGAGTGATGGCCGCCCTCCGCTGAGATGGTTCTGCCAGGAGCGCGGAAATATCCCAGGGGGCGGCCATCTTGGATTGCAGAAGGTGTGAAATGGTGCCCCAGTGTCTTCTAGATCTGCTGGGTGCCTCCACACGTGTGTATCCTTGGACAGTGTGACCTCATGCAAGGGATCAGGCGCAGCAGGGCATGTTCTGGTCACTTCCTGTCAGAGGCCTTCTACTTCCCAGGCCGTTGGCTGAAGGGTTCCCGCCTCAGAGGCCTCCTGACACATCAGTCCTCTGAGACCAGCAGTTCGCCTTCCTGCACCCCCAGGGCTGAGAGTGGCCCCTGGGTCATCTCTGGGTCACAGGGCCCAGTCCCAGCGGGGGCCTCCTGTGCACCCCAGGCCCAGGGCGCGCCAGCTCATCCAGGCAAAGCCTCTTTTGGGTGGGCAGCGAGCCTCCACCCCGCCTTCAAGCTTCAGCGCCTCCCACCATGAGAGAGGCCCTAAAAAAAGCACTCTCGTCACGACGCGGGCCCCGGAGCCCTGGCGCGTGGCCACCACCCGTCCGTGCCCCTCGGCTTCCTGTCCGGCACCTCTTCCGGCAGCTGTGGCTGAGATGTAAGGTCAGAGGGTCTTATCTTTCCCTGGATCAGGAAGTGATCCTGGAGCGCGCCTTCCTCCCCCGCCTCCTCTTCCTCTTCCTCGGCACAAAGGACCCCAGACAGACGGCCCTGTCCCAGGCCTGGCGAGAGGCCTTTGCCGGCAGAGGCGCAGTCCAGGCCGCAGGGGTCTCCCAGGGGGGGGCCGAGGCTGGTCTGGGTGAGGCTGGGGCCCCCTGCAGCCCCCACCAGGGATGGTCCAGTTGAATCGAGGCTGTGGGTGCAGCGAGGGCCGCTCTCCACTCTCCACCGCTCCCTGCGCCAAGAGATCCTTGCAGAGGACTTCAAGGCGCTATCCCCAGGCGCTGCAGCAGCCAGAGTTCGTCCAATGGCAGAGAATCAGCAGCACGGCTTCGGGTCTCCAGCGGCAGGCTCTAGACGCAAATACAAACAAATGCACCAATTAGAGACATCGGGGTGACACATGATATCAAAGTAAGGCACGTTTCTAGCTCGAGATAGAAACCTCAGAGGCAGTCCCAGGGCAGTCACAGACACGGGTACATGCGTCTGAAGCTGAGCCCTGTGTCCTCAAGGATGACAGACCCACTCCTTTGGGGTGTCGGGTCAAGCATCGAGAACATTCACCAGTGACGTCCACAGCCTCTAAACCCGCTGAGACGCCGCTCGAGACAGCTCCCAAGGACAGACCGGGTCTGGTGGCCTTGTGGGCCAATGCGTCCAAGTTCAAATCCTGGAAGCCAGATCCACTCAGCCTTTCATCCTTTTGAGGTCGATAAAATGAGTACCGTTGAGTTTGAGTAACATTAAGCATCTGTTATTATTCCGCCGCTTCACAAACACACGCGATGTTATGACGTCTCTGTATGAGCTGAGAGCGCTCTCGAGGTACAGACCCTCACATGACAGGCCTAGAACCGTGCCAGGGACCCTGTGACGTCACACCAAGGGTCTAGAACATTCTCACTGACGTCACCGATCAGATACTATGGGTGTAAAACCGAGAGGGGAGATAGCCACAGACCCTGTGACGTCACACCAAGCGTCTAGAACCTTCTCATGGACAGTTAGACGCCCCTGCAGAGGTCTTAAAGTCCCTTCTTCTTTAGGGTGTATGTCCACCCAGGTCCTGGACTCCCTTCCTCTGTGACCCCAAAAAAACACCCCTGCAACGATTCTCTAACATCTGCCCCCTAAAGTAGGCCTCGACTCTCTCAAGCCGAGACCCCTCACACACTCGCACCTTGGGGCCCTCGCCCTCTCTCTCAGATGGGACCCTCCACCCGCCCTGAATGACTTGCCCCAGCCCCTCCGGCTGCACAAGGCTCCATCCCGCAGTGTTCCACCTCCCACTCCCTCTCTGGCGCCCACAGTTTCACCCCCAACACCCCGGGGTACCACTATTTGGGCGGGGGCCCTGGTGCACGAAGGGAAAACGAAATGGTCCCGTTGACTGCCGCTGGCGCAGAATAATACAGCACTTTCAGAACTCAATGGGCCCCTGAGAGCTCAGGCCCCGGTGCCACTGCACCCGCTGTACCAACCGGTGGAAGCCACGCCCCTGCGGGGCACCCACATGTCGCACTCTTCCGCATCCAATACAGCAGCAGGACCCAATGGGCCCCTGAGGGCTCAGGGCCCGGTGCCACTGCACCTGCTGCACCGGCGGAAGCCACGTCCCTGCGGGGCACCCAAATGTCGCACTCATCCGCATCCCCTTGTTCTGTTCCCAGCACAGTACCCCAAACCTTAAACTGGCTGCACCCCGTGTCCTGGCACGTCCTTCCTGGTACCCCCGGAGTCTCACCCCTCGAGCCCCCCCCCCCCCCCTCACCCCCTGCCCCTCCCTTCCTAATGTACCCCAGGGGCACTTCCCTCCATCGCCCCAGCATTCTTCTCACACGCTAGTGCCCCCCTCAAAAAAACTTTCATCCTGGGGCAGAGCATCATTTGGCCCCCGCCAGGGTGACACCCCAGGACCCCCCCCCCCCCCCACCCGAGTGCCCCCAGGTCTCACCTCGAACTTCTCTGCGCCGCGCTCGTTCCTGGAGAGGGGAAGCTTCGCCTGTTTGCGGTGAGTGCAGTTCCCTCTCCCCACACCCTGCCTCCCTCCTCCCTAGCCCGCCCCGCCGCCTCCCCCTTCCTCCCCACACCACCAGCCCGAGGCGCTCACACCCAGGCGGAGGAGGAGGCGCTACTCTGGCCTGAGGGCGGAGGGAGGGAAGGAAGGGGTGAGGAGGGAGAGGCGCTGGACATACGGACAGACGGACACCAGGGAGGGGGCTGCGCTCAGAATAGAGGACTCGGAGGAGCACTGTGCACAGAGGAGCTATGCAGACGTGTGTATAGCGCCTCCTCGGCCACGTGTGCAAAGGGCGTAGCCGGCGCTGGGTGTGAGGGCCGGCCCTGCAGGACGTATACAGCCCCTGTCCAGCTGTGCGTCTAAGGGACCGGCCCTGCAGGATGTATACAACCCCTGTCCAGCTGTGCGTCTATGGACCGGCCCTGCAGGACGTATGCAGCCCCTGTCCAGCTGTGCGTCTAAGTGACCGGCCCTGCAGGATGTATATAGCCCCTGTCCAGCTGTGCGCATAAAGGACCTACCCTGAAGGATGTATAGTGCCGCTGTCCAGCTGTGCGTCTAAGGGACCGGCCCTGCAGGACGTATACAGCCCCTGTCCAGCTGTGCGTCTAAGGGACCGGCCCTGCAGGATGTATACAACCCCTGTCCAGCTGTGCGTCTAAGGGTCCTGCCCTGCAGGACGTATACAGCCCCTGTCCAGCTGTGAATCTAAAGGACCGACCCTGCTGGATATATACAGTCCCTGTCCAGCTGTGCGTCTAAGGGACAGGCCCTGCAGGATGTTTTCAGCCCCTGTCCAGCTGTGCGTGTGAGGGTCCGGCCCTGCAGGATGCATACAGTCCATGTCCAGCTGTGCGTCTAAGGGACCGACCCTGAAGGATGTATACAGACCCTGTCTAGCTGTGCATCTAAAGGACCGACCCTGCTGGATATATACAGTCCCTGTCCAGCTGTGCGTCTAAGGAACTGGCCCTGCAGGATGTTTTCAGCCCCTGTCCAGCTGTGCGTGTGAGGGTCCGGCCCTGCAGGAGGCATACAGTCCATGTCCAGCTGTGCGTCTAAGGGACCGGCCCTGCAGGATGTATACAGCCCCTGTCCAGCTGTGCGCATAAAGGATCTACCATGATGGATGTATAGTGCCGCTGTCCAGCTGTGCATCTAAGGGACCGGCCCTGCAGGACGTATACAGCCCCTGTCCAGCTGTGCATCTAAAGGACCGACCCTGCTGGATATATACAGTCCCTGTCCAGCTGTGCGTCTAAAAGACTGGCCCTGCAGGATGTTTTCAGCCCCTGTCCAGCTGTGCGTGTGAGGGTCCGGCCCTGCAGGATGCATACAGTCCATGTCCAGCTGTGCGTCTAAGGGACCGACCCTGAAGGATGTATACAGCCCCTGTCCAGCTGTGCATCTAAAGGACCGGCCCTGCTGGATATATACAGTCCCTGTCCAGCTGTGCGTCTAAGGGACTGGCCCTGCAGGATGTTTTCAGCCCCTGTCCAGCTGTGCGTGTGAGGGTCCGGCCCTGCAGGATGCATACAGTCCATGTCCAGCTGTGCGTCTAAGGGACTGGCCCTGCAGGATGTTTTCAGCCCCTGTCCAGCTGTGCGCATAAAGGACCTACCCTGAAGGATGTATATTGCCCCTGTCTGTCTAAGAGACCGGCCCTGCAGGACGTATACAGCCCCTGTCCAGCTGTGCGTCTAAGGGACCGGCCCTGCAGGATGTATACAGCCCCTATCCAGCTGTGCCCA
Organism: Lissotriton vulgaris; assembly: GCF_964263255.1. NCBI lineage: Eukaryota > Metazoa > Chordata > Amphibia > Caudata > Salamandridae > Lissotriton > Lissotriton vulgaris. The sequence continues at coordinate 373,763 of NW_028251493.1, read as the reverse complement.
TAAAGGACCTACCCTGAAGGATGTATAGTGCCGCTGTCCAGCTGTGCGTGTGAGGGTCCGGCCCTGCAGAATGCATACAGTCCATGTCCAGCTGTGCGTCTAAGGGACCGGCCCTGCAGGACGTATACAGCCCCTGTCCAGCTGTGCGTCTAAGGGACCGGCCCTGCAGGATGTATACAACCCCTGTCCAGCTGTGCGTCTAAGGGTCCTGCCCTGCAGGACGTATACAGCCCCTGTCCAGCTGTGCGTCTAAGGGACCGGTCCTGCAGGATGTATACAGCCCCTGTCCAGCTGTGCGCATAAAGGACCTACCCTGAAGGATGTATAGTGCCGCTGTCCAGCTGTGCGTGTGAGGGTCCGGCCCTGCAGGATGCATACAGTCCATGTCCAGCTGTGCGTCTAAGGGACCGGCCCTGCAGGATGTATACAGCCCCTGTCCAGCTGTGCGCATAAAGGACCTACCCTGAAGGATGTATAGTGCCCCTGTCCGTCTAAGGGACCGGCCCTGCAGGACGTATACAGCCCCTGTCCAGCTGTGCGTCTAAGGGACCGGCCCTGCAGGATGTATATAGCCCCTGTCCAGCTGTGCGCATAAAGGACCTACCCTGAAGGATGTATAGTGCCGCTGTCCAGCTGTGCGTCTAAGGGACCGGCCCTGCAGGACGTATACAGCCCCTGTCCAGCTGTGAATCTAAAGGACCGACCCTGCTGGATATATACAGTCCCTGTCCAGCTGTGCGTCTAAGGGACTGGCCCTGCAGGATGTTTTCAGCCCCTGTCCAGCTGTGCGTGTGAGGGTCCGGCCCTGCAGGATGCATACAGTCCATGTCCAGCTGTGCGTCTAAGGGACCGACCCTGAAGGATGTATACAGCCCCTGTCCAGCTGTGCATCTAAAGGACCGACCCTGCTGGATATATACAGTCCCTGTCCAGCTGTGCGTCTAAGGAACTGGCCCTGCAGAATGTTTTCAGCCCCTGTCCAGCTGTGCGTGTGAGGGTCCGGCCCTGCAGGAGGCATACAGTCCATGTCCAGCTGTGCGTCTAAGGGACTGGCCCTGCAGGATGTTTTCAGCCCCTGTCCAGCTGTGCGTGTGAGGGTCCGGCCCTGCAGGAGGCATACAGTCCATGTCCAGCTGTGCGTCTAAGAGACCGGCCCTGCAGGATGTATACAGCCCCTGTCCAGCTGTGCGCATAAAGGACCTACCCTGAAGGAAGTATAGTGCCCCTGTCCGTCTAAGGGATCGGCCCTGCAGGACGTATACAGCCACTGTCCAGCTGTGCGTCTAAGGGACCGGCCCTGCAGGACGTATACAGCCACTGTCCAGCTGTGCGTCTAAGGGACCGGCCCTGCAGGATGTATACAGCCCCTGTCCAGCTGTGCGCATAAAGGACCTACCCTGATGGATGTATAGTGCCGCTGTCCAGCTGTGCATCTAAGGGACCGGCCCTGCAGGACGTATACAGCCCCTGTCCAGCTGTGCATCTAAAGGACCGACCCTGCTGGATATATACAGTCCCTGTCCAGCTGTGCGTCTAAAGGACTGGCCCTGCAGGATGTTTTCAGCCCCTGTCCAGCTGTGCGTGTGAGGGTCCGGCCCTGCAGGATGCATACAGTCCATGTCCAGCTGTGCGTCTAAGGGACCGACCCTGAAGGATGTATACAGCCCCTGTCCAGCTGTGCATCTAAAGGACCGGCCCTGCTGGATATATACAGTCCCTGTCCAGCTGTGCGTCTAAGGGACTGGCCCTGCAGGATGTTTTCAGCCCCTGTCCAGCTGTGCGTGTGAGGGTCCGGCCCTGCAGGATGCATACAGTCCATGTCCAGCTGTGCGTCTAAGGGACTGGCCCTGCAGGATGTTTTCAGCCCCTGTCCAGCTGTGCGTGTGAGGGTCCGGCCCTGCAGGATGCATACAGTCCATGTCCAGCTGTGCGTCTAAGGGACCGGCCCAGCAGGATGTATACAGCCCCTGTCCAGCTGTGCGCATAAAGGACCTACCCTGAAGGATGTATATTGCCCCTGTCCGTCTAAGGGACCGGCCCTGCAGGACGTATACAGACCCTGTCCCGCTGTGCGTCTAAGGGACAGGCCCTGCAGGACGTATACAGCCACTGTCCAGCTGTGCGTCTAAGGGACCAGCCCTGCAGGACGTATACAGCCACTGTCCAGCTGTGCGTCTAAGGGACCGGCCCTGCAGGATGTATACAGCCCCTGTCCAGCTGTGCGCATAAAGGACCTACCCTGAAGGATGTATAGTGCTGCTGTCCAGATGTGTGTCTAAAGGATCGACCCTGCAGGACGTATACAGGCCCTGTCCAGTTGTGCGTCTAAGGGACCGGCCCTGCAGGATGTATGCAGCCCCTGTCCAACTGTGCATCTAAAGGACCGACCCTGCTGGATATATACAGTCCCCGTCCAGCTGTGCGTCTAAGGGACCGGCCCTGCTGGACGTATATCGCCCCTGTCCAGCTGTGCGTGTCAGGGACCGGCCCTGCAGGACGTATACATCCCCTGTCCAGCTGTGCGTCTGAGGGACCGGCCCTACAGGATGTATACAGTCCATGTCCAGCTGTGCGTCTAAGGGACCGGCCCTGCTGGATGTATACAGCCCCTGTCCAGCTGTGCGTCTAAAGCACCGACCCTGCTGGATGTATACAGCCCCTGCCAGCTGTGCGTCTAAGGGACCGGCCCTCCAGGATGTATACAGCCCCTGTCCAGCTGTGCATCTAAGGGACGACCCTGAAGGATGTATAGTGCCCCTGTCCAGCTGTGCGTCTAAGGGACCGGCCTTGCAGGACGTATACAGCCCCTGTCCAACTGTGCGTCTAAGGGACCGGCCCTGCGGGACGTATACAGTCCCTGTCCAGCTGTGCGTCTAAGGGACCGGCCCTGCAGGACGTATACAGCCCCTGTCCAGCTGTGCGTCTAAGGGACCGACCCTGAAGGTTGTAAACAGCCCCTGTCCAGCTGTGCCTCTAAGGGACCGACCCTACAGGACGTATACAGCTCCTGTCCAGCTCTGCGTCTAAGGGACCGACCCTGCAGGATGTATACACCCCCTGTCCAGCTGTGCGTCTAAGGGACCGGCCCTGCAGGATGTATACAGCCCCTGTCCAGCTGTGCGTCTAAGGGACCGGCCCTGCAGGATGTATACAGCCCCCGTCCAGCTGTGTGTGTGAGGGACCGGCCCTGCAGGATGTATACAGCCCCTGTCCAGCTGTGCATGTGAGGGACCCGCCCTTCAGGATGTATACAGCCTCTGTCCAGCTATGCGTGTGAGGGACCGGCCCTGCAGGATGTATACAGCCCCTGTCCAGCTGTGCGTCTAAGGGACCGGCCCTGCAGGATGTATACAGCCCCTGTTCAGCTGTGTGCATAAAGGACCTACCCTGAAGGACGTATACAGCCCCTGTCCAGCTGTGCGTCTAAGGGACCGACCCTGCAGGATGTATACACCCCCTGTCCAGCTGTGCGTCTAAGGGACCGGCCCTGCAGGATGTATACAGCCCCTGTCCAGCTGTGCGTCTAAGGGACCGACCCTGCAGGATGTATACACCCCCTGTCCAGCTGTGCGTCTAAGGGACCGGCCCTGCAGGATGTATACAGCCCTTGTCCAGCTGTGCGTCTAAGGGACCGACCCTGAAGGATGTAAACAGCCCCTGTCCAGCTGTGCGTCTAAGAGACCGACCCTACAGGACGTATACAGTTCCTGTCCAGCTGTGCGTCTAAGGGACCGACCCTGCAGGATGTATACACCCCCTGTCCAGCTGTGTGTCTAAGGGACCGGCCCTGCAGGATGTATACAGCCCCTGTCCAGCTGTGCGTCTAAGGGACCGGCCCTGCAGGATGTATACAGCCCCCGTCCAGCTGTGTGTGTGAGGGACCGGCCCTGCAGGATGTATACAACCCCTGTCCAGCTGTGCATGTGAGGGACCCGCCCTTCAGGATGTATACAGCCTCTGTCCAGCTATGCATGTGAGGGACCGGCCCTGCGGGACGTATACAGTCCCTGTCCAGCTGTGCGTCTAAGGGACCGGCCCTGCAGGACGTATAGAGCCCCTGTCCAGCTGTGCGTCTAAGGGACCGACCCTGAAGGATGTAAACAGCCCCTGTCCAGCTGTGCGTCTAAGGGACCGACCCTACAGGACGTATACAGCTCCTGTCCAGCTGTGCGTCTAAGGGACCGACCCTGCAGGATGTATACACCCCCTGTCCAGCTGTGCGTCTAAGGGACCGGCCCTGCAGGATGTATACAGCCCCTGTCCAGCTGTGCGTCTAAGGGACCGGCCCTGCAGGATGTATACAGCCCCGTCCAGCTGTGTGTGTGAGGGACCGGCCCTGCAGGATGTATACAGCCCCTGTCCAGCTGTGCATGTGAGGGACCCGCCCTTCAGGATGTATACAGCCTCTGTCCAGCTATGCGTGTGAGGGACCGGCCCTGCAGGATGTATACAGCCCCTGTCCAGCTGTGCGTCTAAGGGACCGGCCCTGCAGGACGCATACAGCCCCTGTCCAGCTGTGTGCATAAAGGACCTACCCTGAAGGACGTATACAGCCCCTGTCCAGCTGTGCGTCTAAGGGACCGGCCCTGCAGGACGTATACAGCTCCTGTCCAGCTGTGCGTCTAAGGGACCGACCCTGCAGGATGTATACACCCCCTGTCCAGCTGTGCGTCTAAGGGACCGGCCCTGCAGGATGTATACAGCCCCTGTCCAGCTGTGCGTCTAAGGGACCGACCCTGAAGGATGTAAACAGCCCCTGTCCAGCTGTGCGTCTAAGGGACCGACCCTACAGGACGTATACAGCTCCTGTCCAGCTGTGCGTCTAAGGGACCGACCCTGCAGGATGTATACACCCCCTGTCCAGCTGTGCGTCTAAGGGACCGGCCCTGCAGGATGTATACAGCCCCTGTCCAGCTGTGCGTCTAAGGGACCGGCCCTGCAGGATGTATACAGCCCCCGTCCAGCTGTGTGTGTGAGGGACCGGCCCTGCAGGATGTATACAGCCCCTGTCCAGCTGTGCATGTGAGGGACCCGCCCTTCAGGATGTATACAGCCTCTGTCCAGCTATGCGTGTGAGGGACCGGCCCTGCAGGATGTATACAGCCCCTGTCCAGCTGTGCGTCTAAGGGACCGGCCCTGCAGGACGTATACAGCCCCTGTCCAGCTGTGTGCATAAAGGACCTACCCTGAAGGAGGTATACAGCCCCTGTCCAGCTGTGCGTCTAAGGGACCGGCCCTGCAGGACATATACCACCCCTGTCCAGCTGTGCGTGTCAGGGACCGGCCCTGCAGGACGTATACAGCCCCTGTCCAGCTGTGTGTCTAAGGGACCGGCCCTGCAGGACGTATACCGCCCCTGTCCAGCTGTGCGTGTCAGGAACCGGCCCTGCAGGACGTATACAGACCCTGTCCAGCTGTGCGTCTAAGGGATCGGCCCTGCAGGATGTATACAGCCCCTGTCCAGCTGTGCGTCTAAAGGACCGACCCTACTGGATGTATAAAAATAAAACCCCCCTGTGGGAAATTGGACCCAACCTATCTCGGAAGGGGTAGTGAATCAACAATTGATTACATATTGACCACAGCGACCCTTGGAAACAAGGCCCAGAGATTTAAAGTGATAATAAATACCCTGAGTGATCATGCCGCTCTAGCCTTTGACTTATTTATAGATCAGGGGCACCTATCAGCACAGACTTTAATGACCACCCTCGCCCAGAACAACATACACTTAAAAAAAACTAATGGTTATACCCTAGGATGGGGGAAGATAGATCCTGTAGAATTAACATATAAGGTAGTAACTGCGGCATACCCGGCAATACTGAAGTGTCTAGACATTGACATAAAAGAAGAGGGAGTCATAGATAATTTTAAGGTGATTCTGGAAAAGGTAAACAAATGCCTGACAAGGAAGCAAAAAGGGAATATGGAAGGGAAAAAAGGATGGTTTAGCCACAACTGCTCAGTGGCCCATAAAACTTTAAAAAGAGCACTAACAAAAACTATCAGAGACCAAGGGGAGGTTAGGACCCTGAGAAAGGCATACAGGTTGGCATGTAAAGTTAGAAAAGAGGAATTAAAGAAAGCCTTATGGAACCAACTTCATGAGAGCTCACTAAGTAGAAACAGCGAACTATTCTGGAAGGTGGTGAAAGCACCTTTTCAGACAGACACAAATGACCACCCAAAAGTAGAAGTCGCTATTGAGGGACCAACTCGGGTAAATAATTTTTCAAAAGTTTTCGGTAAACCTTCAGAAGTAGTTTTAACTGAGGGAAATAACAGGGAAAATCAGGATAACCCATTTCCAATTGCACTAGAGGTAGAACTTTACGAAGTAATAAACACAGTCAAAACGAGTAAAAGCGGAAAAGTCCCTGGCCCAGACGGGGTACCGGTTGACTTTTTAAAATTCAAATTAGATCTGTGGGCCCCAATTATAAAGAGAGTGTTTGACGCTACAATGAAGTGTGGGCCAATTACATCTTGGACCCAATCAATTTTGGTACCCATATTTAAGAAGGGAAACAGAGAGGAGGTGTCCTGTTACGGCCCGATCTCGCTCCTGGATTCGCTGGGGAAAGTACTGGGCAGAGTGGTTCTCCAGCGTTTACAGGAGTGGGCGGACGATACCGGGACCCTTTCAGACATCCAGTTTGGTTTCCGAGAGGGCTTCGGGACAACAGAACAAGCCCTGAATCTGGCCCTGATGATGGGAAAGTACGTGCCGGCTAAGCGGGAAAAGCTGTACATGGTTTATGTCGACCTTTCCGCAGCTTTCGACTGCGTCTCTCATGCAAAATTGTGGTTAGTTCTTACCGATATGGGAATAGATCCAGTCCTGGTAACCTTCCTTAGAGAACTATATTCTAATGCTTTCTCCAGGGTACGTTTTGGAGTGCGGGGTGAATTGTCAGAGTCATTCACAGTGGAACGCAGCGTCAGGCAGGGATGTGTGCTGGCCCCCTTTCTCTTTTCCCTTTATACTAACGGTCTTGAGGTAGAGATGTTGAAGGGGGGCCTGGATCTGCCCCGAGTGAAAGATCGCCTGGTGCCTGCGCTCCTATACGCAGACGATGCGGTGATATTAGCACGTACCCCACGGGAGCTACAGAAAGCACTGAACAGGTAAGCAAAATTCATGGGCAATTTGGATCTCCACATAAATATAAAAAAGACATATGTTATGGTGGCAGGCCAAGTAAAGAAACATGGGAAGAGTATTTATCTCGACAATGAAAAAATAAAACCAACCACCCGATACCCTTATCTGGGGATTATGATGGATGAGAAGCTTAACTGGAAAGCGGCTATAGAAACCCGCAAACACCAACTTCTGCGAGCAATTGCTGCACTTATAAAATTTGCACAGAAATTAGGAAAAAGGTCACCAGTAGAGCTACTCCCCATTTACAAAGCAAAGTGCCATTCCATCGCACTTTATGGGGCGGGTCTGTGGGGACATAAAAACACAAAAGCCCTACAGGTAGCGGAGAATACTTTTATGAGATTTCTTTTGGCGTTCCCTAAACGAGTATCTACCTTTGCTAGTCATGCAGAGCTAGGAATGCCCCACATTGAGGATTTGGCAAAGATCGAACCCATACTTCTCTGGCACCATATTTGGACGTCAACAAAAAATACTTTTACAAAAGAGATTGTGGCAGACTGTATGTCATTGGACCATGTGGAAAAAATAGAATGGCTGAGATACGTAAAAACTCTTCTTACTGATTTGGGGATGGCTGAGTATTATTCCAACCCTGAAACAATTGTTGAAATCCCGTAGAAAGAGCTAAAAAGAAGGGCGTTGAGTCACATAGAAGAATTACGCACCAGCCTAGAGATTAAGAACCCGTCAGTGCAACATTCCTTGACAGTCATGACTACTTTAGAAATGGAACCCTATTTAACATATGTTGAGTCACATTTTGAGCGGTTTTTACTGGCAAGATTTAGGCTGAATATTTTCCACAGGGTCGTAGCCTTTCCTAACAGAAACAGCTGGGACGAAAGCTTAACGGTGTGCCCGTGTGATGAAACGTCTGAACAGTCAACGATTCATACTGTATTGTTTTGTAAATACTATTCTGCACATCGTAAGCTATGGTTAATTCCCCTTTTGAGAACTTTAGGCCTTAGAAAATGTCGTCCCGCCATGTTGTGGCTGCAATTTTTAAGCTCTGAATTGACATGTAAAACTGTGAGCACCTTTTTAAAATGCATTTTTAAACACAGAGTAAATCTTTTATATGGTAATGTTTGACTACTTGGGCCAAAGAATAAGGGTATCCTTTTTAAATGTAAATATATTACATTTGTCCTAGTTTTGCTAAAATGAATTTTAAATGATGAAATGTACTGTGCAAACTCTTTTATGGTTTTTCATGTAAATTGAAACCGAATAAAGATTTACTTACTTACTTACTGGATGTATACAGCCCCTGTCCAGCTGTGCGTCTAAGGGACCAGCCCCGCAGGACGTATACAACCCCTGTCCAGTTGTGGGTCTAAGGGACCGACCCTGAAGGATGTATACAGCCCCTGTCCAGCTGTGCGTGTAAGGGACTGGCCCTGCAGGATGTATACAGCCCCTGTCCAGCTGTGCGTCTAAGGGACCAGCCCTGCAGGACGTATACAGCCCCTGTACAGCTGTGCGTCTAAGGGACCGCCCCTGAAGGATGTATACAGCCCCTTTCCAGCTGTGCGTCTAAGGGACCAGCCCTGCAGGACGTATACAGCCCCTGTCCAGCTGTGTGTCTAAGGGACCGGCCTTGCTGGACGTATGCAGCCCCTGTTGAGCTGTGCGTCTAAGGGACCAACCTTGAAGGATGTATAGTGCCCCTGTCCAGCTGTGCGTTTAAGGGACTGGCTTTGCAGGACGTATACAGCCCCTGTCCAGCTGTGCATCTAAGGGACCAGCCCTGCAGGACGTATACAGCCCCTGTTCAGCTGTGTGCCTAAAGGACCGACTCTGCAGTATGTATACAGCCCCTGCCAAGCTGTGCGTCTGAAGGACCAATCCTACGGTATGTATACAGCCCCTGTCCAGCTGTGCATCTAAAGGACTGGCCCTGCAGGACGTATACAGCCCCTATCCAGCTGTGCGTCTAAAGGATCGACCCTGCAGAATGTTTACAGCCCCTGTCCAGCTGTGTGTCTAAGGGACCGGCCCTGCAGGATGTATACAGCCCCTGTCCAGCTGTGCGCTTAAAGGACCGGCCCTGCAGGATATATACAGCCCCTGTCCAGCTGTGCGTCTAAGTGACCGGCCCTGCAGGATGTATACAGCCCCTGTCCAGCTGTGCGTCTAAGGGACCGGCCCTGCAGAACGTATACAACCCCTGTCCAGCTGTGCGTCTAAGGGTCCTGCCCTGCAGGATGTATACAGCAACTGTCCAGCTGTGCGTCTAAGGGACCGACCCTGAAGGATGTATACAGCCCCTGTCCAGCTGTGCGTCTAAGGGACCGACTCTGAACGATGTATACAGCCCCTGTCCAGCTGTGCGTCTAAGGGACCGGCCCTGCAGGATGTATACAGACCCTGTCTAGCTGTGCGCCTAAAGGACCGCACGGTGAAGTAGTGTGGCTCAGTGAAGTAGTGTGGCTCACTGGTTAGAGGCGGCAGACCCGAGAGCAGAGGACGGCCCGGGACCAGGGTTCGATTCCCGGCGCGGCAGGTTTCTGGACCAAGGTCAGCGGACTCGATAATTCTCTCGCCTCGGTGCCCACTCTGATCAGCGATCACACTCGGCAACTCTGGGCATTAGCTTGCCTCATCTTCACTAACGGCCCCACCAGACCGCCGGGGATGCCTGGTCTCACCCTGGAAATACCCATTAAGGGACCATCTCTCAGGGAAGCCAGGAAGGGTTTCGCAGCGGTCGAAGCGCCTTGGGACCCTACGGGTAAGTAGTGCGCTATATAAATGCCTATACAGCTAAAAATGCCTATACAAGGACCGACCTTGAAGGATGTATACAGCCCCTGTCCAGCTGTGCGTCTAAGGGACCGACCCTGAAGAATGTATACAGCCCCTGTCCAGCTGTGCGTCAAAGGGACCGGCCCTGCAGGATATATACAGCCCCTGTCCAGCTGTGCGTCTAAGGGTCCTGCCCTGCAGGATGTATACAGCAACTGTCCAGCTGTGCGTCTAAGGGACCGACCCTGAAGAATGTATACAGCCCCTGTCCAGCTGTGCGTCTAAGGGACCGGCCCTGCAGGATATATACAGCCCCTGTCCAGCTGTGCGTCTAAGGGTCCTGCCCTGCAGGATGTATACAGCAACTGTCCAGCTGTGCGTCTAAGGGACCGGCCCTGCAGGATATATACAGCCCCTGTCCAGCTGTGCGTCTAAGGGTCCTGCCCTGCAGGATGTATACAGCCCCTGTCCAGCTGTGCGTCTAAGGGACCGACCCTGAAGGATGTATACAGCCCCTGTCCAGCTGTGCGTCTAAGGGACCGGCCCTGCAGGATATATACAGACCCTGTCCAGCTGTGCATCTAAGGGCCACCCCTGGGTGTAAAGGGCCGGCCCTGTAGTATGTTTACAGTCCCTTTCCAGCTGTGTCTAAAGGGCCGAACATGCAGTAGCCAGTGCTTAATTTGTGCCTGTGGTTTCCGGTGCTCAGCACCTGCACATGATTGTCAGCACTAGCTCTAGTGACAGTCCACAAAATGGTGGAGCTGTCTTTTTAGGTCTCGCTATTCGATGCGCATGCGCATCGAGCTTGCGAGACTATGGGGGCTTAAACACTCTTTAACCAACTTGCAAGGAATCGTGGCGATTCCTTGCAGTGCCCGTGAAATTTAAGCTCAATGCGCATGCGCATCGAGCTTAAAAGCGCGTGCACATGCCCCCAGCTGCCTGCCTTGCCCACTCTCTCTCTCACAGCCTCCCCCAGCTCCGCCCCCTCACTTCTTGGTTGCACGGCCGCTAGGCCGTGCCTCCCCTACTCTCCTCCCCCCTCCTCCTCCTACTCTCCTCCCCCCTCCTCCTCCTACTCTCCTCCCCTGCCTGCCGTGTCGCACCTCTCCCCGCTCCGCCCCCTCCCCTGCCCGCCGTGTCGCAGAACACAGAAGCTTGTTTAACATTGCTACCCCTAAGCGTATGTCTTCGCAGAGGGACTCACTTTTAATTAGTCAGTCGACGAGCATGGGATATCATTATAGCAAACGACAAATGCACGACAGGAAATAATCTTCTAATAATATTAGATCACTAGCTTACATTCCACATCCTGGACAACCAGAGCCGTTCTCAACACTAACCGAGATCCCATCCCTGCCATGCATCCTTACTAGGTGTGCTAGCATACTTCTTAAATATCACTCTAAGATGGCGCCCCCTTCTACAAGCTTCCTCCTCCTTCATCATGGCCGCCACTCACACTCTTAATGAAGCCAGTTGGCTAGCACTTCAGCTCTCGTGTCGCAACGCTGACACTCTTCGCTGCGCATCATTTCCAGGAATAACAGCAGCCGGAACCGGCAATACAGGTTAGGTCCTCCGCCGAGTGGGCGCGAGTTACTGTGAGTACTGACCACTTCATTGCAGCTACCGAGGTAAGACCCACCAATGCTTCAGATATTTAGCAGCGGACATCGCGCTGACTACGGTAATGTTCCCTAAGTTTTAGAGAACTAGCAACATACCTCTGAAAGACATGGCGCCGGGTTGTTGGGCTTTAGCAGAATGCTAGATCCCCTTTTTGGATCCTGTACCGCCGGAATGCCGACCTACAAGCATATAGACCGGGGTGCGCTGCCTTGGGACAGTACGATCCACCGTTCACAGGTGTATTGCACTGCTAATACTATTACTTAAAGCTGGGTCCACCGCATCTCAGTCTGTTATTTGAATGCATTCATTAACTTGTGGTCCTTTTGCAATAACCTCCCAACGGAACCCCCCCCCCCCTCCCCTCACCCCTCTCCTCTTTTTAGGACACATGCTGGATGAACGTGTCTGCTTGATGACGCTACCAGATGGGGCTAGTCTTGTATAAAACATAGGTGAGTGGCTGCATCTTATACTTATTGTGACAAGCGTCCACCTGCCTGTTTTTCTGATGCTCTTCTGCCACATTACTGTTTTGGTTTTTAATGTGACACATGCTCTGTAATTATATGCCATCACTGCACTGCATTGCTTCAACTATTCCATATCAAATTAGCATTACATTGTTTGGCAAAATTTATGGATACTGCTGACATACTTGGCGATGAGACTATCCTATTAGGATTAGTCATGTTTTAAGTGACTGTTTTGTTTTTATTTTTGTGCTCTTCTATTCTTAGATTGACTACCGCACCTACGGACACCACACACCACTGGTGCCACCACACTGGTAATATTTAGGTTATTACACCTCATTATCAGCCACGCAGTGTAGATTTCAACTTTTATTTGTACGTCCTGAAGAATTGCCGCCTGATCCTCTAGGGGACAACCTAGGCAAGAACATTCTGGGACTACAAGTCCCAGAATGCAAAGTGACTTTGAGGACTGTGCGCACTGCTGACATTGCACCAGATATCTCAGATATGCTCTCCTCGGTCTAAGGTACACTAATACTGTCTTGCACTCAAGCTGCCTTTGGAGGTAACCGAGCTTCTTATGTGTGCCAGTAATGGACACACTAGGCACATTTCTTTCCTTTGTAACCTTTGTAACCTGGTGCTTTCAAATGTTATTTCTCCAAATGGAAACAACTCGAAACTACAGTATCCAGCATGCACAGACAAGCGGAATGGGTGGTTTATTCGTATCTGAAAATCGGTTACTGTAAAGTGAACATATTTTAAACATGTTTTGTAAAGAAGAGCCACGCTACACGTACTTCCAGTCATAATGACGCATTGCATTTATGCAAAACAGACCCATACAACGCACACTTGAAAACCGGCCTACTGTGACTTGCACCATATTAAGTATTAGTAGCTCATCAAGGTGTGTATTTTCTAGCAGCCTGGTTTTAATGGGGGCAATTCAATCCTAAAAGCCCATGAGGAAAAGGCCTACAGCACCAGATGAGCTGCTTAGACCTGGCAGGAGACACTTTGGGGGCTGTCCTCTTTGCTAACGTGTTTCATTGACCTTCCTGTGTGTTGCTGGTTGGCTGCACCGATCAGGCACACCACTTTTACCCAGAGTTTAGGGTAGTGTGTTGGCTCTGCAGTAATGTCCTGCATGTTGGACATGTGCACTTATTTATTTCATCAATACCCCTGCAGTCTACTTATTGGCATACATCACCCTGAATGCACGACTTCACGTAAATACACGTGCTGCAGGTCTCGCCTCAGCTCAATTAGACACACTTGGAGCGCTAAAAAGTCTGCCACAGATGCAACCACCCGAAAGAGCAAACCGTTGCTTTCTTTTAACAAGCTACAGAGTTAAAATAAAATGCACGATCTTCCATAGAGCAGTCATGTATTAAAAGCAGCCTTAATTGAAATTAACCGGACAATATTTATTCTAAAATACTATCCCAGTCACAATTGCTGGTCGTGGAGTGTTTGAACGCATGGTTTTATTTCTACCTGTAAGGGTGTAGCTGGGATGTGTGTACATTTCATGGTGTGGCCTTTCTGTGTGGTGCTACAAATCAAGGAGAGTGAGACTGCGCTTCATGGGTGTCACAGTGTTGTTTTTAGGTCTCCCACTCACCGCTCTTCCCACTCTCACCGCTCCCCTCTCACCCCTCTCCTCCCTCTCCTCCCTCTCACCCCTCTGCCCACTCTCCCCTTTCACCACTCTCCCCTCTCCCCACTCTCCCCTTTCACCACTCTCTCCCCTCTCACCACTCTCTCTCCCCTCTCACCACTCTCTCTCCCCTCTCACCACTCTCTTTCCCCTCTCACCACTCTCTTCTCTCCTTCCTCTCTCTCCTTACTCTCCCCTCTCCACCCTCTCTCCTTACTCTACCGCACTCACTCTAACGCCCTCACGCCTTCACGCCACCGTCCTCACTCTACCACTCTACCGCCCTCACTCTACCACTATGCCACCCTCACTCTACCACTATGCCGCCCTCACTCTACCACTCTGCCGCCCTCACTCTACCACTCTACCACCCTCACTTTACCACCCTCACTCTACCACCCTACCTCTACCACCCTCACTCACTCTACCGCCCTCACTCACTCTACTGCCCTCACTCACTCTACCGCCCTCACTCACTCTACCGCCCTCACTCACTCTACCGCCCTCAATCACTCTATCGCCCTCAATCACTCTATCGCCCTCCCTCTATCTATCACCCTCCCTCTATCTATCTATCGCACTCACTTTATCTATTGCATAACCATAGCATCACTCAGCACCACCACAGCATCACTGAACGCCACAGCATCACTTGTCACCAAAACATCACTCAGCGCCACCAAAGCATCAATCTGTGCAACCATTCAACAACTGGTTCAAATACTTTATGTCAATGTTTCAAGCTTTATTACAAATGTCATAAAAAAATGTTACATGTTTTCACTTCTGTTCTTGTTAAAACATTGTGATTTGTCAGATCAATACATGTAAGACAGGGTAAAACAGAACATGTACCTTTACTAATGCTATAGATGTAACATTTGCTAACTTTATAACTATTGCCATTTCTAATAACAAAATTAATACTTTTATATTGTGAAAAACATAAACAAAAATTAAAAAATATTTACATTTTCCACACCAAAAGCTCAAACTTTTCTATTGTGAGACCTATTGCATTTCCAATGCTTGTTTTATTTTGAGATGAGCACAACTGTTTATTAAATCAATATACATAAAAAATTAATAATACTAGCTTCTCATGCCATTAGTATAGCTGTGTGTGGTCTGAAAAAGTCTGAATTTTCACACTTGTAAGAGTGCGATGGTTAGGTGTGATGTAGGTATTGCCATTGGCAGTGCTGGTAGGTTATCAATCAATCAGGGGGATCATCAGCGCACTACTCACCCGTGAGGTTCTCAAGGCGCTGGGGGAGTCAGCAGTTCTGAATCAGTCGAAAAGCCAGATCTTCAGAGCTTTCCTGAAGAAGTTGAGGGATGGGGCGTGTCGGTCGGGAGCTCGTTCCAGGTCATGGCCATGATGTGGAAGAAGGATCTTCTTCCTGTTCTGGTTCTGCGGATGCCCGGGGTTTGGGCAAGGTGGAGGTTGGCAGAACGGAGCTTTCTTTTGGGTACATGAAGGGTGACTCTGTGGTTGAGGTATTGGGCTCCGGTGTTGTCTAGGCATTTGTAGGCATGGATGAGTATCTTGAAACTGACTCTTTTCTCAACGGGGAGCCAGTGGCGCTTGCGTAGGTGCTGGTTGATGTGCTCATGTCGGTGGATACCGAGGACGAGCCTGGCGGCGGTGTTCTGTATAGTCAGGAGCTTGCTGAGTAGAGACTTGTTGATGTTGGCGTAGAGGGCATTTCTGTAATCCAGCCTGCTGGTGATGAGTCCGTGGATGACCGTCTTCCTTGCCTCGGGGGATCCATTTGAAGGTCTTGCGGAGGATACGGAGGTTGTTGAAACAGCGAGTAGCCAAAATATTGAAATTAAAATATCGATATACAAAAATATCGATGTTTTAATTTCGATGGTACAAAATATCAATGTTAATAATTTCGATGGCCATTATTGACCTTAAGGTAAGTAATATCGATGTTTTTAATATCGAAGTTAGTAATATCGATATCAAATATATCGATGTAACTAATATCGATATTTGTATTATTGTCATGTATTTTATTAATAATGTTATATGTATATTTTAATTTAGTGTTTTAGTACCGTAGCGGGTTGCGGGTTTATAGGGGAATAGGGTGGTAAGTAATTTAATTATGGTAAATTAATTAATAATTTTTATTAATTATAAATACATTTAATTAATTTTATTATTACGTTCTGTAGCAGGTTGTAGGTTTCTAGGGGAATAGGATGGGATGTAAGTTAAATGTAATTAATTAATAATTTATTTTTATTAATTGCAATTGATAATTATATTATTGTTAATTATTAATAATTGGAAATAATTTTTTATTAATTGGTAATTCATTTTTATTAATTGGTCATTAATTGTAATAATACATTTTTGGGGATATACATTATTTAATTGTTCAATATTTGTTAATTGGTAATTAATTTTTATAATTAATATGTTCTTGTTCTGTTTTTTTAAATATATTTTTAATTGTTAATTAATATTAATTCATTTTTATGTATCGGTATTCATTAATAATGTTTTGTTAATCAATTATCATTGTTGATTATGTTTTTAATAATTTTTTGGTATTTTTAAATAGTTTATAGCTATTTAAATATTAATTCATTAATATTTTTTAATATTCGAATTATTTTTAAATATGTTGTTTTTAACTTCTACGCTATCCAACACTTTCCCTACTGCTGCACTCTCTGGAGTTGGAATAGTAATTTTTACCCCTACGCTATCCAACACTTTCCCTACTGTTGCACTCTCTGGAGTTGGAATAGTAATTTTTATCCCTACGCTATCCAACACTTTCCCTACTGTTGCACTCACTGGAGTTGGAATAGTAATTTTTACCCCTACGCTATCCAACACTTTCCCTACTGTTGCACTCTCTGGAGTAGGAATAGTAATTTTTACCCCTACTCTATCCAAAATTTTCCCATTCTGTTGCACTCTCTGGAGTTGGAATAGTAATTTTTACCTCTCCGGTATCCAACACTTTCCCTATCGTTGCATTCTCTGGAGTTGGAATAGTAATTTTTACCCCTACGCTATCCAACATTCTCCTTATTTTTAAAAATTTGTTTTACATTTGTATTTAATTTGTATTTATATTAAACTTTATGTGTATAGATGTATTTGTAATTTATAATATTTTTAATTATTTATAAGTTATTAAAATAATTATTAAAAGGTATTAAGTAAGTATATATATTATGTATTATATGTATATGTTTATTTACGTTTTTTAATTAAATTATGGATTTTTATTATTACATTTAAATGATATACAATATTTTTAACTATGTTTATTACATTTATAAATATTATTTAATTTATTTTACATATTTTTTTAATTAAAAAAACAATCTTTTTTAATTACGATATTTTTGACATCAAGATTTTTTTTCTTGATATTTTTGTACTTTCCTTGTTGGAGATAGGATGTCGATATTGTTGACATCGATATTTTTGTTGCGATATTTTTGTATGTCGTTATTTTGTATATCGACATACAACAATATTGTATATCGACATTTTGCCAGGCATTCGTTGAAACAGCTGGAGGTGACGGTGTTGACTTGTCTGTTCATGGAGAGGGAGGAGTTGGGAATGATACCGAGGTTCCGGGCGTGGTCTGTAGGGGTCGGGGGTGCTTAGGGTGATGGGCCAACAGGTGTCGTTCCATGCCGATGGGGTGGTTCCGAGGATGAGGACTTCTGTCTTTTGAGTTTCAGGCATCTGTTGCTCATCCAGGCTGCTACATCTTGCATTCCTTCCTGGAAGTTGAGTCTGGTGGTGGTGGGGTTCTTGGTGAGGAAGAGGATGAGCTGGGTGTCGTCGGCATAGGAGACTATGCTGAGGCCGTGTTGTTGGGCGATGGCTGTGAGGGGGGCCATGTAAATGTTGAAGAGGGAGGTGCTGAGTGATGATCCCTGTGGGACTCTACATTTGCTTTCTGTGGATTTCTGTGGATTTGGAGAGCAAGGGAGGCAGTCTGACCCTCTGGCTTCTGCCAGCAAGGAACGATCGGATCCAGTCGAGGGCGGTGTCGTGCATGCCAGTGTCAAGTAGTCTGGCTGTGAGTATGCAGTGGGAGGTGGTGTTGAATGATGCTGACAGGTCGAGTAGAATCAGGGCTGCGGAGTAGCCTAGGTCGAGGAGGGTGCGGATGTTGTCGGTGGCTGCAAGTAGGGCGGTCTCGGTGCTATGGTTGCTTCGGAAGCTGGATTGTGAGGGGTCGAGGTTGGCGTTGTCTTCTATAAACCTTGTCAGTTCTGCATTGACAGTCTTTTCAGTGACTTTCGCAACAAAAGGAAGGAGCGAGATGGGTCGGTAGTACTTGGGGTTCGTCAGGTCCGCTGAGAGCTTCTTTAGCAGTGGCCTGACTTCTGCGTGCTTCCAGGCGTCAGGGGAGGAACCGGTCTTGAAGGTGGCATTGATGGTGAGTTGTAGTACGGGTGCGATGGTGGTGGCGGCTTTGTGGTATATGTGAGGTGGTTAGGGGTCCTTGGGGTCCCCAGAGTGTATGCCTTTCATGATCGTGATGGTCTCTTCGGTTGTGAACGGTGTCCAGGCGGAGATGGTGGGCTGGTCGGTGTTGCTGGGGGCTGGGCTGACTGTGATGTTGGGCGTGGGGTCGTTGAAATTGTCATAGAGGTTTTTTATCTTCAGGTGGAAGTAGGATCCGATTTTGTTGCAGAGGTCCTGGGAGGGGGTGATATCTGTGGCTTCGCTGTGGGTTTTGGTGAATTCTTGGATGTTGCAGAAGAGCTCCTTGGAGTTGCTGGTGGTTCTGATGCGGTGATGGTATTCTGTCATAGCGTCCTTGTAAGTGGTGTAGGTGGTATGGGTGGTGCAGGCTGCAGTGGCCTTCTGATAATGACCCTAGCACTTCATTTTTTACAAATTAAGCACTATCTACAGCACCTGTCCAACCCAGGGTATAAGGGCTGGCCTTGCTGTATGTTTACAGCACCTACCAGTCCAGCCCTGGGTGTAAAGGGCCGGCCCTACAGGATGGATAAGGCTCCTGTCCAGCTGTGTGTTGAAAGGGCTGGCAGCCCCTGTCCAACTGTGCCTATAAAGGGTCATCCCTGGGGGTAAGGGCCGGCCCTGCCGTATCTTTATGGCACCTACCAGTCAAGCCCTGGGTGTGAAGGCCCGGGCCTATCCACTGTCTAGGAACGACCAATGAACACTGTGGCATAGCCAGTGTACAAAGTCCCCTCTAGGTTGTGCACAAGACCTTACTTCAATCCAATTTGTTAAGGGCCCCTCTAGGCTGTGCCAAGACCTCCCTGTAGCCAGTCTATAAAGGACCCCCAGGTTTGTGTACAAACCCCTCTCTGTACCAGTGTATAACGGGCCCCTCTAGGTTGTACCAAGACGCTCTCTGTTCTCAGTGCATAAAGGGCCCCTCTAGGCTGTGCCGAGACCCTATCAGCTGTGCCGAGACCCTCTCTGTACCAGTGTAAAAAGGGCCCAATAGGCGGCGCACGAGACCCTCTCTGTACCAGTGTATAACGGGCCCCTCTAGGTTGTACCCAGACGCTCTCTGTTCTCAGTGCATAAAGGGCCCCTCTAGGCTGTGCCAAGACCCTCTCTGTACCAGTGTATAAAGGGCCCTCGAGGCTGTGCCAAGACCCTCTCTGTAGCAGTGTATAAAGGGCCCCTCTAGGCTGTGCCGAGACCCTATCGGCTGAGCCAAGACCCTCCCTGGGGCCAGTGTGTAAAGGGCCCCCTGAGGCTGTGCCAAGACCCTCTCTCTGTACCAGTGTATAAAGGGCCCCTCTAGGCTGTGCCCAGACCATCTCTGTACCAGTGTACAAAGGGCCCCTCTATGATGTGCCAAGACTCCCTCTAGCCAGTGTATAAAGGGCCCCTCTAGGCTGTTCCAAGACCCTCCCTGGGGCTAGTGTATAAAGGGCCCCTTTAGGCTGAGTCAAGACCCTCTATGTACCAGTTTATAAAGGGCCCCTCTAGGCTGTTCCAAGACCCTCCCTGGGGCCGGTGTATAAAGGGCCCCTCTAGGCTGTGCCCAGACCAGGCATCTCCAACCAGTAGCTCTGGAGCTACTGGTAGCTCACCAGCACCCTCAAAGTAGCTCTCAGAGGTGAACCCAAACCAATCTGATCTCAGATATTCTGTCTATATTAAAGAAGCCAGCACTGCTCGTTTCCTTACCCGTAAGAGTTACAGACAGCCAACAATGGCGGGTCCTTTTGATAACACTCAAACACACACTCTGTTGGCCTATCGATCAATCAATCAGGGATTTATAGAGTGCACTACTCACCGATGAGAGTCTCAAAGTGTTGGGGGGGGGGCATTTGGGCAGCTCTGGTCATTCGAAAAGCCAGGTTTTGAGGCTCTTCCTGAATGCTTTCAGTGTGGGGCTTCGTCTGATGCTGAGGAGGAGTTTGTTCCAGGTCTTGGTCGCGATGTAGGAGAAGGATCTGCCTCCTGTTCTGGCTCTGTGGATACAGGTGATTTCGGCCAAGGCCTGGTCAGCATAGCAGAGGTTTCTTTTGGCGGTGTAGAAGGAGATTCTTTTGTTGAGGTATTGGGGTCCGGTGATGTGGAGGGCTTTGTAGGTGTGTGTGAGCAGCTTGAAGGTCACTCTTTTTTTTGAAGGGGAGGCAGTGGAGGTCTTATTGGTTCTGGGTGGTGTGGTCTTGTCGTGGGATGCTGAGGACGAGTCTGGCTGCAGCATCTGGACGGTCTGCAGTTTGTGGAGCAGAGATTTGTTGATTCCAGCATAGAGGGTATTCCGGTAGTGAGTGCATGGGTGACTCTTCCTGGATTCAAGGGGGATCCATTTAAAGGTCTTGCGAAGTATACAGAGGAGGGTGTTGAAGCATGTGGAGGCTATGGTGTTGGACTATGGGTCTGTCACATAAACCTTCTTTATCCACTTTAAATCTACCTAAGAAGGTGATTGGCCACGTTATATGCCCTGCTCTATCATTCACACTGTGTGAGACATCAAAGGATAGTAGCAGCAGTAACCAGGGCTGACCTACCAAAGTGTGAGACTGCAAGAACTAGAGTGAAAATGTGTTAGTTGGGCGCATGATCAACCAAAGAGCTGAGGGAAGAGAGGATGCATCCCGGGCAGAGAAAATTAGAAGCATCACATTCATTTGTGTGGGTGTGTGACATTGTGTCCTTCCCTAATAAATAGTGTTGGTTCCTAAAAGCTACTCCTAGTGTCAAGGGCTGCCAAATATGTATGCTGGTCTCCATCATAAGATATTATCTCTGACGCAATTGTGCCAGTTCATGGTATAATTGTGCCATTGCCATAATATTTTCATCCTTGACTATTTTGGGCATACAAGTCTAGTAATTACATGCTTACTGCCATCACTGACATATTAGGAGCATGACTGGTTTACTTTTAGCCATTCCTGACAGAGTGACAACCGCTTCTCCTATAATAATGTCCATAACTGATATATGTTGGGCATCCAGCTGTGGCACAGTGGTAGCCCCGGTTTAATGGTGGGCATTATTAGCAAAACCGATGCATTAATAGTGTTATGGTGAGCAAGCATGGCCTATGATTCCAATTCCTGAGTATTTAAAGCTGAATTTGTTCATCAGAGGCATTTTTACATGGCTGTACTCACTGAAAATGAAAAGCTGATGTTTAGGGACTGTGTGTTTTCTAACAATGAAAACTGATTTGATTTTTAAAGGAAAAAATATGCTTTTTCTGAAAAGGTTTTTCTTTTGGAAAATTGAGATGATTGCTCAAATTGGAAAGTGGTTTTGATAGAAAAATATGTGTTTTTAAAAACGAATATGCCTATGAAGGCAACATATTACAATTCTAAAACACATTTAAAGTTGTTAGCTGAATGATAATTCAATTTGAGTTGGGGAGACTTACTGCTGTGGTAGTACCCTCTGTGGCACACAGCATGTGATGATTTGAATTTAACTTGATTGCAAGCATTTAATATTGAAAAACTTTTACCTAGCATTCTGCTGATAGCGTCATCTGGAATGTGTGGGTGTTGACTACTGATAAATCGTTCTTAGGGTGGTCATACATATCAACAGCATTTTACAGTGATAAAATAGGCTAGTAGATCGGCAGGACTTTCCTTGAGCCGAATTAGCTCTCACTACAGAAAAGGTTGGAGACCTCTGGCCCAGACCTTTCTAGCCCGTGTATAAAGGACCCCAAGGGCCCCTGCAGCACACTACGTTTGCGCCTCAATCAGTACCATCTGCAGAGAAGCCGTGGAGGGAACAGGAGTCAGAGATACCCTCCCCCGCCCCCCTCTCTCCCTTCTTTCCTCCCCCCTGCCCCCCCAGATAGTCACATGATACCCCTACCCCACGGGGGCACGTGGCAGCTCACCTTCCCTTAAGCCCAATATAGCCCTTGTAGCGTCCTGCTACAATAAACACGGACACCTCTTACTATTAACGTGGAGCTTTATTGTGTACATCTTATCCCTGACCTGTCCCTGCTCTAACTGTCTCTGGTTCCTGTTCCCCGGCTCCTCCTGTTCCTGCACCTCCCTCTGACTCCACCCCCCAACCACTAGACTACATCCCACAATATTACATCTCCCCCTTTCTTAACAAAATGAGCTTAATGTCCTCAGTGTTCGCAGTTCTTCAATCCACCACACGGGTTGGCGGACGGCCTGTTTTTCAAGCCTTAGTAGTGTCGAATCAACGGGGGGCTTGACTTTGGTTAATCTTTCTGTTGTTTTACTCGGGGCATTCTCGATCACGTTGCGTGTGAATTGTCTGCTCTCACATTCCGCAGCCAGCATGTCTCTTTCCAGTGGTGTAACTACTGTTGGTTCATATGTTTGATCTCTTTCATGAGTGAATAATGTTCTGGTCCTCTTCCGAGCACCCGCATCTACTTTTACTTCTGTTTGCCTTGTCCAGTAGAGGGCAACACTGTCCTCCAATTCAGAGTCATGTATATCAGACAGTGCGGTGCTATCTGACGAGACTATCTTGGTTTGATTCGATAACTCATTCACAGCCTCGGGTTGTCTGGCGGACTCGTGAGCTATCTGTGCATAGGCATGTTCCTCTCTTATCGGATGATCTCTCTCTACTGACACGTCCAGTTTTCCTTGCGGAGTGAATAGCTGGTCCCTTCCCGTCTGGTGATTGAGGTCCAGTGTCTCTGTTTTCTTTTTGTAGATCCTTTGAGTCAGCCTAGCGGAGCCCTTCAGGGGTGACGGTGTCTGACTTGTGTCCAGATACACTTGTGACTGACGTGACAGGTTGTCTTGTGGCATGACTGAGTATTCAGAGTCCTGAGTGTGTGACGTGTTGCTCTTGACGTGAAGGGTGTCCTTTGTTTCCATGGTGCGTTTGGGTGGTTGACGCCATGACTGCTGTCGGGACCATGACTCGGTCGACTCACGGGATTGGACAGATGAGCACTCTGGGTCAGAGAAGTCTCTCGTTGATTTCCAGGATCGGACAGACGTGCTCTCGGAACCAGAGGAGTTCCTGGTCATAGACGTGCTTTCTGGGTCAGAGAAGTCTTTTGTCGACCTCCAGGATCGAACGGACGCGCTCTCTGAATCGGAGGAGTTCCTGGCCATACTCCTTTTGAAGCGTCCCTTGGAGGGTGTATCGGGTAGTGGATGTCTGAAATGAGTGGGCCGTGACACGTTGTTCGGTGACTCAGGGTTGTCTTTAAAGCGATTCTCCGGGCGCCTTCGTCGACTTGTCTTTGGCACTGTTTCATTTGAGAGGTTGATCGACAACCACGTGCTTGTTCTTTGTGATTGCTCTTGAGACTTTCCATCTTTGCCTTGCTCACAGGTCAACGACGTCGTCTCAGTTTCTTCGTCGTCTCCGGTGTCATTGATATGTTGGTCTTTTCCTGTTTGTTGTTGGGGAGGGTCAGTTCGTCTCATGCGGCTTATTTCTTCTTCCCACTTACTTGGTGCTCGGACACCCATGATGTGGGTGCGATGTGTTCTCCTGCTGGATGATGTTCCTTCAGACTCATCTTCCCAACTTGATGAAAAGTGTTCCTGCGCCGACTTCCAGTTTTGACTATTTTGGGCTCTTCTTCTATAGTTTGTCTTTTTTGCTCTCTTGTTGTGTAAGGTGCTATCTTGTCCAGGGGTGTGATCTGTCCCACTGGACGCTCCCTCCTCGTCGGACTTTGAATGACATCTTGAGGGTGACGAACTCCTTGAGGTTGTCCTTTGACTGATTGACTCGGAGTATTCCTTGTCACTGTGTCTCTCCCGTTGGTCAGACTTTGAATGACGCCTTGAAGGCGAAGAACTCCTTGAGGTTGACTTTTGACTGATTGACTCAGAGTACTCCTTGTCACTGTGTCCCTCACGTTGTCTTGTCATTGATCTGCCATCCCTCTCTCTATTTTTTGTTTTGTCTGATTTTCGAGTTTTATCCGTCCAGGCGTCTTGGTGATTTGCCGTCAGATTCGGGTCCTTTGATTTGTCTCTTACTTTGACGTGCATTCCAATTTCGGCCTTTCTGATGATTTCTTCCAGTGACCACTTTCCTTGCAAGATCTTGAGCTTCGTGTCGGGGTTTGCGCAGCCTTCAATTATCCGGAGTCGAACTGCGTCCTCGTTCGTAAAGGTGTTGAAGTGGCAGCCTTGTACCAGGTTTGTTAACCGAGTGATGAAGGTTGGCAGTGGTTCACCGGGTTCCTGCCGAGCTGTGTTGAAAACAATGCGTTCTCGATCCACTTCCGTTTGTGCGGAGAGACGGGCACATAGCTTCTCTTGGAGTCTTTTTTAGATGTCTGCGTCTTCGTCGGAAAATGTTTCGATTGGGCATCGGCCCTCTGGACCTACCAAATGGAGGAGCAGCATTAGGCATTTCCTCTCTCTTTGCTCTCCATTGGCATCCAGGAAATCACTCAATGTGGCCAGCCATTGGTTCCGCTTGAGACACAAACTCCAGGTATCCGTCTGCATCCCTGGGGGTGGTGCGTCAAAGCAGGGATTGAACTGTCGTGAGATTTCTTCTCCCGCCATAAGAGGAGGATTTTGATGGATCATGTTCACAGAGCACGGGCTGTTCATTTGTCTTCTCGTCTTCGTAGTTGATCTGTGCTTAGTCAAAACCTGCGGTCTGGTCATGTGCTGGGACGTTAGCAATGCTAGTTTGGCCTTCGCCAATGCTCGCTTGGTCTTTGCTAATGCTTGATTCTGTTATGTTCGCCAGTGCTCGTTTGGTTTTCAGCAACACTTGTTTTCTTTCTTTGCTGCGATTTGTCCAATGCTTGTGTCTCTTTGCGTGGATCAGTGCTTGTTGATTTGCACGTATCAGCGTTTGTCTAGTTGCATGCGTCACTGCTCACTTATTTACTTATTTGCATGTATCAATGTTTGCTTATTTGCATGTACCAATGCTTGTTGCTTCACTTGTCTTTGCATGCACCAATGCTCGTTGATTTGCATGTATCAATGTTTGTTTGCTTGCGTGTACCAATGCTCGTTGATTCACTTGTCTTTGCATGTACCAATGCTTGTTTATTTGCATGTACCACTGCTTGTTGCTTCACTTGTCTTTGCATGCACCAATGCTCGTTGATTTGCATGTATCAATGTTTGTTTACTTGCGTGTACCAATGCTCGTTGATTCACTTGTCTCTGCATGTACCAATGCTTGTTTATTTGCATGTACCACTGCTTGTACTGGTCTTCGCATGTACCAATGCTTGTTGATTCGCTTGTCCTTGCATGTACCAATGCTTGTTGATTTGCATGTACCAATGTTTGTTTGGATGTCTGTTGCCTTTGCCAATGATTGTTTGGTCTTTGCCAATGTTTGTCCTTTACCAATGCTTATTCCCACCGTTCGCCTGACTTAAAGATGGCCGCCGCTAACTTTCACAGAGATGTCCTTCCAGCTGCCTGACTCCAAGATGGCCGCCACACTTTCACACAGGGTTTGTCTTCAGGGCCGCCTGACTCCAAGATGGCCGCCACCATTCATCCACGAGGCTTGCTCTCTCCAGTCACAACTCTTCACCGGGCACATTCTGGGGATAGCACTCACCAGGATTCGGCTTCCCTTGCTTGCCACGGCCACCAGGTGAGGTTGGGGTGGGCTCCCGCCTTATTCTGCGCTCTTCGCGCGCCTCAGCACCGACACCCTGCCGAGTTACACGCATCGGGCGTGAGGATTTCTTCCGATCACGGGCATTCAGGCTCTAGTTCTCCGGCGGTCAGTCGCGCTCTGCAGCCGGTCCTTCAGGGACCGATTCTCCCACCGCCGGGCGCCTATTCCAGGTCTCTGGGGTCTAGCAGGGTCGGAGTGGGCTCCCGACTCCTGTCGTTGTGGGGGCTACTCACTGCACACGCTGCCGGCGTGACTCGCGTTTTGAGCGCGAAGGGCTCTTCTCTGGCACTGAGCGTTTCAGCGCTCTTTTCACTCACTCCTTTCAGCTCCCTCCTCGTCTGCAGAGGGGCCGGGTCGCCTGCTGATGGCCTCTTCAGTCGAGGCAGCAGTTCGGTCACGCCCTACAGCTCGATGTAGGCTGCTGCTCGGGACAGGGTGTTTTCACGAGGTGTTGGGGTCTGTGGGTTTTGCCTATCCCACCCTCGTCGCCAGTTGTAGCGTCCTGCTACAATAAACACGGACACCTCTTACTATTAACGTGGAGCTTTATTGTGTACATCTTATCCCTGACCTGTCCCTGCTCTAACTGTCTCTGGTTCCTGTTCCCCGGCTCCTCCTGTTCCTGCACCTCCCTCTGACTCCACCCCCCAACCACTAGACTACATCCCACAATATTACAGCCCTGGAGGCCTTCACACGCCGAGAGGCCCCTAGGGCCCCAGCTGCTTCTGCTGGTTTGAGTATGTGCAGTTTAATAGCGCCTAGAAGCAGTTGGTTAGTCGGAGAGCGCTGCTGTAGCCTCCAGCCCGGGCTAGACCGACCGCCAAAGTGCGCTTTTGCCAAAATGTGCTCGCAGCTTCATGGAAAGAGAGAGCCCGGCCGAAAGGGGAGGGGGGGGGGGGGGGGGGAGGGGATGGGGGCGAGTTTTGAGAAATCTGACGCGGTGCATCTCACTGAACAACGTTTCAAATATATTGGAATCAAGGCCTCGACGCTGCAGACAGTTTTGACGAGGAAGTAATGAAATACACAAGCAGCGACCGGGAGCAGGTTTATTTATTCATAGCAACACATCCTGCAGGTGCCAAGGAGGAAATGACGTCTGACACAGAATAAACACCGGGACACAGCCCGCAAAGGAAAGGCAAAGGGCAGAGCTTAATTTTAGCCAGTGGTTGTAGGGGAAAGGTCGAAACAAAAGGTAACAAAGGGAAAGATGGGGATGAAAAAGAGGCATGAAGTGTTACCCAGACTAGACAGCCCCGGAATTGATGAGATAAACAGACAGGAAGTGGACAGTGGTGAAAAAAAGAGACTCTGGCAGCAAGGGGTCCTGAATACCGCGCCACTACGTGTGTTCGTTATCTTTAACAGACATAAATATTCAAATGGACTACTATAAATTGCCCACCTCAAAAAGGCTAGCTACCAAAGACAACTTTTCATATTACAAAATACAAACATATGGAGAGGCAACTCCTAGCAGAGAAGCATAGTTCAACACATTGTTGAATTCATAGCCCATAGATGACACGATAGGTCCTTTCTTTGCTTATAATGATTCCTTTATTCAACATCTTCTTATCAATGTTCAATATAGGAAGGTACCTCCTGACTATGGTTGCCCCCAACTTTTTGCCCTGTGTTTTAGCTGGTTTTTGACATAGTTGGCCTGGGACCCTGCCAATCAGGACCCCAGGCCTACTTCTCTCTCTGTAAAATGGATTCCATGTACCTTAGGTACATATCCAATTGGTACTGGGCCACCTTATCAGACCCTGTAACTCAGGGCATAGGTGTACCCAGGGCCTACCAGGGGCTGCAGCATGTATTATGCCACCCCTGGCTGGCCATCTAAATCTGACACAACTGGCTGCATGACAGCTGGGGCAAAGTTGTGTAATCACCCTTTGCTGTAGATATAGTATACCCATATCTAACCCTAAAATGGACACATGTATTCCTATCAGTCACTCCTATGGCAGGCCTTAACAATCCTGAAGGCAGAGTGCTTGGAATTATGTGAGATGGTGCTCTGGCATGAGCTGAGCCCGTCTGCAGCTTGCGGAACCAAGTCCTAATAGCTGTTCTATGATAACGCGTACCATATACTCTTAAGTGCATTATAATCCTCGCGGTTATTTGCTATCTTTGATATCGCTTTATCAAAACATGTCGAGTAAGGTGTCATACGAATTGGAATACTAACCCCTCGCCAATTCTGGCGACGGGGTTAGCATTCCACCCTTCTAGAGGGACACGACATGTATGTAGCTGTGAACCCCGGTTAAAGTTAACTCGAGCCTCAGCATCACAAAATGGATGCTGCCACCACAGACACAAGTCTGACCCCCTGCAGCTGGGAGTCCTTCCAGCGAGGGGAGCATGGACAAAGGGTTCCTGTCAGGGGCGGTGCTAGCCAATGTGAAAAAAGTAATTAAATATCAATGCAAAAAAAGGGAGAAAAAGTATGAAAAGCACACCACCAATTAAAAAACACAAGATTGCATTTATTTTTGTATACACATATTCATATTAAAAACATTTAATAACCAAGCACAATAATCTAATAATTACATAAACAACTCAGTGGTACATAGTCATATGTTTATAACACAATTTCACAAAAAAAGTAATAAAACAGTGGCAAACAATGTTAATCGACGCGCGTTTCGGCGTTTTTGGAAACGCCTTCTTCAGGAGCCACAATAAAATCGTAGAGAGCACAAGATGCGTGTTCAATACTTATTCTATAAACGTGCACCAAAACGGGACAGTTCACGATCACTTGATGTTTCTAAGGCCTGGGTGGAAATTCCACGGAGGGACTTGATATCATTAATATGGAAATGAGCACGTGTGTAACACCTGTGGCGGCCGAGCTGAAAATAACCGTTGGCGTCACACTTGCGCTGGAGGAGTAGGATACCTCGATGTTTAAATAAAGCCCTTCTTTAAGTTTCTTAACTGGATAAAGTTGTAGCTAAATGTCAGGCTACGTTTCGTAAATATGAACGCAAGAGCGTATTCAACAGTCTCTGGAAGCCACATAAACGATATCTGGTGGAAGCTTCCAGCCGTTCGGGAAGTGAAATAATTCGAAGTGCCCTTCTTTGACTAAGGGGACTGTATACACAAAGGGCCGTCCGACTTTGATAAGAAGATAAGTAGTCACGGACGGTTGCATCAACCTGCGGGAACAAGGCACGAGATATCTGTTGGCGTCCCGCAGCCGTTGGAAGTGCTAGCACCATCCCAGACAGGGTTTTGTGTATCCTAGGTAGGCAGGGCTGAATAGGAAGGTGACTGCAAGTGGCACCTCGGTGCTCACTGTGCATCTGCCAGTTTGAACCAGTTCCAGGTGCACACCAGCCCCTGAGCTGGGGAAAGTCCGGCATGGGAGAGGGGTGTAACCACCCCCCTTCCTGGTCCCACCCATGGGCAGGACCTAGTCCCGTACCAGCCCCTTTTTTTAGTATAAAGGTGGGAGCGGGGACCGATCCAAATTAGATCATCTTTG
Source organism: Lissotriton vulgaris (assembly GCF_964263255.1). NCBI lineage: Eukaryota > Metazoa > Chordata > Amphibia > Caudata > Salamandridae > Lissotriton > Lissotriton vulgaris. Next base: position 344,435 of record NW_028251493.1, on the reverse strand, counting down.
AATCCTGAAACTACTTTCTACGAAAGGAACTCAAGACTTCTTCTCAAGATTTCTCCCTTGTGACTAAGGAGTAGTCACCCTGCATCTGCGGGCACCAACTAAGAACACTGCAGTTTGCTGCACGTCCTTCCTCCGGAATCAGACCGACCAGCATGACGAGACCCGGCTTCCCTGGCACCTCTGACCTCTACCTACATCATCAGCCCAACTGAGATCCGTGGGTGTGACGAGACCTCGAGGGACCGGCCATCTTCAGAACTGCACTACGCTTATCCAGCACGACCGCCGAGGGATCCTCGAGTGAGTGCTTTGGGGTTTGAGAAGCCCTAACCCTGAGCAGCTCCAGCACCGAAGTCCAGCCCCCCAGCATCCACGAGATCTGCGTGGGGCCCTTCTGCTCTTTGCTGCTCACCGCGTTGTCCGGCCACTTGCCTGCTGGCTTGTAGCCCTCTTTACGACGAACAACAACACTTCCATCGCTGGTCTGGTTGCTCCAGACTGGCCCTTGCTCCCCTCCAACAGAGGAGCACCCCGGACCCTCCTGGTCCACTCCAGACGCCATTTTGAGTCCACCGCGTGGGCTTGCATTTGCCAAGAGTTGTTGCCCCAATCCTGGGTCCAGCATCGCCGACAGCAGATACCTTCGTGGGACAGCTCGCACCTCCATCCTGGTCGCCGACAACGCCTCCTGGTCCGAGAGACTGCAGAGCCCAGCGTCGCCCACTCACCTGGTCGAGGTGACTTCATCCGGTGCCATCCTGGTGCCCATCTAATCACTGGCTAGTGATTCAGAACTTGGTCCCCTCTGCTTACAGGTATCCTTCATCACCGATCCAGGCTTGGATCACATCGAACTTCATCACTGGTCGCCTGCCAGCAACTTCTTCTTTCAGGCTCCATAGACTGCAACGAGGATTCCCGACGTCTTTTCAGCCCTATGCAGCCGCAGCCCCTGGGCTAGGTAACCTGAGCATTTCGGTGCTCCAGCATAGCTTAACTATCTAAGTGTCCAGATCCTTTTTGGTTTCAGCTCTACCTAGTCGGATTCGTCCGATAACACTAACTTTACGAAATCTAGCATCCATAGACTTTGTCCCGCATCCCGCATGAGAGTGCGCACTCTGCACCCGATCTCCCTAGGCCTCCTGCTCATAATCTGACGGTTCAGTAGTCCGTCCTAGCGATCCTAAAGCCTTTGAGACTAGTTACTTACCTGCTAGTATTTCGCATTCCACTTTTGTAGTATATGGTTTTTCGTGCCCCTCGGGCATTTGTGTAAATTGTGCGACTTTCAGAAATTCTTTAAGCGCTTTGTATTGTGCTTAGCGCCCTGTCCTCATAAAGAGTCCAGGGCTGTTGTGTTATAATAAATATCCTTTATTTTCATAACAACTTGTGTGGTGTCCTTTCACTGGGTGTTCAAGGGGTATATGTGATGGTATAACAGCTGACGCTAACCAATATTTTTTCTTTCCATGTTTTTTGGTTGCAAAATGGATTCAACACTATTGTTAAGTAAATCGCATGTACCCTACAACAAATTGCTATTCGTATTCAGAAATTAGGGGAGAGGAGTAGATTAAAAAATATTCACATTGTACAAAAAATCAACGTGTTATCTCACTTACCCAAAAACAAACAAAATACATTGTTTCTAAAAATCCAAAGTTTCTCCCATCTTGTTCAATGTCTACGGTGTGGCCTTGTTGTCAGTTAGAATCCAAAGTCAAAAATATATAAATATCATACAAACATACGTTCTTAAATTTCGCGTGTCCATAATGCTGACTAAGAACGGTCGCCTCAAATCTAAGTTTGTAAGGCTAGAGAAACGAAAGAAAAATTAATTAAGCAAGTGGTGGGACGGGGTGACTCTTAAAAGGTATTTGGATAATAAGAAGGTCCCAAGAGGCCCGAGTGTCCTTACTTTCCCAAATGTTGGGGCTATGGATCCGCATCTATTGGTGGAATGGGAAAAAATTAATAGAATTCGACATTTACTATGATGAGAATTTTAGTACAGCGTGCTGATAGAAAATGTGACAAACTCGTAGAAAACATCAAGGCTTTGGAGGGGGAGATTAAGGAGTTAGATCTGAAAGAAGCAAATAAAGAAACATCAAAACATGGTCAAAGTAAGGAAACTGAGCAAGATTCAGAGAGATGACAGGGATTACGACAATGGACATATTTATTTGTTTGCTAGACAATTTGACGATGTGATTATCCCTACACCAGAGAATGCAGAGAGGCAGGATGCTGCGAGCCTTTCCAGTGCTAACAGTAGTTCAGATGTATCATCCCTGGAGGAGGCTGGGCACAGCAGCAATACTGAGAAAGGAGGACAACTGAACAATTCTTCAGCTTTTTAGGTCTCGCTGAAAGCCATCCTGTAGGGATGGTTTGGCGAGATTATAGTAAGGCTTTCAAAAAGTCTCCCCAAACTGCGGATTAGGTACAGTTCATGTGATCTGGGCGTGTGCACATCGCCAGCCACATCGCACATCCCACACACACATCATTTGTCTGAGCCTCAGCATCAGACTTCAAAGGAAGCCGCTCCCCGCCCCGCCACGCAATGCCGCTCCCCCGCCTGCCACGCAATGCCGCTCCCCCGCCCCCGCCACGCAATGCCGCTCCCCCTCACCCACGACGCAATGCCGCTCCCCCGCCCCTGCCACGCAATGCCGCTCCCCCTCACCCACGATGCACTGCCGAGAGCTTGTTTTGATCCTCACCAAACCTCAAGCCCTCTGGGTTCTCCCCTTGTGCACCTTCTCTTTAATCTTTTTCTCCTTCTCATCTCTGCCTTAAATCATTCTTTTGATGACGTTTTTAACCCACGCACATGACATGCATGTAATGTTATGACTCGCGCAAGACTCAGCCACCCGACAATTAAAGTTACACTTGCTGGTCATCGACAGTGGACGCAGCTGGACCGTCTCACGTTTATTGCAAGTACAGCTGAGTCGAGTCCTTTTAAAACCTGGAATCATGGCTGCTTCCAGCAACAGTGATCAGGACTATCAGAGTCTTGGTACCAGATTAGTGCTGTGGTCCAGTCATATTTTATTACCTCTGGTGGAATGTTGCAGTGTTTGTGTCATTCCCGAGTTCAGTTTATACACTGATACTGATATGATTTCTGATAGGATATCCCGTATTTAGGTTTGCTGATTCTATCTGCTCTCGAGGCCGCATCAATGCTTGTTGAAGAACTAATGCTTTACATTTTTTGGAGGGCCTGGATTCTGTCATTTTGCTGCTATGGTTTTCAAAGTTCTTTTGCGCCGCTTTGCCCATTTAAATTTTTTATTTGGCGTTTTAAGCTGCGTCCACTGCCTTGAAATGGTAAATAAAAACATAATTAGAACGGCAGCCCCTATCAAGCCATAATCGCGCGCATCATCATGGTGGTCTGTCATATTGCCCTGACTTATATGTGCACTTGTGTCCGCATGTGCCATGCCCCGATTTTTCACTTTGTAATTTTTTTTAACTAATATTACGCAGCACCAGTAACAGCACCACCACCAGTACTACCACCACCAGTACTACCACTACCAGTACCACCACCAGTACCACCACCACCAATACTACCACTAACAGTACCACCACCACCAGTACCATCACCACCAGTACTACCACCACCATTACTACCACTACCACCACCACCAGTTCTACCACCGCCAGTACCACCACCACCAGTACTACCACTATCAGTACCCCCACCACCAATACTACCATTACCAGTACCACCACCAACAACACTACCACCACCAGTACTACCACCACCACCAGTACTACCACCACCAGTACCACCACCACCAGTACTACCACTACCAGTACCACCACCACCAATACTACTACTACCAGTACCAACACCACCAATACTACCACAACGAGTACTACCACCACAAGTACCACCACCACAAATACTACCACTACCACCACCACCAGTACCACTACCACCAGTACTACCACCAACACCAGCACCAGTACTACCACCACCACCACTACCAGTACTACCACCACCAGTACCACCACTGCCAGTACTACCACCACCAGTACCACCACGTCAATACTACCACTACCAGTACCACCACTACCAGTTCTACCACCACCAGTACCACCACCACCAGTACTACCACCACCAGTACCACCACCAGTACCACCACCACCAGTACTACCACCACCACCACCATCAGTACTATCACCACCAGTACCACCACCACCACCAACACTACCACTACCACTACCACCACCAATACTACCACTACCAGTACCACCAAGACCAATACTACCACTACCAGTACTACCACCACCACCAGTACTACCACCACCACCATTACTACCACCACCAGTACCACCACCACCAGTACTACCATCACCAGTACCACCACTACCAGTACTACCACTACCAGTACCACCACCACCAATACTACCACTACCAGTACCACCACCACCAATACTACCACTACTACTAGTACTACCACCACCACCAGTACTACCACCACCAGTACCACCACTACCAATACTACCACTACCAGTACCACCACCACCAGTACTACCATCACCAGTACCACCAGTACCAGTACTACCACTACCAGTACCACCACCAGTACCACCAGTACTATCAGCACCAGTACTACCAGTACCACCACCAGTACCACCAATACTACCACCACCAATAATACCACCAGTACTACCACCACCACCACCACCACCAGTACCACCAGTAACACCACCACCAGTACCACCACTGAAACCACCAGTACCACTACAAGTATCACCACTACCAGTACTACCACCACCACCACCAGTACCACCACCACCATCAGTACAACCACCACCATCAGTACTACCACCACCAGTACCACCACCACCAATACTACCACCACCACCACCAGTACTACCACCACCAGTACCACCACCACCAGTACTACCACTACCAGTACCACCACCACCAGTACCACCACCACCTATACTATCTATCTATCTATTTATCTATCTATCTATCTATCTATCTATCTATCTATCTATCTACCTATCTATCGCCCTCACTCTGTCTATCTATCGCCCTCACTCTATCTATCTATCGCTCTCACTCTATCTATCTATCTATCTATCTATCTATCTATCTATCTATCTATCTATCTATCTATCTATCTATCTATCGCCCCCTCACTTTTATCTATCTATATCTATCTATCTATCTATCTATCTATCTATCTATCTATCTATCTATCTATCTATCTATATCTATCTATCTATCTATCTATCTATCTATCTATCTATCTATCTATCTATCTATCTATCTATCTATCTATCTATCTATCTATCTCCCTCACTCTATCTATCTATCGCCCTCTATCTATCTATCTATCTATCTATCTATCTATCTATCTATCTATCTATCTATCTATCTATCTATCTATCTATCTATCTATCTATCTATCTATTGCCCTCACTCTATCTATCTATCACACTCACTCTATCTATCTATCGCCCTCACTCTATCTATCTATCTATCTATCTATCTATCTATCTATCACACTCACTCTATCTATCGCCATCACTCTATCTATCTATCGATCGCCCTCACTCTATCTATCTGTCTATCTATCGCCCTCACTCTATCTATCTATCTATCTATCTATCTATCTATCTATCTATCTATCTATCTATCTATCTATCTATCTATCTATCTACCTATCTATCGCCCTCACTCTGTCTATCTATCGCCCTCACTCTATCTATCTATCGCTCTCACTCTATCTATCTATCTATCTATCTATCTATCTATCTATCTATCTATCTATCTATCTATCTATCTATCTATCTCCCCCTCACTTTTATCTATCTATCTATCTATCTATCTATCTATCTATCTATCTATCTATCTATCTATCTATCTATCTATCTATCTATCTATCTATCTATCTATCTATCTATCTATCTATCTATCTATCTATCTATCTATCTATCTATCTCCCTCACTCTATCTATCTATCGCCCTCACTCTATCTATCTATCTATCTATCTATCTATCTATCTATCTATCTATCTATCTATTGCCCTCACTCTATCTATCTATCGCACTCACTCTATCTATCTATCGCCCTCACTCTATCTATCTATCTATCTATCTATCTATCTATCTATCTATCTATCTATCTATCTATCTATCTATCTATCTATCTATCACACTCACTCTATCTATCGCCATCACTCTATCTATCTATCGATCGCCCTCACTCTATCTATCTGTCTATCTATCTATCGCCCTCACTCTATCTATCTATCTATCTATCTATCTATCTATCTATCTATCTATCTATCTATCTATCTATCTATCTATCTATCTATCTATCTATCTATCTATCGCCCTCACTCTATCTATCTATCTATCTATCTATCTATCAATCTATCTATCTATCTATCTATCTATCTATCTATCTATCTATCTATCTATCTATCTATCTATCTATCTATCTATCTATCGCCCACACTCTATCTATCTATCTATCTATCTATCTATCTATCTATCTATCTATCTATCTATCTATCTATCTATCTATCTATCTATCTATCGCCCTCACTCTATCTATCTATCTATCTATCGCCCACACTCTATCTATCTATCGCCCTCCCTCTATCGATCTATCACCCTCCCTCTATCTATCTATCACCCTCCCTCTATCTATCTATCGCCCTCCCCCTATCTATCGCACTCACTCTATCTATCTATTGCATCACCACAACATCACTGAGCACCACCACAGCATCACTCAGGGGCACCACAACATCACTATGCGCTACCACAGCATCACTGAATGCCCCAGCATCTCTCGTCGCCACCACAACATCACTCAGCGCCACCACAGCATCAATCTGTGCAACCATTCAACAACAACTGCTTCAAATATGTTCTCTCAATGTTTCAAGCTTTATTGCAAATGTCACAAAAATATGTTAATATTTCACTTCTGTTCTTGGATTTTCATCACAATAAAATACGCTCAACATAATCGTCACAAAAGTTATTTACAAAAGTTTAAGCTATTGCCATTATAAATTACAATAACTTTTATTTAAGTATTCATTATTTAAAAAAATTAAAAGCCATTGTTATTTGTAATATGAATACATTTAAGTCAGGTAAATACAACACATATTGTATTACAAATGCTATAGGTGTCACATTTGCAAATGTTAAAACTATTGGCATTGTAAATGACAAAGCTATTAATTTCGCTGTTTTCAAAACCAACACATAAATAAAAAATGTGTCATTTACAATACCAATAGCTCAAACTTTCCTAACGCGAGACCTATTGCATTGCAAATGCTTGTTTAGAAGAGGTCCTAAGATACAGTTTAGGAACAGGCAAACAAAGTCTACCACAAGATCAGGAGAAGGGGGAGGAGAAAAACACAAAAAAAAGGAAGGAATGCTAACTCAGAATCAGAAGAGAAGATTGAACAAGTAGTGAGAACATGTCCTGGCTTCAATGAAGGTAGTGCATCAGCTGCTCATGATGATATGGTAATTAATTTGTCGAATCACGTTTTGGATGATTTAGAAATCTCAGCTTTGAATAGGAGAATTAGGATTTTATCCTGCCAATTATGGCAATTTTTTCGATTTACATGTGGATCTCTTTCAGTTTATTAGAAAGTTGAAGCTAAATTAATGAATATAATAAACCGCAAATGAAAAGTGCAACCAATTTGTCTGAACTATCTGTGTCACAGATTAAGCATATATATCAATGTTGTTTTCGTTGAATGAGGACAATGCTCGCACTGTAGAAGAGCTAGTCGATGATCTGTGTATGGAACAAGATTATGCATGTGATAGTGGTATGTATGTACGCAGTAAATTCACTCCACAGGGTGTACACTTAAACAGTATAGATGTGTTTAACCAGTAATTTACCAAATATTTTTATGAACCAGAGGACAAAATCGTGGGCACTCAGAAAAGCACATGCAAAGATAATCCCACCAAAGGGGGAGAGACTGTCACTGTGTCATCTGAGCAACAACAATTCGCTTGTTATACGAGAGGCGGACAAAGGAGGCAAAATTAATAGAATAGACTATGACAAAGAAGTGTATAGACAACTCGACAACACTGTGTGTTATAGGAAACTGGACGCTCACCCTTATCCATTGGCTACACGTTTAATCAATGATAAGCTGTCCCATTGGAGGGAGGTGGATATTTTGTCTAAAGCAGAACACACATTTTCACTGGTTGTTAGTCCCAGGGACACCTGTTTATATCTCTTACTTGAAGTCCACAAGAAGGAGGAATTCTCGCCAGGGTGCCCCATCATTTCAGGTATTGGTTTGGTTACAGAGTGTTTGTCGCAATTTGTTGATTCATTCTTGAATCCTTTGGTGATTAATCTGCCGTCTTTTGTTAGAGACACCACTGATTTACTTAACAAGTTGAATGGCCTGGAATGGCAGGAGTCCATGTGGCTAATCACCTTGGATGTAGAAACTCTGTTCACCTGTATTAGCAGTGAGTTTGGTTGTAGAGCGGTGGACTTTTTTCTCACGACATGCAGGGCAAACCTTTTTGAACGCAATAAAATGCTTCTGGAGATGATCCGACTAAGCCTTTCTAACAACATTTTTTTGTATGATGGTACCTCGTTCCAACAACTCCAGGGGACAGCGATGGGGTCTAAATTAGCCCCATTGTATGCAAATCTCTTCATGGCGTGGGTAAAGCATGCACATGTTTGTTTGGGGCCCATCAGCCGCACCATGGCTGAAGGACATCAATTTTTGGGGGTGATACATAGATGATATTATTATCACCAGGACAGGTACAGAGATGAATTTTAAATCCTATTTCACCTTTTTGAACAACAACCCCAATAATGTGAGATTGACCATGAATATGTCAAGATCCAAAATTCTGTTTTTAGATGTGGAACTGTATGTATGTAATAACAGCTTGCAGAGCACTCTACATTTTCAAAGTGTTCATCCCCCCGTGCACAAAACGGGCCATCTCCTATGGTGAGGTGATCCGCATACGTAGAAACTGCAGCAACGACAAACAATGTAGGGAACACACTGACCAGTTGGTACCACAACTAATGAAAAGAAGATATGAGGAATATGTTCTGAAACAAGCTGCAGCACGAGCGAGAAAGGTTAAGCGGAGTGACACATTCAAAAGTAAGAGCAGCAAGATAAAGGAGCATCTCTCGTTCATTACAGTGAACTCTACTCTCAATCAGGGGGTGTTTAGGATCTTGAGCCGACATTGGAGTTTACTTAAGGGAGTGCCTGTAGTGGGTCAACTTCTTGAACAAAAACCTAGTGTATTATACAGGAGGTTCAAGACCATTAGGGAGATGATTTGCCCTAGTTACACGTGCCCAGGAATAAGATGCAAAGTAGTTAGTTACAACATCCTATGGTCTTTTAGCCATGTGGAGGGTGTAACATCTGCCATTTTGGTGGTAAAAAACAAAGGTTTGGAATACAACACGACGAAAGCACATACAATGAGAAAACATATGAATTGTCAGCCGTGCTACGTTGGGTATGGGATAATTTGCGTGCGCTGTAAGATGTATGTGGGCAGTACTATAGGACCTTTAAAGATACATGTACAGGAACACAAGAGAGCTTGTCTGAATGGTGACACATCATATTCTATAGTGCCGCATAAATGGATCTAACCAGTTGAACTTTAAATGCCATGCCATAGACTTGGTGTTACCCAACTAAAGGGTGGGGGGGCAGAAAACTGTCCCTACGTCAATTGGAGGCAAAATAAATGTGAATGAGGGGCTCAATCTGGATAATGAGTTACATTACTTCCTGTAACATTTTTGTTATCAACACAAGTCCGAGTGTGAAATCGCAGTCTGGATGCTTTTGAGACATCTCATATTCGATCTCCGTAATAATTCTGGATGAAGTTTGAATACACCTGTTATGTTATGTTATGTGGGTAACGCTATCGTACAATATGGACCGCTATTTGGCTTCTGCCTGTTCTCTAAAGGAGGAGGAGTTTATCGCTCTAGTGGTTTGGATAGGAGGTTATACGGTACTTTCATGTACGCAGTTCTTGAGTGATAGAGACATGAGATACGCCTATGCAGGATGCACATCTGTTGCCATGGGATCCCTGATCGACACACGTATTGAGGTCCGCCTGATGAGCAATGGCGATTTTTATACGATTTTGTACACACCGTGTGTCCGCGCTACGTCGTAAACTAACACTGGTAAGTTTATGGGGACAGTTGAAGAGATGGGATGGTAGCTTAATTTAGCTGCGTAACATGAACAGTGTTGGACTTTACGGCTATGAGCTCTTTAAATGACACATTATTTTGTAGGCCGCCCAACCAGCGGTTTATACAAAAGTTTAAGTTTATCGATTGCTCGTGTCCCGTCATAGCCTAACACTGGTGAAGCTCTGGGGTGAATTACACTCTATATATCAATGGGATGTTTGCCCAGTTTGTCTTGGCAAAATGATCGCCCCTGGGTTGTTGGGCTTTAGTTTAGCTGGACTAACCTTGTGCTTTAGACATGCCGTAGGTGATTAGGAGTCATGGGATGTACCACTCACTCTTGGGCCCGTGACATGGCACCATTATGATTTGCCTAGATACTGCGAAACTGGTAACTGCACACAATATCATGTTTCATTTGTACTGATATACATATTTGTTTAGGCATCTGGACTGGGTCATGAGAGGATTTGCATTTGGACTACTTATTTGATTCATACATAATGGGATCACTGAAGGTATAAACTCTTTAGAGGCGCTTTGGACTGTGCATCTCTTACCTGATGCTTGAATTAGTACTGCCATAGTTTCGAACCGGTATGCCGGACTTCAATGTCATTTTACACTGCATGACATGCAGGCCATTGGTGATGTTTTGCTCACAACTTCAGTCGGTTTCACATCATGGGTTAAGAGCTTAATGCTCGGGCAGTCACTAAACTAATTTATATCACAGGCCGATTTAAGCGATGCTTTTCTGATATGTTACCAATTACCCATTATGATGAATGATGAAGCACAAGTTGGTAATAATTATTGGTGACCTCCTGTGTTGGACTGAGAATGCGTGTAGCCGACTCCTTCTAGTATTGTAGAAGTTAAGTTAGCATTTGCGGCACCATTTTGTATTCAGCTGCCATTTTGTACCATGATCGAAATTAAGCTTCTGTCTCATATTGTCTGCCTCAGCAGAAAGCAGTCTCGATTGTTTCTCTTTATCATTCAAGGTTGAGCTTGACTGCACTAATGAATAGATCGTTCAGTTTTTGCATGCCTTCCCCAGTAGGTAGCCCTGCTCCCACTCTCAGAGAGACGGGCACGGGAAGAGTAACCTTGAAAAGAAGATCGCATGTACCCGGTCTCACGATGGTAGCTCGTCCTTCTGTATCTCCTTTGTTCATCAGCGCCCCAGCAGGTCTTTAGGGGTGTTGGAAATGTATATCTGACATTACCATGTTGACGGGAGTCAGTCCCTCTACAGCATTCTAAGGAGGCTGATCAGACTGGACTCCACTTGAGTGTATGACCAATAAATAACGTTGGTTTCTATTCGCTACTATCTGACCAACTCATCATTTGTATGGAAGGCTGAGAGGTGGTTGCGCCTGACCCGGGAGGCCCTAATCGAGTCACTTCCTTCACCTGGAGGCATGTTTTGGGCACTCTCACTGGGGTCATGGTACATAGAGGACATCTTTTTCTGATGGCAGTGTATCGGCGACTGTTCTTAGTCATCGTTATGGACATGCGAAATTTAAAAGGACGTATGTATGTATGATATTTATAGATTTTTGACTTTGGAGTGTAACTGACAACAAGGCCACACTGCAGACTTTGAACGAGATGGGAGAAACTATGGATTTTCCCAAACTATGTATTTTGTTTGTTTCCGGGTAAGTGAGAAAACACGTTGATTTTTGGTACAATGTGTATGTTTTTAGCTACTACTCTACCCTCATTTCTGGATATGATAATAGCAATTTGTTGTGGGGTACATGCTAATTACTTAACAATAGTGTTTAATCCATTTTGCATCCCAAAAACATGGGAAGAAAAAATAATGGTTAGTGTCTGGAGCTTGTTTTGTAAAATAATTCATTGTAACATCTGTTTTTAATACAAAGTATGTGTACTATTTAGGAAACACTCAAATCCCAAATGATGGATCATGTGAACCTAGCTAGTGTAAGGATTTAGCAGGACAGCCCAGATTTTGAGTGCACTGTCTTGGAAAAGAAAATTCTTTTCTAGAGTCCCCTCACTCACCCAAGGTTGCCCCTAGGTGACATGCTTCATCATTGGGGCCATCCCAAGCATCTACTGGTTAGGGCGTGCTGCGACTTGCGAGGGATACGTAGGAGCACTTTTGTGAAGCTATGTGTGGTGCAGTGTATGGTGGACTGGTGGTGGGTGATAATTAAAAATACCTAACTAGTAAGCCAATATTTCATTCCTGTCCTGCTAAATCCTTACCCTAGCTAGGTTCACATGATCCATCATTTTGGATTGAGTGTTTCATTTTACAGTTCAGGAGGCCGAATCTAGCAATGGCCTCCCTCTTTTGTTATACTTATTAGGAAATGCAAAAAAAATGCGTTTGCATAAATCGTTAGGTTGCAATTCGTGTTTAATGGAAATATGAAGAGAATTAGATGGGTGACTCCAGGAGGACATTGTACTGTTTTTAGAACAGTAAATGTACAGTACGATCGATTAACAATGAATTAATGCAGATATGTCTATGTGTAATATGTGTTCCACCACAAGAGCATGTTGGTTTTAGTCTTTCTTAATGGTTTTTTAAGAAACAATTGGATCTTGAATGTTTGTGTCACTTGGTGTGTATCTGTATACATGTTTGTTTGTACATTATATATGTGTTGGTCATTTTATTTGTAATATCTGCAGCCCTGAGGAAGCCCAAATGTTCTGGGAAACGTGTTGGCTGTACTGAACTGTTGAACATTGATAAGAAGATGTTGAATAAAGGAATCATTATAAGCAAAGAAAGGACCTCTTATGTCATCCATGTGCTATGAATTCAACAATGTGTTGAACTATGTTTCTCTGCTATGAGTTGCCTCTCTATATATTTGTATTGTGAAAAAAAGAGACATGAGGTGGAATCAAGACCAGACAGCCTCAGTATTCATGAGCTAAAGCAACAAGAAGTGTAAGGTAGTGAGAGAAAGAGACATGAGGTAGAATCAAGTGTAGACAGCCTTGGTATTAGGCATCTCTGACATTCACAAGCACGAAATCTTTGGCCCCAGCGTATACTCTTTAACAAATTAACCACTGGAAAAGAGGTATAGAGAAAGGGGTGCAAAAGTCAACGCAGCAAGCATCTGATAAAGTGACAAATAACAGTTGTAAGTACTATGTCTGACATTTTTGTCAGTGTTCCCGTGCCAGTTAATAGCCCTTTAAAGAGTGTATGCCAAATAATAAAATACCATCAGAACTAAGGCCATTATATGCCAATCACTGCCTGTTATTTCAAGACGCTGATAATTGGAGAGGATGTGGCATTATGGCCAGAGCTGCCAACTTTGAAACTGGGGAACTAGGTCCGAGTCTCTGTGTTGGTTCAACATCATGTGATACTGGGCACATATCTTAATCTACCTATGCCTAAAAAATTAACGTGGTCTTGTGTAATGTAACTGATCCTCATGTAAAGCGGTCCAAAACCTTCTGGTGGGGTTCTAGCTATATAAAACTGCAAATAAATAAATAAATAATGCCTGTCAGCACTGCCCCACACACCAGCAATGCTGCGGCCACAGACCACGGCTGCTCATTGTGCCGGTGAATCTCAAGGCTCCCGGCTGCTTCTCGGGTGCCAGAGAAGGTGCAGGCTCCGCACTCCCGATGGGCACACTTCAAGATCTCTATTAACATCTATCTGTGAAAGTCTGTTCCAGAGTATGTCCGTGCACTCACTCACTGCCCCAGAGCATGTCTGTGCACTCACTCACTGTCCCAGAGTATGTCCGTGCACTCACTGACTGTCCCAGAGTATGTCCGTGCTCTCACTCACTGTCCCAGAGTATGTCCGTGCACTCACTCACTCTCCCTGAGCATGCCCGTGCACTCCCTCACTGTCCCAGAGTATGTCCGTGCACTCACTCACTGTCCCAGAGCATGTCCGTGCACTCACTCACTGTCCCAGAGTATGTCCGTGCACTCACTCACTATCCCTGAGTACGTCAGTGCACTCACTCACTGTCCCAGAGTATGTCCGTGCACTCACTCACTTCCCAGAGCATGTCCGTGCACTCACTCACTCTCCCAGAGAATTCCTGTGCACTCCCTCACTGTCCCAGAGTATGTCTGTGCACTCCCTCACTGTCCCAGAGTATGTCCGTGCACTCACTCACTGTCCCAGAGTATGTCTGTGCACTCCCTCACTGTCCCAGAGTATGTCCGTGCACTCACTCACTGTCCCAGAGCATGTCCATGCACTCACTCACTGTCCCAGAGTAAGTCTGTGCACTCACTCACTGTCCCAGAGTATGTCCGTGCACTCCCTCACTGTCCCAGCGTATGTCTGTGCACTTCCTCACTGTCCCAGAGTATGTCTGTGCACTCCCTCACTGTCCCAGAGCATGCCCGTGCACTCCCTCACTGTCCCAGAGTATGTCCGTGCACTCCCTCACTGTCCCAGAGCATGCCCGTGCACTCCCTCACTGTCCCAGAGCATGCCCGTGCACTCACTCACTGTCCCAGAGTAAGTCTGTGCACTCACTCACTGTCCCAGAGTATGTCCGTGCACTCCCTCACTGTCCCAGCGTATGTCTGTGCACTCCCTCACTGTCCCAGAGTATGTCCGTGCACTCCCTCACTGTCCCAGAGCATGCCCGTGCACTCCCTTACTGTCCCAGAGTATGTCTGTGCACTCACTCACTGTCCCAGAGCATGTCCATGCACTCACTCACTGTCCCAGAGTAAGTCTGTGCACTCACTCACTGTCCCAGAGTATGTCCGTGCACTCCCTCACTGTCCCAGCGTATGTCTGTGCACTCCCTCACTGTCCCAGAGTATGTCCGTGCACTCCCTCACTGTCCCAGAGCATGCCCGTGCACTCCCTTACTGTCCCAGAGTATGTCTGTGCACTCACTCACTGTCCCAGAGCATGTCTGTGCACTCACTCACTGTCCCAGAGCATGCCCGTGCACTCCCTCACTGTCCCAGAGTATGTCCGTGCACTCACTCACTGTCCCAGAGTATGTCCGTGCACTCACTCACTGTCCCAGAGCATGTCCGTTCACTCACTCACTGTCCCAGAGTATTTCCGTGCACTCCCTCACTGTCCCAGAGCATGCCTGTGCACTCCCTCACTGTCCCAGAGTATGTCCGTGCCCTCCCTCACTCTCCCAGAGTATGTCCGTGCACTCACTCACTGTCCCAGAGTATGTCCGTGCACTCCCTCACTGTCCCAGAGTATGTCAGTGCACGCCCTCAATGTCCCAGAGTATGTCGGTGCACTCACTCACTGTCCCAGAGTATTTCCGTGCACTCCCTCACTGTCCCAGAGCATGCCCGTGCACTCCCTCACTGTCACAGAGTATGTCCGTGCCCTCCCTCACTCTCCCAGAGTATGTCCGTGCACTCCCTCACTGTCCCAGAGCATGTCCGTGCACTCACTCACTGTCCCAGAGTATTTCCGTGCACTCCCTCACTGTCCCAGAGCATGCCCGTGCACTCCCTCACTGTCCCAGAGTATGTCCGTGCCCTCCCTCACTCTCCCAGAGTATGTCCGTGCACTCCTCCACTGTCCCAGAGTATGTCCGTGCCCTCCCTCACTCTCCCAGAGTATGTCCGTGCACTCACTCACTGTCCCAGAGTATGTCCGTGCACTTCCTCACTGTCCCAGAGCATGCCTGTGCACTCCCTCACTGTCTGCTCCAGGATTTTATCTATCTTTCAGTTGCTACTTCTGAGTCCTCTTATTTCCATACATTCATTTTCATGAATACTCCAGATTGGTGTGCAGACAAAATATCGAGTTGGAAATGTCGAACTACATGAATATCGAGTCCTAAATAGAGTCAGTGAGAAATATCGCCAAGCAAGAATATCTTGGTCAAGAATATCGAATTTAAGGTAAGAAATATAATTTTTTAAAATAAAGAAGTCAATAATACCGTTTGCAAAAATATCGATTTTTTTATTCGTGTCATGTATTTTAGTCTATATTTTACATGTATGTGATGTATTTTTTGTATAAGTATTGTTTATGTTTCTAATATATGTATTACAATTTTAGTAGTTATCAATTTTATTTTAATATAATTTTGCAGTTTTTAATTCTGAAGTAGGTTGTGGGTTTATAGGGGAATAGTGTGGGAAGTAATTTAATTATAATTAATGAATGATATTTTTTCATTTATTAATATTTATTCAATTGATATTTTATAGTGTTAATTGTGGGAAGTAATTCATGTTTAATTAATTATTAATTTGTTGTTAATTAATATTATTAATTGAAAATTAAATATTGAAATGGTGTAATTAATTTTAGGTGCAAGTTGTGTGGCTCATAGGGGTAAAAGGTGGGAGGTAATTGTTTTAAATTAATTAATAATTAGTTGTTAATTGTTATTAATTAATTCATTGAAAATTAAATATGAAAATTGTGTAATTATTTTTAGGTGCAGGTTGTGGGGTTTATAGGGTAACAGGTGGGAAGTAATTTGTTTTTATGTGTTTTAATTTGTTTTTTAGTTAATAATATTTATTTAATTGCTATTTAATTATGTTAATTATGGAAGTACATTTAATTTTTCATTTAGATGTGGGTTGTGAATTGTGTCGTGTCATAGGGTAGGATGTAAATAAAATGAATGTATGTAATAATGTTTTGTAATAATTTGTAACTAAAAATATTACTTTGAAGAATATTTTTTTATTTGATTTAATATAATATTTGTAGGTAATAGTGATATGTATTTAACATTATAATATGTTTTTTTTAATGTAAAATATTAAATATATTTGTATTTTAATTTTTTACATATTTATATATATTTTTAATTTATTTGCTTTTTCAAATAGTTTTTGTTGTTGTTGACATTTTGTTTGTTTTTAATTTTGAATTGATTGTAGTCGAAATAGTAATTTTTAACCCTCTGCAATCCAACACTTTCCCTACTGTTACACTCACTGGAGTGGAAATATTATTTTTTACCTCTCCGCTATCCAATACTTTCCCTACTGTTGCACTCACTGATGGGGGAATAGTAATTTTTACCCCTCCGCTATCCAACACTTTCCCTACTGTTGCATTGATTAGAGTGGGAAAGAAAAGTTTAACATTTTTTAATTAGTTTAATGTTTTAATTAATCTGAGAATGTTTTTTAACATACATTTTATGTTATTTTTATATATATATATGTTTTTGTTACATTTTTATATATTTTTAAGATTATAAAATACATTTAAATTATTCGTTGTTTAATTGTTTTTCAGTAAATATATATGTTAATTATTATATATGTGTGTTTAACTTTTTAGGTTAAGTTCATTTGTTATTTCATGCAGGCACATAAAGAGGAGCTGGGACTCCCAGTGACTGCGCTGGAAATCAAGAAGGCCATACATAGCCTACCTCGTAATAAATCACCTGGTGAGGATGGGCTGCCAATAGAATTTTACGCAGCGTTTGCTGACCTATTAATACCCCACTTGCAGCGGCTCTATCACTCGTCTCTCGAGATGGGCACCCTCCCACTTACCACGCTGCAGGCCACAGTGGTCTCACTGTTGAAACCGGGCCGGGACAGCACGGACATGACGGGATATAGGCTTCTCTCGTTGCGAAACGTAGATTACAAGATTTTGAGCAAGATACAGGCAGTTCGGATTAGTCAATATATACCGCAGTTGATCCACAACGACCAATGTGGGTTTGTCCTAGGCAGGAGCCCGGCCCTCAATATCAGACAGCTGCATCAGATAATGAGCCACACTATTCGGTGGGATGGCGCAGTAGGTTGTATCTCACTGGACCTCCGCCAGGCCTTTGATTCCCTGCAATGGGAATATATGTTTTATGCTCTGTCTAAATATGGCATACCAGAGGACTACATAAAATGGGTAATATTGCTGTATAAAGACCCTGCGGCTCAGGCGAGAACGGGAAGGCACATATCGAGGCAATATGGGGTTGCAAGGGGTACCAGACAAGGATACCCACTGTCGCCTCTGTTGTTTATCCTGGCTCTGCAACCCCTGCTGCTGAAACTGCGCTCTACTGCGGGTCATAAGGGTATAGTGTTGGGTCCTGACACGCATATTGTGTCTGCATTCGCGGATGACTTAATATTATATTTCAGGGATTTGGATGGTGACTGTGAGCCCGTGCCTTAGGTTCTTGCCGCCTTTAAAACATTGTCTCGGCTGTCTATTAATGAAAACAAATCCTATGTCTATTACTTCACGGATGCAACACGTATGCTCGGTTTTGGGAACTGGCTCGGTTTTGGGAACTGGTCATTTTAGATCGCACCTAGCACCTTTAAATACCTGGAAATCTATATAAATAGGGACACGACGGATCTCTTAGAGGGCAATCTGGACCGTGCTATCGGATCCCTTCGATCCCAAGTAAAATTCTGGGTCACCTTGCCCATATCTGTGGCAGGTAAAGTAGCAATTACTAAAATGGTGGTGCTCCCTAGTCTGTTGTATTTTTTCACCATTTTATCCATAATGGTACCAGCTAAGACGTTTAAACTGCTCTCCTCTATGCTGGTCGAACTGATCTGGGGTAAGGGGAGGCGACGCATAGGACTCAACAAACTCTGCTTGGATACCAAGCAAGGGGGCATGGGGGTGCCTGACCTGAAAGCCTACTGTTACGCGATTCAATTGCAATGGCTAGCATACTGGCTAGCGGGGAGCAACCTGCAAGAAATAGACATGACACACTTAAATTGGCAGAGGAGCGAGGTGCACACGCTTCTGTTGCCCAATAGCAGGGTCCCACCGACGGCGCCACACCTTTTGAAAATTGCGTTACTATACTGGAGGCAATCGCTTAGGAACACAAGGCGGTGACCCTGTACGCCCCCACTATACCTTTACTGGGGATCCCCGCTTTGATGGACAGGATTACTAAGAGAAGGATAAGAGCGTGGGAGGACGTAGGGATAACAACAGTGGATGACTTCTTTAGGCAGAGTGCCCTGATGACGCATGACACATTTGTGAGGGAGCACGGAGCACCGGACACACTGTTCCTTCTACACGCGGGTGTATCTTGCTACATCTGCACTAGCTGGGCACCTGGGGGTGTAGAGCCTGCCACACACACACTGATCATGATGCAACATCTGATGGGCAACGGTAGACACCTTACAAGATGGCTATACAGGGTCATAAGCGCAGTGGCAGCGGTGTCTCTCCAGACTCTCCGGGGCAGATGGGAGGCGGATGTGGGGAGGGCACTTGGGGATAAGGAGTGGAATGTGTTGTTAGAATACCCTAGGAAGGTGTCAAGAAACCCGAAATTCAAATTCATACAACTGATACTTTTACATAGGGACTATTTGACACCGAGCGAGCTGCGGGCCATGTTCCCAGATGTCTCGGATGTATGCCCGCGTTGTCAACTGCAGGCAGCGGACTTGGTACACATGCTGTGAAGTTGTCCAAGACTCCGACAGTATTGGGCGGCAGTCTGCAAAATCCTAACAACTGTAGCTCCGGTGAGGGATAATGACAGACTGGAATACTGTTTGTTGGGACTCGGCCCCAGGGGAAAGAAAGGTAGCCCGGTCACTAAATTTAACAACTTGGCGCTCGTTTTGGCCAAACGTAATATAACATTGAAATGGAAGGCTGCTAGACTACCGGCGTTGAAGGATTGGTATGATGAGCTGTTGCCGTGGGATAGGGCAGAGGGTGCGGAATTGAAGAGTGAGGAACAGAGGGGACTGCGTAAGACACCTATATCTATGGAATGGAATCTGTTGTTGGAAGAGCTTGGTGCTACAGACATACTCGAATATTGCCCTTAAAATGTGATTTGCTGGAGCCTGGGATGGGCGGTTCAACGGGGGAGTTGGGACTTTGTGGACCTCACAAACTACAAAAGAAAAAGTGGTGGTTGCTAAAAGTCATTGTTAGAATTGGGGGTCTCTGGTTGGCACAGGTATGCACTTGTGACAAACAGGGACCCTCTCCTCTGGTCAGGATAAGGGAACTACCCCTGAAGAATAACCCCTGCTCACCCTCTAGGTTGCGTGGGGCGAGCAGTCAAGGCTCATCTCCAGAGCGCTAAGTTAGTTAAGCATTTATGATCATACACAGTAAAAATAATGACCCACCACAAATGGGCACCAGGCTGTAGTTTGTTTAAAAATATGTGGACTTTATGTAAAAATAAGTAGATATGCAGATTCATCACAAGACCATAAATAGCGTTTGGCTTCAGGTGCACACAATACTTTCTTTATGCTGGAATATGTGCTTCCTCTTAAAAAGTGTCTTTAGATCATGAGGAACGTTTTAAAATGCAAAACAATTTGTTCTCTGTGAGGATATGCCTTTTAAAACGTGTTTCTTGCCAAATTAAGCCTAATCCCCCCAAGTACACAGTTCGTGGCTCCTAGGGCGACCCGCGAGGGTAAACGTACAGTTCCAGCCTTTTATAGATGAAAACCGGACTTTCCAGTCCGACACGTACACAGTACCTGACGATGCGCTGCAGACCATGCGGGGTACGAAGTGTACTCGGGCCGCGGGATCGTAGTGCCAGTCCGGCTCATGGCAGACGTCTTCGTGTTGCACTAGGTTCCTCCAGAGGCGGCAGCGGTACGGGGCGGCCTGTACACAACGTACAATGCAGCTCTCCCGGTGCGGCCTCGGGGACACAGCAAGGTGCGGTGCGCTTGGTGTACGCTTCTAGCTGTACGACGTGTACGTCGAGGGCTGACAGGTGGGTGCGAGGCGTACGGCCAAACGGACAAGGCGGTACGTCTCGTAGGATACAACAAAGGCTGGTGCGGTTGTGTAGGCTTCTGGCGGTCAAAAGCAGGGAAATTGCCTTTTCTTCGTGATGCGCGACGTTCGGGAGATGGTACACTTCGGTGTACGCAGCGTCTCCGGGACTGGTGCGCTGGTTTTCACGGTTTCTCCCCCCAGTGGGGATGCGGCAGGCAGTGCGGGGCGTCCTTAAGAGGAGGGCGAAGCGGGTGTGGGCAGCCCAGCGACACAGTGTGAGGACAGCTCAAAAGCAGAGCGGGTCACACGGGGCGGGCAGGCACAGGACGGCTTCGCAGCAGTCCAGGGACACAGGACACACTTGTGGCGGCTCCAGCGGCAGGGGGAGAACTCAGCAATTTCTTCAAAGCTTTAGCAGGCGGGCAGAGTCCAATGTTCCTGGGACTCAGATCAGGGGGCCAGCTCTCTTCCAGGCCCTTGGAGATGAGCTGTGAAGCACAAGGTTTTGGAGCAAAATGAAAATATAGTCTTTCAGGATGTCTTCCTCTCCTGTGGCAGCAAGGTTCCCACTGTTGGTCAGTCCCCCAGGATAGGGACAGTCTCTCTCCTTCAGCTTTCTTGGTTCCTTCTCCTCAGGCAGAGGGGGCGTCTTGGTTCACAAGCAGGATCTAGTTTGTTAGGCGCAGAGCTCTTCTTCTTATACCCAGTTTCTTCTGTCTTTTCAGGGCAGGGGGGCCTTTGCATAGTTCCATTCAGCTCTGGAGCACTTTGTTGTGCAGACTCTGGTCTCTTCTTTCAGTGTGTAGGGCAGGGACAGCAGACGCTCCGAAGGAGGTGGAGCCAGCATTGTGATGACAAGTACAGCCAGGAGCACTCTGTTGACAGTCCTCCCTCTTCCTGGGCCAGGTGTCGGGCAGAGTCATCAGTCACTCCCAAGGGGGCGGAGCCAGCAGAGTCAAGGGGCACTCCCCCCACCCATCCTGGTGTAATCCCTCTATTCACCACCTGTCATCCCTAGCCCTGTCACTCACAGAAGCCATTGAAGGAGACAGGATGCACACCTCGTATTTACACTTTTCTTAGCTTTTCTCAAGTTTTTCCAGTTATGCGTGCAGATTGCTGTTAGTGCCATGCCCAGTGACTCACGAGTACTAGTATCACTGAAATTGGGGCGTCATCACGTCCCAAGCAAATGCACAGCTCATTGTGCCACTTTGGTCCAAGTTATGTCTGTATCAAACAATTAATTATACACAGTCTTATCCTTGTAATCAAAATCCATTTCCCATTTGTCAAACTCTAAAGCGAGTCCACACGCCGTGTGTACGTGCTTTTTTCAGGTTTCTACTGCTCCAACTGTGTCTATCCAGACCTTTTGCAAGAACATGACTGAGGCATGAGTTCATTTCAGGCGGCATTTATTAAAAACAAAAGTAACCCAATGCATTTCGGGCTCAACGCCCTCCTTCGGGGGTCACTGTAAATGATCATAAAAAACACAATTACCAACTCTACGTTCCACAAACTATAACATTTTTTATTGCTCTGCCGTGTGTGTTAATACTATTTTTTGTGCTCTCAACGGAAAGTATTATCGTTTCTAAACATATGTATTCAATTGCGAAAAGTTCTTTTACTATAAACCGTTCCGTTCCTCAATTAAATTCCTTTCCCTGCTCATTGCTTTCCGATTTCCTATGCAAAAAAGCCAATTCTGAATTATACTTTGTCATCGTTTGCATATCGACAGGGTGGAGTGGAAAATGAAGGTTGCATGAGCACTTAAAGTATAATTCAGAATTGGGTTTTTTGCATAAAAAATCGGAAAGCAATGCGCAGGGAAAGGAATTTAATTGAGGAAAATACCGCCGTACACATTTGAAGCCAGGGATCTGATCTGCAGAGTCCCCCAGCGTTCATCACTCAACCCAACCCTGTTCAACATCTACACGGCCCAATTGCCAACATCATCAGATCCCAAAGCATCACCATCATATCCTTTGCCGATGATACATGTAGGAGGCTGGCTTAGTATATGGTGCACACTTATGTAAGTGTAACAGCCCTTATGGTGATTTTAGAGGTCTTAGACAACCTTAGAAAGCTCTCTAAGTGGTAGCCGTGGAGAGCAGGCTTCAGGCTCAGTCCAGAAGGAGTGTAAAGCAGCTTGTTTTAGCAGTTCTAATCATATAGTGTAGGTTAAACAAAAAGAAGCACCCAGTGTATGTATAAAATTACACAACATTCACTAACACATTGGTATATCTCCTATCCTAAGATATAAACAGAAATACACAATAATACTTCCATTGCAATAAGGTAAGTAGCACAAAATACAGTGGTCTCCAGGTGCAGAACAAACCATGTAATAAAAAAGTGGAATGCGAAATGCAAATTAAGTTGGGACTTGGACCAGGAGACTCAGGGGAGCTGGAGACACAAGGAATCATCCAAGGTAAGTACACAGGAACCCAACGAAGGCTGTATGTGGAGTGGAAACACAGCCGCGTGTCCAATAGAAGTCAACCGGAAAGTCGTGGTTGCAGTTTTGGAGAAGAAGGCCCTTCCCATTGGACCCTGAAGAAATCCAGTGGAAGATAGAAGATTAGAGAGTCACCCGACCTGTGGATATCCCAGGGACCAGGATACCTACACCAGCGAAGCCGTGCGCATAGGTGTCAAGTAACGTTGGAAACCGCCGTAGACCACAATGATGGACTTTAGGAAAGATGCCGCTGGGGAAGACTGTATAAGAGTCCCTGGAAATCCAAGGGTGGATTCTTGAAGAGAAGAACCTGCAAGCAGAGGGGATAGAGTCTATGCCACTCGGAGGGGGCCAGGAGGCACGGAAGAGCAATGCCCACTGATGTTGGATGGTTGCGGAGAGTTCATGGGGACCTTGTCACTGCAGCTGTGGGGACCAGGCAATGCTGAGGAAGACCAGAAGCTGTGCACGAGCTGTCCCATGTTGGAAGTCGAGAACCAAGGGGTCGGTGTCTGGCGGGAGCACCAACAAGTCTTGGCATATACAAGATACTTACCAGGGTACACCAGTAGCCATTTGTGAATGTACAGATGTACTTACCATAGTCAAATTTAAGGAAGAAGCTCAGTGACTGGGGTCCTGATTAACAGGATCCCAGTCAGACTAGTGAAAGAAAAACACTGACACCAAGCGAAAAGTGTGGTTAACCATGCAAGAAGGATCCTACCTTCCTACAACACCCAATTTCTCCTTTCCCTTACCGACAAATCCTCCAACACCAGAGTAAATTTCTCCAAATGCATGATCAACGTAACAGACTGGATTTGAGCCACCTGTCTGAAACTTAACTTCAACAAGAAAGATGTGCTGAGCTTTGGGAAGAAGAACTCTCCACGGGACTCAGCTAGGTGGCCTTCTGAGCTCACCCCAACCCCAACCAATCTCCCAAGAACCTGGGAAGCATCTTCGTCAACAAGCTCAACATGACAGTGCAGGTCAACGCAGTCAGGTTCTCCTGCTTCCTCATCCTTCACAAGATTTTCAAATGGCTACCCCAGAACACAAGACGCACTGTCACACAAGCCCTCATCATGAGCAGGGTGGACTACGGCAACGCAAGAGCCTGCAGGATCTCCAACCATCTCCTCCTCCATCTCCAGAGTATCCAGAACGCTGCAGCTAGACTCATCCCCAACCTCCCGCCTCTCCCCCACATCTCACCACACCTCAGAGATCTCAATTGGCTGCCAATTTACAGACTCTGCCTATTCAAACTCCTCATGCACGCATACACAGCACTGCACAACATTGGACCTGCTTACCTCAACCACTGCATGCACTAACACCAACCCACCAGACATGTGAGCTTGACCACACTCTCACGCTCACACCCCTCACAAATCCACAAAAGCAGAACGGGAGGTCGAGCTTTCTCCTACATCACACCCAAGACCTGGAACGACCTCACACAGAAGATCAGAGCCTCCTCCTCACTTCTTGAATGTCACCAAAAGCTGCAGACCTGGATCTTCTACTAACTATGAAAAGCCGGACAAGCACACCTTAGCACCACGCCTACACACCTCCTACAGCGCCTAGTTACCTTCAAGGGTGAGTAGCTGCGCTTTATAAATCCAATTAACTTACCCTAACATAACTGAGACCGCCACCATGCAAGTGATAGACGACACCTTCGTCACCATGAAGAAAGATTGTGCCTCCTGGTACTGCTGGACCTCTACTGATACGGGTGACTCCGCTCCATCATCTACACCCTGTGAGCACGGAGAGGACCCCCCAACAATGTTCTACACGGGTACTTGTTACATCTTGCTTATTTCTTGCATTTCCCTTGCATAGATTTTCCCCTTGCTTAGCCACTGCATCTGGGAGAATGTTGATGACACCGTAGAATGTTTGGTACCTGACTGCTCTGAGTAGAGGCAGTTGATGGCAGGCAGGCTGAGCGAGAGAAGAACTACTCCTGGTGGGGTTTTTATTATTACATCTAAAGATCATTTATTTGTTAACTTAACTTGGATTAATCTACAATAAATCAAACCTATTTATACTTACTGGATTCAAGAACTTTATTTGCTACAATTGGCGACGAGGTACAGAACAGAACTTATGCGTGGAAAAAGGACTGTTTTAATGAATTACTACTGCAACCAAGGAACTACTTAAGCCGGAAAAGAAAAGGTAAATTTACAGAAACGCCCTGGTTAACCCCACCAGTGTCCCCAGTCATCTGGACAGCCTACCATCCCAGGGTGTTTGAGTTCTGACTGCGTGATTTGATCTGAGAACTTGGATCAGTTCTCATATCTAGTTTAAAGATAATACTGGATTTTGTGTGCTAAGCACTTAGGGCCCGATGTAGGTAAACTCCAATTTACCACTTCTTAAATACCGAATCATACCGATTCGGTATTTAAGAAGTGGTAAATTGGAGGGGGGGGAGATGTGGGTATTTCAGAATCGGTAAATACCGAATCTGTAAGATTCGGTATTTACCGATTCTGTAAATACCGAATCGGTATCCCCCATTGATTCCTATGGGCCTTGAAGCCCATAGGAATCAATGTGCATTACCGAATCGGTATTTACCGATTCGGTAATTACCGATTTCTGCAAGGGTGCAGGGGGTGTCCCTTTGACACCCTCTAGCACCCCCAATACTGGCTTGTGTGCCATGTGGCACACAGACATGCCCTAAGGGCATGTCTGTCTGTCACATGGCATAGGTGTGCATGCACACATGTGCATGCACACCTGGATTCGGTATTTTAACACCCAATTGGATTGGGTGTTAAAATACCGAATCTGAAGGGCCTGTGGAACTGAAAGTAGTCCCACCTACATCCCGAATTTTAAAAATCGGTAAACTTACCGATTCGGTATTTTTCCGATTCGGTAATTTTACCGAATTGGTAAAATACCGAATCGGACAAAAAAAGGTCCCCCACATCTCAAAAGGCCAAATACTGGTCGGAAACGGCCGAATTCGGCCGTTTCCGACCGGTATTGGCCACCTACATCGGGCCCTAAGTGCTGTGTCTGCTGTGTTTTCCATACTGGCGGTTGTGAGCAAGAGCACATTTCAAAGCAACTTTATTGAAGATTTCTTATTTCTACAAGCAAAGAACACATTCATTCATAAACTCTCGATGTAAGGAGAAGTTTGAAAATATTTGGATATTCTGCTGAAGTACCAAAAGCTAAAGTTCACTGCATACTGCTTTGGATTGGTGGCGTTTTGGCAAGAAGGCTGTGCTGAGAGGGTGTTTGAGTTTTTGAGACATTGCCAGCTGTGTTTTTCCTCAAAGATAAGAGTTTAAAGATCTGCAGGAAACATTCGGGGCTTGGCATTATTTTCAGTGAGATCGTTAATTAATTGTACCTTTGGATTCGGCTCGAGCCACTCTTTTGAAAGAAAATCTACGTGTGCCCTGCTGTCTTTGCTGGCATTGTGGCAGCTGGTTAATTGGAGCAGAGCGATCCTTCCTGACTGCTATCTGTGATCTTCTGGTGACGTCGTCGAATGCGCATGGGGAGTCAGTGAAGAGCGTCGCAAGTGTGTGAGCGTACGTCAGACGTTCTGGCCGCTCTGGAATCTCTACTCTCCCCACGGCAATCCGAACAATCTACTTGTCTTCTTGTGCAGGAAACTGTATGTTATGTCACGTTTCTGTGACACTCTTGGGGATCTTTTCATCTGGTGCGGTGTGTGCAGCGTTATCTGGGAAATATTACAGAGTCCAGGAACTTTATTCTCACCGGCTATTCCTGAACAACTTTACATCTTGGCATTTGGATGATGTCATTTGTCTACATTATTAGTGCTATGTGCAGCGTTAACATCGTTCTTCTTCACACGAGTGACTGGAC
The DNA here is from genome assembly GCF_964263255.1 of Lissotriton vulgaris. Lineage (NCBI taxonomy): Eukaryota > Metazoa > Chordata > Amphibia > Caudata > Salamandridae > Lissotriton > Lissotriton vulgaris. The sequence goes on along the minus strand of NW_028251493.1, from coordinate 317,044 downwards.
TTCAGCAAGTGACTGTTGGTGATAATCTACGTGGAAACTGGAAAAGAGCTCTTGTCGATCAGCGTTGGATGAGTTCTGCACTTCTCGGGTGAGAGAGTTCGTTCACCGGCGTAATATTAACTTGTTTTCTTTGCAGGGATATTTGTCTTCATGGTTTTATGAGGCAGCGTGGTTTTTTTTTTGGCTGAAATGTATTTTCATTCTGGGTTGTTGATGAATCATTTCATAATGTTCACTGCCATTATTTGCCTGTGTAAGTGGTAGTCAGTATGTTTGTTTTGATTTGAGCACAATTGTTAATTGGGTAGTGGTGTATGGGAGCAGGTCTCCTTTCCCTGGTCCATTCTCAGTGTTGGGTGGTGTGCACACACTTTCACTGTTCCCTCCCTATATGTGCCTGATCTTCTTTGTTTATGTTTTGCGCAGTGTGGGTTTTGTTCTTCTTGGCAGTCGTTGTATGTAACAGTTGCTTCAATATAGTGCACTTTAATTAGTGTAACTTAATGTGGTATCCAACCCATGTTTTAAATACAGCGGTGTGACTTTAATTCTTTTGGCTGTGCTTGTATACAGTTTTCGTACATTATTTGAAGTAATACTTTTACTGTAATGTTTTATTTAATTCGTGTTTAAACACTTGCATACTGTTTATGTTTTTATTCTTCGGTATGCTCGCATTACTTTGTAATGTTAACCTTTACGGTGTGGTTAACATAGGGGTGGGTGCTTAGTCCCATTTTCCCCTGTTCTTGTACTGCATTTTGGTGTGGGTTTGAGTTAAGCGATGTGTTGTCTGGGTTTACTTGTATTGCTTTGAGCCATTTATCTGCTCAACAGTTGTTGGGGCACTCATTTCGTGTGTGTTTATTTTTATTGAACTGAGCCATGTAAGTGCTCAACGTATGTTGAGGTGCTCTGTCATTTTTATTCATGTTTCTGGTTTTAGTTATTCGATTGAGTGAGCCATATTTATGCTCAACGTTGGTTGAGGTGCTCAGTTGTTTTATTTATATCTGTTGTAGATTGCATGTTTATTGCAGTTGCATCTAATTACATGGTCATGGGTGTGTACATGTGTACTTTTTGCGGGAGCCACTTCGGTGCTCATGTTTGAGGCGCTCCATATTGGTTTTGTACTTTTTGCGGGAGCCACTTCGGTGCTCATGTTTGAGGCGCTCCATATTGGTTATGTACATTTGGGGGAGCCACTTCGGTGCTCATTGTTGAGGCGCCCCATCCTTTTCATTTGTTTAATTAATGTTGTGAAGAGCCGTGGGTTGCTCAATTTTCTTGAGATGAATTCTGAGGAGTTCAATTGTTAATTTAATGTTGTGAAGAGTCGTAGGTTGCTCAATTTTCTTGAGATGAATTCTGAGGAGTTCAATTCTTAATTTAATGTTGTGAAGAGCCGTAGGTTGCTCAATTTTCTTGAGATGAACTCTGAGGAGTTCAATTGTTTAAGTTTGTTAAGAGCCGCAAGTTATTCTATTGGCTGATATGAACCACGCAAGTGCTCTAATGTTTTAGAGGAGTTCATATTGTATTTATTTTGGATATGAAAGTTGTCGGAGATTATAGGAACATCTGTTTAATTTTTCCCTAGGAAGGGGGATGGGGTCTCTGTATTTGAAAATGCAATTATATTTGTGAATGTAGTTGTACTTGAGAATGCAATTGTATTTGAGAATGCAATTGTATTTGAGAATGCAATTGTATTTGAGAATGACTTGAGAATGCAATGGTATATATATTTGTGATTCAAGAACTTTATTTGCTACAGTACTCCTTCTGCTCCAAACAGCAACAGTTCTTTCAGAAGATAGGCACCTCAAGATACCAGAAGCTCCCCTTTCCCTGCCCAGTGCCCCAGGGCTCTACCTTTTCACCCCCTCAGGACATCGTCAGTCCATATATGGAACCCATCAGAGCTCCACCCTCTGACACCATCACCAAAATACACCAATCCACCAACAACACCCACCTCCCTCTCTACAATGTAAAGCACACATTGCCATGCCAGTTTCCATACCCTTTAGACTCCAGTGAGTTATCTAAGAGTTCCACAGGCCATGCACAGCGATCAGCTGTGGCCACAGGGTTTGCGTCTGAGGTTCGGAGGGGAGGCGGTGCGGCCGCGGGTGCCACCTCCCACACTCAGGGTGCACGGCAACAGGTAACGGCCAAGGCGTGGTCCACACTTTAGAAAACTATGGGGCCGATTCACAGAACTAATCTGAGAAAAAATCCTAAACTTACTACTTTTGGTATTCACAGAAGGCAATTAGTAGTAGTAAAGTTAGGATTTTGTCTTAAGTTTGACTTAAGACACACTTAAGACAGACTTAAGACAGACTAGGGACAGACTTAAGACAAATTTAGGACAGACTTAAGACAACATTCTAAGTTTACTACTGTTAAATGCCTTCTGTGAATACCAAAAGTAGCAAGTTTAGGATTTTGTCTCAGATTACTTCTGTGAATCGGGCCCTATGTAAATCAAGTGAGACTGCTTCGGATTCTGCACCACCATTAACCTCACTGACAATCATCAGGAGGGGTCTGGCTCCAGCAAGTCCTTGTAGATCACAATGAAGCTACTTTTTAAATGGTGCCCCCTGGCAAGGTGTGCTGAAGACACAGCCTGTGACTGTAAACAATGTTCCGGGGAGAGACAGAGGCAAGGGCGGGAGCCTGTTGCATCTGTTGAACATACACCCCGGGGGTATATATACACCAACCAACCAAACCGCACCTCCCGTGTGATGCCCAGGTAGCCCAGAACAAGTCTGGTGGCGCTAGTGTCCTCGTCCAGAGGGGACCTGGCCCGGCAGCTCAGGGTGGATAGCTCCCATTATAGCAGGACTGAAGCCGATTTGCATATGGGTGGTCTCTGTCGGAGTGGCAAAGTGGGTGCAAAATGATGGACTGGAATGCAGCATGAGTGATCACCAGTGGCTGAGATTAATTCAAGCATTCCACACATTGCTTTTGTTGTTTTTCTGCAATAAAGTATCATGCAGTGTCCTCTTTGCGCATTGAAGTACATATTGCTGCCCGCCTCGCACATACAGAATATATATATAGGGCACGTCACCCTCAAACACAATATTGGGACAGTACAGTCAGTGATGCAAGCTTCCCTCACACACAAGGAGCAAAATGTGGCATTTACCCAAGATGTGCACAACGGTGTGAGCAGGTTGTATGACACTGCTGTGGTCTAAGGAGTCCACGTCTTTCATCCTGAGATGAACCCCCTGGGTACCCTGGCAGCAGTAGCTGGCACTTGTGAGTTGGTGCTAAAGTATAAAACCCTTGCCCCAAGCTCATGTGTGTACAGAGCAGGACCCCCCTTTTGCCTGTGGGTGGCTGCATTTGTTTACATCTGTGACTGGGGGGGGGGGGGGGGGGTGCTGCAGCCAACATGCAAGAATGTCAACATGCAAGAATGTGAGCCCCTGCAGAGATGCTGCCCTAACTAGCAGGGGCCAGCTGACCTGGCATTAGCCTGCTCCGACTAATGGTCAGTCCCCCCCTAATGAGCGAATGACGAAGCACCCTGCCCCAGCCCATCCTTTCCAAGCACCTGGTCTTAAGAGACACACCACACACTGTGCTGCCATGTCAGGGAGCATGTTAGGGGGTAAGGCATGCCACTCAGCAGTCGCTGCGCACGGGGGGGGGGGATCTAAGACCGCTCACACTGAATCCATTTCACAGAATGGACATCTGGTGGTCCTGGCAGAATGTCAATGTCTGGTGTGAGGGTACTTACAATACCAAAGTGAGGTATGGTGTGCACAGAGCCCAGTGGATCCCCAGAGGCTTACAGAGGCTCGAGGAGATGATACTAAAACCTCTATGTGTGGCAGTGTGGTTGAGCAGTCCGGCTTATCAGAGGGCTGTGCTGGGCATTTCTTGTACACACTCAGACAAGATATGATGTCAGAAACTCAGCAGACTGAATCCAAGACCAAATCTTCTATATAAAAAGTTTACTTTGTTATTTTATTTGAGAACCAACAGGAACTCAGTTGCAGATAAGTAACAGTTTCAAGAGCTGCAATATTTTTTAGAATGCAGTGGGAATACTTTACAGTATGAGAAATACTTTTATGCTGTCAATTAAAAATAGTAGCAAACTTAGCAGTTAAAAGAGATAGACACACTGGAAGGATGCGAATGCGGCCATGGGATGGAACGATCGATTGACACGAGCGACCCCTTTGTATGCGTCGGAAAGACTGGGATGCCTCTGGACAACGAAAGGTTTTGAGAAGTGGGATATGATCGGTATAAGCAGAGTGGGTGACCTTTGGGTGAAGGGCGCAGTTAAGACCTTTGAGGTACTTCAGAATGAGTGTGAGTTGAGTGACAGAGAATTTTTCAGGTATGCACAGGTCCGCCATGCCTTGACGTCGGTCTTCGCTGCAGACACTAATGTGCCCGAGTCCTCCCCACTTGAGGACCGTATACTCGATGGTCATCTGCCCGATAGTACGATTTCATTGATTTATAAGAAGTTAATCAACGATCGGGCAGATCTCCTTGTGCGTCTCAGGGAGGCCTGGACTGGAGACGGGTTGGAGTTGGATGACGAAGACTGGCAGTCAGCACTGTCTTCCCGAAAGAGGTCGCCATTCCCGCCCGTCTCCGTCTCGTCCAACTTAAAATTCTTCATCGGGTGTATGTTACTGGTCCTCGTTTGGTTGCCATGGGCTTCTCCTCAGATGGGTTATGCAAGCGCGGGTGTGGTTTGAGTGCTACTTTCCTCCATATCATTTGGGAATGGCGGGAGGTGGCTGCGTATTGGACTCGGATCCATGCTGTAATGGAGTGTGTCACCGGGGTTGCTCTGCTGCCTGAGGCTCGGAGATGCTTGTTGAATGTGTGGGAGCCGAATGATTACAACGTCGCTCAGGCCCGGTGGGCGGCCCTTGGGAACATGATCGCAAAGAGGGATATTGCGCAGCTTTGGGGTTCCCGACGGCCCCCCACCGTGTCAGTATGGAAGGAGAATATGGACTGGTGTATGTTTAGAGAGAGTACTGTGTATTTGGCTAGGGGCAAGCCGAGGGCGTGGAATAGAATCGGGGGTCAATGGAACGCTTATCGAGGGAACATCTGTACACCCCCGTTTGAGGACAATCCGGACATTTCTCTATCCCCCTGATCCTGACATTCCTGGAAGAATGTACTCTTTTTCCTGATTTTCTGACCTCCCCACTGACTCCCCCCCGGCCATCTCCATTGCTTACCTGGTTATCTATCCATTATCGAGGGTCCCCCCCGTTGGAGCACGACTTGGTCCATAATGCTCTCCGCCTTGAGACTTGTTTGTCTGGTTTTTCTTTCTGTTCTTTTCTAAAAAACAAAAATAACTATATCCTGATTCCATCCTGTGTTGCTACGAATTGTATCCTGTATTTTGCCGGACCTCTAAGGGATCGGTCGCTGCTTTGTGATGTTCCACGACTGCTTTTTATGCTCTAGCGGGCAGCCCCTGTGGTTGTAGGCCCATACTTGTAACTATATTTGCATTGCACAATAAAGTTTTTCCCCCCCCAAAAAAAAGAGATAGACACTTAAATGCAATAGGAGAAAACAGTTATAGGCATTAACAGATAAGTAAACGACTAACTCTTCCAGTCTTCAGGGGTTTAGACCAACACTGGGAAAGGTTCAGTTTAAGGTAGGTACGGCACCACCAGCGGCACTGAGGTGGTCAGGTGCAGAGGTCACTGAGCCCAATGTTAGTCAATGGAGACTGGGGTCACCCATTAGAGGTGTGATTTGCAGGTAGGTGCCTGTGGTTCCAGGGCACAGGCCCCTGGGGTTGAAGCAATCATAGGGGGGCCACGAAGCAGCACCATCCTTACACCACCAGCGGCACAGGGGCGGCAGAGTGCTGGGTGCAAATCAACGTCGGCACAACGCTGTCCAATGGGGGATCTCGGGGGCATAAAGAGGCTGCAGGCTCGGACCAGGAGGCTGAATGGAGGTGATCACCAGCAAGGCAGGTAAGTTGATATGTCGAAATAGGGCAAGGCACTGTGAGCTGGGCTCCCCAAGGTCAGGGAGCCGAGGATGCAGGGGTGCCCTTTGATGTTGGATTTCTTTTACCGGAGCCGGTCGCGGTCAGGTGGACCTTTCAAAATGAGACTGCAGAGGGCTTTGTGGAGTCCAGAAGAGGTCAGCCAATGTTGGATTCGATGTCAGGATCACTAGGAGACGTTGCTGGACAGGTGAGACACTCAGACTCGGTCCGTGGGTGTCGGATGCAGAGTGGACAGGACAGGGGTCATGGATCCGCCTGCATCCGGAGTCCTTGAATTTGGATGTTTCTGGACAGGGCCGCTGTCCTCGGGAGATCTGGTCTTTGTTGAAGCGTGGGCATTCTTCATTGGGTTCTGAAAGTCTCTGGCCACAAGACAGGCATCGCCTTCTTTTATAAGGTCTTTGAGCAGGAGACAGGCCGGTAGGGATGGGACCAAATCAGTAGTCGTTTCCCAGGCTCGTCTGGACGTCGTCTTCTTCATGCTTTTCTTCTTAGGTCGCAGAAATCTGAGAATCTAGGTTATGGGGTGCCCCTAAATACTGAATTTAGGGACGTTACAGGTACTGGCAGAAGGTAGTTAATGGGATACTTGCCTCTAGAAAGACTACACCCTTTGTATGTCCCCTCCCTTTGGGTAGGAAGCATCCCCTAACCTGATTGGCTAGTATCCTTCCATTCAAGATGGAGGAATTCCTAAGAAGGGTGTCCCCTCGATCAAGGGCACCTTAGGGGTGGTCCTAGCAGGTGGGGGCGCATTTCTCCTGGCTACTAATTTTCACACCGACCTTGCCACCAAAATTGGGGCTTGGTCAGGGGGCAGGCACCTCCATCATCTGGAGAGGCCCTGGCTAGCATATCAAAGGGACGGAAGCCTTTGAAGCTCACGGCCCTGAATGCGGTCCCTGCTTGGGGGTCAGCGTGAAGCGCATCCACCTCAAGCATCCTTTGTCCCAGAATTACGAGACAACAAGAGCGCCCACCTCAGGGTGGTCAGAAACATGTCTGTGTGTGTCAGGCTGGTGCAGACCAGTCAGTTGACAGAGGGAGTTTGATGTTTTTCAGGGGGCATCTCTAAGATGCCCACTGAGTGCATTTGGTAATAAATGCAGCACTAGCATCCGTGTGGTTTTATTATGCTGAGAAGATTGACACCAAATTTCTCAGCATTCAGTAAAGCCTTCATGGAGCTGTGGGGTTCTTAATGATACATTCCCAGACCATGTACTCAGTATGGCTTCACTGCACTTACAATGTCTAAGAATGGACTTCAGACACTGTAGGGGCATATTGCGGGCACATGATTAGTGCAGAAGGTGTACACCCTAAAGCCTCACTTGTGAGTACGATAGGCGGTGCACTGGCGCTCACACGTAAATAAGATGTGTGCTCGTTCCTTGGTATGGCAGAATATTGTGCTAAGTACATTTCCAAGTTTACTGAGAAAACATTCCACATGAGGCAGCTACTGTTTGCGCTACACAATGTGAAGAGGATTTCCAAAATGTTAAATTGAACATTGCTAACGCATCTGCATTTAAATTAATTGATCCCAATGCTGACATTCGTTTGAACGCACAACCATCCCTGCACGGAACGTTAGAAATGGCAGAAAGCATGTAGGTTTCTCCGTACATTAACAAGGCTGCTGCCACACATTGTACCTTGGGACATGTAGCTCAGAGCGGTGCCAGCTCGCACTCTGTGCTTCTCTCTTGGGGCACTGCGTACCACAATTGGAAATCCCCACAAGCAGAATTTGAAATGGTGGATTGCCCATGTACAAGGAATCGCTTCCTTTTCTATTGTCGAATAATGTCCCTCCAATCCGTTTAACATCCTAGAGGCAGAAGCCACCACTTTCTCTACTCCATCAAAAAATTTGTGCCAGTACCATCCCTAAACCATACAAGCGTGCATTTGTTGTTAAAATGGTCTTCTTATGGACATCAAAATGCCCTAAAGGAGGCAACTTACTGAGTTCTTCAACCAATACAAAAGGTCTTGCACAATCATCCGACCACTCAAATTCGTCACCTCCCTTGAGAAGTTGCCTCAATGGATGAACTAGAGATGCAAAATTCTTAATGTATGTGGAGTAATACTCTGTGAGTCCAAGAAAACTCCTCAGCTGCTCTATGTCCTTCGATACCGGTGTCTTAGGGCTAATACCTTCACCAGAAATTATATGGCCCAGATAAGTCACTGTACCAACTATAACCTGGCACTTTTCTCTAATCTCTGTTAACCCTCCATTTTGCAGTCTCAACAATCTGTCTTCGAGAACTACATCATGATTTACCCTACTTTTGCCATAAACCAAAATATCATCTTGGAATAACATGATCTGTCTTACACCTTCCAACACCTTCTTCATCGCTCATTGGAAACAGGCTGCCACTTTTGCCAACCCAAATGGCATCCTGATAAACTGAAAGTACCTGACGGCATGACAATAGATGTTAAATGCCTAGACTCTTTAGTTAGCATCACGTAGTGATAAGTTGATGACCTCTCCAAAACTCTAAAAACCTGTGCACCCTCCAACATGGTTAACTCCTCTGCAATGTTAGGTAAGGATTGTCTATCCACCTAGATGTTCCTGTTAAGATCACAGAGATCAACACAAATCTGAATCTTCTTACGCCCATCCTTGGGTTAGAACATGACAGGTGCCAACCACTCAGAAGACTCAGGGCCAGATGTAGGTAGCAGGTCTGAGGGTATGGCAAAGGGAGGAGCAGGTGTACAGGCAGAGGATCACCCTGTTCCAATTGACTGAGCCTGAGATACTCCAGAGGTACAGGCTGCACCCCACAACCATCATGGACCTAATAAGGGACATCCACCCATACCTGGATCACCCAACACCCAGGGCCCACGCCATCCCACCCCATGTCCAGGTGCTGTGTAGCTTACACCTGCTGGCCTCTGGGAGCTACCAGAGTATGATAGCTGCAGTAGGAGGTGTATCCCTGAGCTGTCTGTCCCGTTTTTTCAGGAAGTTCCTGGATGCCATGACGCAGAGAATGGGACATTACATCCAGTTCCCTGACACACCGTGGAACTTGCTAAAACAAAAACTGACTTTTATGGACTGGCACACTTCCCGCATGTGATAGGCTGCATTGATGGCACCCACATTCCCCTATGCCCACCTTCAGCCACCGAACACATATACAGAAATCGTAAGTCTACGCACTCCATCAATGTGCAGGTGATATGCAATGCAGGGAACATCATCACCGATATAGTTGCCAAATTCCCTGGGAGCACGCACGACTCCTACATATTCCAGAACAGCGGAATATACACACGTCTAGTTGCTGGAGATTTTGGAGATGGATATCTGCTAGGTAAAAAAGTGTAACACACCCTGAAATGAATGTCAGCTGAATGTGCAATGTGAATGTAACTCATGTACCTCTCATTCCCACCCAGGTGATAGTGCATATGCCCTGCGTTCGTTTGTGCTCACACCGTACCTCAACCCAACCAACAGAGCAGAAAGGCGATACAATGTGGCACACAGGTCTACTCGCAACGTAGTGGAGCAAACATTTGGACTCCGTAAGAGCAGGTTCCGCTGCCTCCATAAGAGTGGAGGTGCACGACAGTACACCCCCATCCTGTTGCAAGATAATAGTGACCTGTGCCATTTTGCATAATCTTGCTACCAAGGAAGGTACAGAGGTGGAGTTGACACATCATGAGAACATCGATGATGACCAAGAACATGCAGAGCCCCAAGCAACAGGACCAGCAGCACTAGATGGTAGATTGAGACGGACAGAAATTACACGACGATATTTCTAGGTAATGTATGACACATAGACAGGTGTAGTTTATGGCAAGTGTAGTATAATATTCACTACATTATCATTGTCACATCTAAAGAGGATCCATTAATCTAAGTCAATGTCTCTGGCTGCTCCTGCTCAGTTGCCGTCACTGTGTGCAGTTGAGTCAATCTGCCGCATAGGTCAGTGCTTACGTCCACGCACTACATTGCGGGATTGTTGTGCCTGGCCTTCAGATTCCCTGCTGGTGCCTGACTCAGCATGGCTGCGCCTGCCGCTCCTGCGCACCTCCGGTACAGGTGTGCTTGAGCCACTCCTGCTGGTTGACCCCTCTGTCTCCTCCACACCCGTGTCACCAGCATTGCCTGTGTTGGTGTTGTGCATCTGCTCCATCGCAGAGGTCACTCTTCCCATGCCCCGTGTCAAGTCTGTGCAGCAGTGCACTATTGCATCCTGCATGGAAATAGAGCGTCTGCACAGTAGAGCTGTATTAGTAGCAAACCTATTCATGGCCTTTGTTTGTTGGCGCATATACGGTCGTTCCCTTCCACGCTGTAGATGATCCCTGTCCAACTTATCCGACAGTACTCCCATGTATGTGGAGATGTCTGTTATCCCCTTTGCAATTTGCTCCAGACTCGATGCTATGTGGCCTATGCCCTTGTCCATGTTGGACATTTTATTCTTCATGCAGCGAACCTGCCTATGCATGGCTAACAGTGCTTTGGCCTGCTGGCGCTGTACCTTTACCATTGTGCCCTCCAGGCCACAGAAGACGCTCTCCCCTTCCTGCCCCTCCCCACCCTTAAGTGCCCTCCTGCCAAGGACACTTGAGCGCGCAGGGCCTGCTGCAATCGGTGGTCTTGGCCTGTCAGCCACAGGTGCACTGTTTAGGGGGACATCATCCGCATCCTCAGAATCAGAGGTTTGCAGGATCCTCTGAGGGTGCTTTGCATGCCTACTTGCCCCTCCCAGCATGGACACCCTGGACATTGCAATGGGTGTGTTTGACAGGTCAGGAGATCCGAACAACAGAGGGGAAAGTGGGACAGGTGTTGTGGGGCGGTCTGGAGATGAGGCCTCCTGGGTGGTGTCGTTGCCTCCTTCTACCGTGCTGTGACCAGGTTTTCTCTTCTCTTTCTCCCCTCTCTTAGTTGGTGCTGCCCTCTCCTCCCTCGGTGGTGCTGAACTGCGTGACGACTCTCCTGTGGAATGAAATTGACATAGGGTCAATGTTGTGGATCATTTGTGTGTAGTTCCTAATTAAATAGTCTGTACACCTTTGTACAGTGAACATTACATGCCTTGCTGAGTCATGTGTGGTGTACTTTGCTTCTATGTATACATGACTACGTCTACCATGATGCATTGCTGCCACCAAGTCTGAGCTGTTATGCAGTGTGATGTTTGTACACAGTGGGGTACGGGGTCAGGTAGATGGGTGTGGATAAGGGTACATGCCTCTTACCTTGTTTCTTTGTAGCTTTTGCTGTACTGTCCAGGTCTCCTATCCCATGGATGCATTCTGGCTCCATGGTGGTTTCCACTAGCTCCTCAATCGCTGTCAGCTTTGGTGCTTTGCTCCTGCCACCTCCAGTCACACCAGCATCCTTTTTCCGGGCAGCAATCTTTTTTTTGTCATGATGCGCAGGTCATACCACCTCTTTTTTATGTCCTCAATCTCCCGGTGGGTCACACCAATGGCATTTACTTTGGCATTTTTTTTTTAACATCATTTTTATTGCATCACCAATAGAAATGTACAGACAATATACTTATCAGTAAATATACAGCATGTACAAGATTATTATGGTCCAGTCTTTCTCCATCCGGGGGGTCTTCCTCGTCCTCGGTGTGGGTGACCTCATCCCCGATCACTTCTCGTAGCTCCTTACAGCGTCTGACCGCTACATTAGGCAAATATCTCTGGGTTGCTTTTGTGATTTTCACCCCTCCCCCTCCCCAAATTTCGGTACCCCAACAGTTCTCCAAATCAGCCTCCCACCCACCCTCCCCCGTGGTCGCTCTGCGCTGGGTTAACAGTGTAAAAGTGTCCGGTGTGTTGCAGGAGGAAGTAGTCATTCGCTAAGGTGTGTTCTCCTGTGCAGTGATAGGGTCTGCCCGGTCCAGTTCGCTCACGCCCTCCTGCCCCTCATCATCCATATCACGGAGCGCCTGCACCATCACTTCCCATGCAGTTGCCCTTTCCAGAGCTTTCTCGTCATTCATCCTCCAGGCCATCTGGTATCGTAGAGTACTTTCACACGCGGCCCATCTCAGACACTCCCCATACCATCTTTTATACGTGGGTCCCACTCTGGACTTCCAGTTTCTCGTGATCTCCCGCTTGGCCAAGATAAGCCCTAAATCTATAAATTTACTAGTCGTCTTGTTCCTGGCATTTACTTTGGCATGTATTGCAATCCTAATGTTCCTCTTCACAGTCTCTGCAACATGCAGTGACTGTCTCCCAAAAATTTGGCTGTAGTGGCTTACAATTTCATCTACAGCCACCTGTAGTTCTTCTGGGCTGAACTTGATCTTCCTTTTCCTCTCCCCTCCATCCTTTTGGCCTTCATGTGTCTCCATTCTGTCGCACTGCTTGCCTGTGGATGCTCTGCTCCTCTCACCTCTGCTGAATTGTTTGTTCTGTTGGTTTGCACCTGCATGGGTGTGGCCACTCCCAGGTACTGGGGTGGGGTGCTTCAATCTGATTGGTTGGATTCACAGGGCCTTGGTTATGGGGTGTGTAGGCTTTCCCTGATTGGTTGGCAGGCCCACATGGCGTTTTTTAAACTCCCGAATCGGAGGCCCATAGGGATGCTTGGGTTTCACCGACTCTGAATTTACCGACTTGGATTTTTCCGATTCTGTAATTACCGATTTGGGTTACCGAGTCATACCGATTCGGTAACTTTTACTGAGTTTTTACCTACATACCATTTACCGATTCAGGAATACCGATTCGGTATGAGTCAGTATTTATGAATCGGTAAATGGAATTTACCTACATCTGGCCCTCAATCTCCTCAATGACACCCAGGTCTTTCAATCCTTATAGTTCTAATTTAAGAGGTTCAAGCAGCATAGGTGGTACTCTACGGAGTTTATGAACAACGGCTTTCGCTCCTTTCTTCAATATGATCTTATGCTCAAACTCTCGCAACAGTCCCAGTCTATCTGAAAAAAAAAGTCTGGATAGCGTTCCACAATATCATTGTCATCACTGATGCGATTAATCAACATTACCTGGTTAGGTGAGTTTGGATTCAAAGTGATTCTGAGATAACGCTGATGTCGCAAGACTAAAAGGTGGTCACCCTTCTTAGCAACATATATTTTCCCACAGTTTCTCTGCCTTTAAAAATTATCTTCTGTAGAAGATACCCAATCAAATCCACTGAAATTCCCTCATAACCTATAGGGTTAAGATCAGGCTGCATCAATTCAAGTTTCTCAACACCAAACATTGTATCCCAATTCTTGTCACCTATCAAGGTGTATGGAGACCCAGAACCGGCCAGTATATCAATATCCTTCCCATCTATATTGACCTTCTATTAAGGCATTTCACATATTACTGTGCTAAGAGCATCCGGTAAGTCCTGCACTTGTTGAACAGCATCAGGACCTTTTCCTCTTGATTCTTGCAAACTCTGGCATAATGTCAATGTTTGCCACATTTGCGACTCACATATTGACTAGCATATTCACAACTCAACTTGTTGGACCATATGGTTACCACTGCACAACCATAACTTTTAAATGTAGTCAAAGATTGTCTGTGTATGTCTGAACTCAGTGTCTTCTCTTTGAGGGTTTGACGTTCACTCTCATTATCTCAGAGAGGTTTCTCTTCATTCCTCATTTTTTTGATCCACCCTGAGGCTTGTTCAGCATTCTCCGCACTAGATATAGCTTACTTCAAATATTTATTCCAAGCTAGTAATTTCTCCTAAATCCTAGGATTATTGGCACACTGTACCATCTAGCCTCTAATGAGAGGGTCTGTGGCTCACCACATTCACACTTTCTGTCTAAATACTTCAAACTAGCCTCGAAATTACAAAATGCATGGCCTGTCCTTTCTGCCATGAGTGACACTGTTTGTGCACAGCCGCGTGCAGTGAGCATCACAAGAGACACTCACCCCCTTCATCGCCGTCCTTTCTGCCACGAGTGACACTCTTCGTGCACAGAAGTGTGCAGTGAGCATCACAAGAGACGCTCACCCCATTCATCGCCGATCTTTTCTGCCACGAGTGACACTGTTTGTGCACAGAAGTGTGCAGTGAGCACCACAATAGACACTCACCCCATTCATGATCTGTCCTTTCTGCCACGAGTGACACTCTTCGTGCACAGAAGTGTGCAGTGAGGATCACAAGAGACACTCACCCCATTCATCGCCGGTCCTTTCTGCCATGAGTGACAATGTTCGGGCACAGCAGCGTGCAGTGAGCACCATAAGAGACACTCACCCCATTCATCGCCGATCTTTTCTGCCACGAGTGACACTGTTTGTGCACAGAAGTGTGCAGTGAGCACCACAATAGACACTCACCCCATTCATGACCTGTCCTTTCTGCCACGAGTGACACTCTTCGTGCACAGAAGTGTGCAGTGAGGATCACAAGAGACACTCACCCCATTCATCGCCGGTCCTTTCTGCCACGTGTGACAATGTTCGTGCACAGCAAAGTGCAGTGAGCATCACAGGAGACACTCACCCCATTCATTGCCGGTCCTTTCTGCCACGAGTGACACTGTTCGTGCTCAGAAGTGTGCAGTGAGCACCACAATAGACACTCACCCCATTCATGACCTGTCCGTTCTGCCACAAGTGACACTCTTCATGCACAGAAGTGTGCAGTGAGCATCACAAGAGACACTTACCCCATTCATCGCCGGTCCTTTCTGCCACGAGTGAAACTGTTCCTGCACAGAAAAGTGCAGTGAGCACCACAAGAGACGCTCACCCCATTCATGGCCGGTCCTTTCTGCCATGAGTGACACTCTTCGTGCACAGCCGTGTGCAGTGAGCATCACAAGAAACACTCACCCCACTCATCGCCGGTCCTTTCTGCCATGAGTGACACTGTTCGTGCACAGCAAAGTGCAGTGAGCATCACAGGAGACACTCACCCCATTCATTGCCGGTCCTTTCTCCCACGAGTGACACTGTTCGTGTACAGCAGCGTGAAGTGAGCACCATAAGAGACACTCACCCCATTCATCGCCGGTACTTTCTGCCACGAGTGACACTATTCGTGCACAGCAACGTGCAGTGAGCATCACAAGAGACACTCACCCAATTCATTACAGGTCCTTTCTGCCACAAGTGACACTGTTGGTGCACAGCAGCGTGCAGTGAGCACCATAAGAGACACTCACCCCATTCATCGCCAGTTCTTTCTGCCACAAGTGACACTGTTTGTGCACAGAAGTGTGCAATGAGCACCACAATAGACACTCACCCCATTCATGACCTGTCCTTTCTGCCACGAGTGACACTCTTCGTGCACAGAAGTGTGCAGTGAGCATCACAAGAGACACTCACCCCATTCATGGCCGGTCCTTTCTGCCACGAGTGACACTCTTCGTGCACATCCGTGTGCAGTGAGGATCACAAGAGACACTCACCCCATTCATGGCCGGTCCTTACGAGTGACACTATTCGTGCACAGAAATGTGCAGTGAGCATCACAAGAGACACTCACCCCATTCATCGCTGGTACTTTCTGCCACGAGTGACACTATTCGTGCACAGCAACGTGCAGTGAGGATCACAAGAGACACTCACCCAATTCATTACAGGTCCTTTCTGCCACAAGTGACACTGTTCGTGCACAGCAGCGTGCAGTGAGCATCACAAGATACACTCACCCCATACATCGCCGGTCCTTTCTGCCACAAGTGACACTGTTCGTGCACAGCAGCGTGCAGTGAGCACCATAAGAGACACTCACCCCATTCATCACCGGTTCTTTCTGCCACGAGTGACACTGTTTGTGCACAGAAGTGTGCAATGAGAACCACAATAGACACTCACCCCATTCATGACCTGTCCTTTCTGCCACGAGTGACACTCTTCGTGCACAGAAGTGTGCAGTGAGCATCACAAGAGACACTCACCCCATTCATGGCCGGTCCTTTCTGCCACGAGTGACACTCTTCGTGCACAGCTGTGTGCAGTGAGCACCACAAGAGACGCTCACCATACATGTCCCGTCCTATCCACCACGAGTGAGACTCTTCGTGCACAGCCGCGTGCACTTTGCACCACAAGGGTGCTCGGTTTGATGCACCCAGTCTTTAAGAAGAATGCAAACACTTCAGCAGACTCCGAGTTCCGCCAGGTGTTTCCACGGGTAAAACACTTCTAAAGGAAAAAGAAACATGAACTAACAGCTGTCCTGCGTCAGAGCAGCACGCGGGCACTTGCTCACCACTGGACCCGGTGGGACAGAAGGCCGCAGCCCCCTTTAACAGCCTCGTGACGCGTCCCAGCGTGTCAAGGCCAACATTGCACCCCTGTTCCAGCTTGTTGCAGCTGGTACCTTGAGAGTCGGAGACAACACGCTTCATTTCACGTCTGTAGCATGAGCACAGAAAAAGAAACATGGGGACCCCTCCGCCCCATCGAGCCTGAGCACATCTCTCACAAACAAGCATTGGCAAAGCCAACAGGTCTCAAATTTAAACTGCAAATACTAATCTATTGCTTTTCCCATCGGTGCCTCTCAGCAAAGCGTGCGTGCCTTTCAATGCACGCACAGAAATGCGTGCATTCTGTGGCCATTTTGGAATGGTAAGAAACACATTCCATGATGGCTGTCAATGGTGCACATGCGTTACGATGCATGTGTGTGCATGCAGTGTGGCACACCACCAGCAACTTTGTCTTTTTCAACTTTACTGTTCCAACGTGGCTGACAGCCATTTAAGAACGGTGAAGTAAAAACAAAAAAGAGCACAGGAGTGCGCAAAACAAAAGGGGGTGGCCTAGGGGCGTTTTAAAGCCATCGCGCCATTGAAAAAAGATAATACATTTAAAAATATGAAGCGAATCGGCGATGAGCAGAGAAGCATCAAAGCAGGACGGGTGGGGAGGGTGGGAGACACCAGAGTTAGTGAAACTAGGTGGCGGCACTGCCAACTCCAACGACATCACTCCCTCTCAAGCCCTTTGCGACTCCCTAGCTTCGTTCTTCCACCACAAAATCGCAGACATCCACAACAGCTTCGACAACCAACCCGGAGACCAACCCACCCAACCCTCTGCCGTACCCTCACCCCCCTTGAACATCCTTAATGACTGGAACCCAATCTCCACTGAGGACACCATCCGCCTGATGAACTCCATCCACTCAGGATCCCCCACAGATCCATGCCCTCACCACATCTTCAACAAAGCAGACTCCATCATAGCACCACACCTCCGAGACGTCATCAACTGCTCCCTCAACTCCGCCACCTTCCCGGAAAGCTGGAAACACGCCGAACTCAGCGCCCTTCTGAAAAAACCCACAGCGGACCCCACCGAACTCAAAAACTACCGCCCCATCTCGTTCCTTCCATTCCCGGCCAAAGTCATCGAGAAAGCTGTCAACAACCAGCTCGCCGCCTTCCTCGAAACCAACAAATCCCTCGACTCATCACAGTCCGGCTTCCGAGCCAAACACAGCACTGAGACCGCACTCATCGCAGCAACAGACGACATTCGAACTCTACTGGACAATGGAGACACAGTCGCCCTCATCCTCCTAGACCTCTCCGCAGCCTTCGACACAGTCTGTCATAACACCCTGTTACAACGCCTCAGAAACATCGGAATCCAAGGAAAAGCACTGGAATGGATCACCTCGTTTCTTGCCGGAAGAACCCAGAGAGTCCGCCTCCCACCATTCAAGTCAGAGGCCACTGAAGTCATTTGCGGCGTGCCACAAGGATCCTCACTCAGTCCCACCCTCTTTAACGTATACATGAGCCCCCTCGCGGCCATCGCACGCCAACACAACTTCAACATCATCTCCTACGCTGATGATACCCAACTGATCCTCTCACTCACCAAAGACCCTAACACCGCCAAAACCAACCTGCATGAAGGAATGAAAGAAGTAGCCGAGTGGATGAAGCAAAGCCATCTGAAACTGAATTCCGACAAAACAGAAGTCCTTATCTTAGGCACCTCCCCCTCTGCCTGGGACGACTCTTGGTGGCCAGAGTCCCTCGGAAAAGCACCCATCCCGACGGACCACGCACGGAACCTGGGCGTCATTCTGGACTCCTCACTCTCGATGACCAGACAAGTCAATGCCGTTTCATCTTCTTGCTTCAACATTCTTCGCATGCTCAAAAAAACATTTTGCTGGATCCCCACCGAAACCAGAAAAACGGTCACCCACGCACTGGTCACAAGCCGACTGGACTACGGAAACACCCTATACGCCGGTACCACCGCAAAACTTCAGAAAAAACTCCAACACACCCAGAACGCTTCAGCCAGACTCATACTAGACATCCCGCGCAATGACCACATTTCTGGTCACCTGAAACACCTCCACTGGCTCCCCGTCAATAAGAGGATAACATTCCGCCTCCTATCCCACGCACACAAAGCACTTTACGAACTTGGACCTGAATGCCTCAACACACGACTTTCCTTCTACACCCCCTCTCGCCAGCTACGCTCCTCCAACCAAGCCCTGGCTGCTGTACCTCGCATCAACAAAACCACCATGGGAGGAAGATCCTTCTCCTACCTGGCGGCTAAAACCTGGAACTCACTTCCCATCCACCTTCGCCTCACTCAAAACCATCTAGCATTCAGAAAGCAACTTAAAACCTGGATATTCGACAAATAACTCCCCACCCCTACCTAAGGGCCTTGAGACCCTCTGGGTATGTAGCGCGCTATATAAATCTCTGAATTGAATTGAATTGAATTGAATTACAAGCTGGACCTATTGTCTGGTCTGGTGCCGCAGTGGACTAATGCATCCACGGTAGGGGCCTGTGTTCGACCTCATGGTCACAGGTTCTAATCCCGGCGGGTCCACTCAGACTTTCATCCATCTGAGGTCGAAAAAATGAGTACCATTGAGTTGGGTAACAATATATATCTGTTATTCAGCACCAAAAGACCTTCGGGTGATACATGCGCTTCAAATGTGTATGTTATTGACGTTGCCACCAGAAGTCCAGGTTTGGGTCCCAAAGAATCTTGTACAGGATGGTTGAAACTAGGGTGATGTTTGGTTCTCGGTCCGAGGGGCACATCTGAAGTGGGTCTCATCATCTGTACGGGCTGATGGTCCTTCCTCCTGGCACGGGCTAAGAGTAAGTTCTGCTCATAATACGGGACGCTGCTGGCCTGCTTGAGATCTGGCCGTGTTCTTTTCAACGAAACCAGCTGAGTGTCTTTGAAAAGTTTAAACAATAAAGGCCATATTCATGACCCGAGTTTGCGCCGCTCTTGCCCCACGCAACGTGGTGCAACAGCAACGCAAACCTCAAGTTAGAATTTTCCTTCCATGCAAAGTCACTCTGCGGGATCCAAAAATCTTGAGTAATGCAACGCAGCACATATTGCTGCGCTGCGTTGCTCTGCCCTGGGAGGGCGTTGTGTGGGTGTTTTCACGCAACTCCCATGGTTTTTGCCAGGCTGCCCCAGGCCACTGAAGGGGCCACCTAAGAGGGCGGCCAACCTTAGTGCCACACGATGGCCCAGACTCAGCTGTAGTCTAGTGTTGGGGACCTGTGGGGTCCCCCGGGTGACATCACTTCCGGCAATGGAAGGGAGCCAGGGGGGGAGGTATAATTACCTCTGCCGCCATCGGAGCACCTAGATAGACAAAGACGAGACTCTCTGAGGAAACATGCTGACAATTCTGCAAACTCAATTGACAGCTACCCGCGGCCCATCACTGAGCTGACCATGTGATACAACCTCAACTGTGGCAAAGAGTCACACATCAATAAGACAACCTAAACAGCGACTAGAAAATTTGAAATGGATGTGGAGTAATGAGGCTACTGCCTCGGTATCCAAAGACTCATCACTGTCAGAAGGAATCTGACAGACGAAAACAAGACAGACGCTTGGGAGCGCCCTCTTTGGTCCCGGACGTTGCTGAGGACAGTCGCCCTCCTCCTGCCTGGCCGAGCTGCCCGACACTGTTTTTCTGCGTTTGATAGCTAGGTGAGTCCCACTTTGCTACGAACCAGACCCCCGCCCTCCCTGCCGCCTTGGCCCCCCCTTTGTTTGGACGGTATTTTCATATTTCGTCCCGGCTTTCTGGACAGGGGGAGGTGGTAGGGTCCCATTTTTTTAGTTGTTGTTTTCTTGGCGGGCCCCTTGCATCATGGATGGGTTGCTTGGCGGGCGGGGGAAAGGTGTAGGAGCCCGGCTGGTGCATCGAAAGGGGTGCGCATTAGTTGGCCGTCAGGTGGCCCTGTGGCATTTGCAGGAGGGGGGGGGAGGTTGGGGGCCTTGTTATACGGCGTACTGGGGGTAGGACTTAGTGGTAATGTAAATGTAATGTAATGTAAATGTAAATGGATACTTGTATAGCGCACTACTCACCCGCAAGGGTCTCAAGGCGCTTGTACGAATACCGCTGAGGAACCCATCCTTGCTTTCCCTGTGAGGCGTCCACTCCTGGGCACCCCCAAGGTGGAGGCCAGGCATCCTTAGCGTTGTGGGGGCCGTTGTGGAGATTAAGCAAGCTATTGCCCAGAGTTGCAGAGCGGGACTCCATGATTGGAATAGGCACCGAGGCGAGAATGATCAGGTCCGTGGAATTTTTGAGCTCAAGACCCGCCGCGGCGGGGAATTGAACCCTGGTCCCGGGGCAGACCTCTGCATCAGAGTCTGCCGCTCTAATCATTGAGCCACACTTCTCCACGTGTGTGCATCGGTGGGCGTGCTTGCCTATCCTGGGACCCGGGGGCGGGGCAGGTTTCCTGGGGAGGGGTATTCGGTCGCTCTGGGGCTTTGCTCTGCTGTGAGGGGTAGGCAGGCCTGGGCGCTGGGCGCCTGGGAGCTTAGCCGAGAGGCCCGGCATGCCAGCCTGTTTGCGGGGGGTTGGGGGAGCAGGCTGAGGCCTTGTCGTGTACGCGGTTTGCGGCGTTGCGGGGGAAGGGGGGAGTGCGGCCTGTTGCCCTGGAGGGTGGGGGTTTGGGGTGGTGGTGAAAGGTTGGTGGCATGCGGGGGGGATTGTTTAGCTCTTCATAATCAATATCTGCTGTTGTCCTGCTCTTACGGCCACACTGGTGCACTCTCCGGGGCTCTCCCGCTTGCGGGTGGGGATGGTGGGGGATGGTGTTTTCCCGCGACACCGAGGCCTTGGGGTAAAGTACGTTCTCGGCTAGGCCTTGCTCGTTCCTCGGTTGTCAGCTTGGAGGATGAATGCTCATCGGTGTCCTCTCCCAGCATGGTGGTGCGTTTATTTTCAGCATCTATGCATTTCTATGCGTCTGTTTACCCTGTGGGTCCCCCCCGCCTGACCTGGGACTGTGGTCACGCTGGTCATCCGGGGGCACATGGTGCGCGGTAGGCGGCCAAGCGCCGGGCTCCTTCGGAGCTTTGCCGGGAGGCCCGGCGTCCAGCGTGTTTGCGGGGGGTGGGGGCAGGCAGGGGCCTTGTCGCGCCTCGGTGTTCAGGCCCGGGTACACTTCGGGAGGGACTACGGTGTATACTGCTTCGCCAGCTCCCGGCTTGCGCAGCGCTATTAAGAAGTAACTGGTCTTGTGTGTGGGATGCAGTATTGGCATAGGAGGCATTTCAATGCAGAGTTCTGGTGTCAAATTTGTAAAGACTTAATCATGTATCTCATTGATTTCCTGGCATTTGTAAAGGCAGGAGCAGGCGCAGGTGGTTGGGACAAGTGACTCTGAGGGTGGCGTGCAGTGCTTTGCGGGTTTTGGCTAATGTGCTAGGGATCGCTGCCAGGATTTATGGGTTAGGGCAGCTGATGTGTGTTCTATGTCCCTACAGGAACCAAGCGGAAGAGGACGCCAGGGCCCCTTGGAAGGCAGCGGGAGAGATCGTCGGGGTAAAAAGGTGGTGGCACACTGGGGTCAGTGGGCCATGGTTACTGGCAAACAGGTGTGAGTTGGAAACTGACGTGTTTTTTCTAATTCCAGATTGTCTATTGGCCAGAAATTTTACGACGCCAATGAATTTTGAAGTTGGTCAGGAACAGGTATGGTCTGACACTCTGTGTGTAGGGGCAGGTCATGGTCAGTGAGGGGAAGGTGCTGTGAGGGGTTATCAACAAGCACCGAAGTTTTTCAGGATGCGCGGGGGGCGCTGCTAACCTTTCTTTTCATCGTGAAGATAACGGTAAGCTCTCGGACACTCTGAAAGACTTCATGGCAGAGCTGAGAGGGGGACGGGTTACCCCTTCTCCGGCCCAGCCGGTCAGTGTTCCAGCTTTGGGAGAGGGAGGGGCTAGGGCGGCGGCATCAGTGTGGGTGAACCTGGTGAAGGTGCCACAGTCTTCGCTGGGAGCGACGACCCCCGCTAGCCTGGGTGTCTCTTTGGTGGTCACGGCCACACCTTTGCTTAGTAGGCTCACGGAGGGAGCTCGGGAGGTCCCCCCCTGTGGCGCCCATTTTCTCTTCCACATCTAGCAGCAGTCGGTGGCAGTGGACCCCGCAGCCTCAGTGGTAGCCACTTCGGTCCCAAACACCAGTACGGCTGCTACCCCTGCAACCAGCAGTGTGGCCGCGCCAATTCCTTCGGCCGCGGGTGGCACACCCAGTGTTTCCCCTGCCGCGCAGTTAGCGCCCCGCGCCGTTGCAGATGGTCGCTGCAGCCCCCCTGTTATCTGGTCACTGCTGCTTGGCCTGGCAGGTACCTTTAGCGGTCAAGGAGGTTATATGGAGGCGAGAGCTGATAGACATCTTTCCTCTGCTCTTGTTGGGGCAGGAGGGAGTGGATATCGGGAAGGCGGGTCTAAAGAGGATGACAAGAAAATTAAGTACCAGCAGTGGCCGGAAAAATCTATTGAAAACTGGCTTGACGCTTTTGCTATCCTGTCAGCGGTCATCTTAGAGAAGCATCCCGAGCAGGCACATGGTCTCATCCAATACGGCACCCTCATTCGCAATGAGGCCATGAAATGGGGCGGACAGTGTTGGTTGAGCTATGACCGGGAGTTTAGGAAGAGGATGTCCTTGTGTCCAGAAATGAGGTGGGACCAGAAGGAAGTGCAGCTGTGGCGGATCACATGGGTTCTCGCACGTGCAAGGCGCAGGGGCACAGAGCAAGAGTCAGGGGAACAAGGATGTCAGCAGTGGTGCCTTTCGCTATGAGACTTGGGGGGACAGGCAGCCCTTCCGGGGGAGGGGGGTTCAGGGGGAGAGGGAGTAACAGAGGGGAGTTCAGAAGGTCGACCCCGGGGACCTGTCGTTTGTTCAACTCCGGGGCTTGCTCTTGGGGCAGAACATGCACATTTTCACATGCTTGCAACAGGTGTGGAGGCCCCCACCCGGCAGCCTCTTGCCAGTCTCAGCAAGAGGGCACCACCAAAGGAAGCAGGAGGCAGGAAGTTAGTAAGGACGTCTGGGGTCCCCCCTCTCCCACACCTCCCTTGTTTAGCTAGGCGGCGGTCTATTCTCAGCACCCGGCTCCCCCCCCTTTGGTTCCCTCTACAGGAAAGCTTGACGTCATTGAGGGTGCAGGGAAGGGCCCGTCGCCAGTGATCATGTCAAACCTGTTGCCTCTCTTGAGAAAGTACCCGCTCACGCTTGACAGTCAGTTGCTACTTGAGGGGTTTAGTGAGGGTTTCAGAATACCTTACGTGGGACCTGAAGGGCCCAGCGAGGCGGACAATCTTAGGTCTGTCAAGGATCAACCGGTTGTGGTCAGGGCCAAAGTGGAGAAGGAGAGGTTACTGGGGAGAGTGGCGGGCCCGTTTTCAAGGCCACCCTTGGACAATTTTGTGGTGTCTCCTCTGGGAGTGGTTCCCAAGAAGGAGCCTGGGGCTTTCCGATTAATCCACAACCTCTCTCACCCTGATGGGGCCTCTGTCAACCATAGTTTGGAGGAAGGCGCTTGTTCGGTCACGTACTGTACTCTGGATGTAGCGTTGGATTAGGGCAGGCAGGGGTGCCTGGTTAGCCAAGGCAGACATTGAGTCAGCATTCCGGTTACTACCAGTGCATCCGAGCAGCCTACACCTGCTAGGTTTCAAGCTAGAGGGCCAGTACTTTTACGACCGATGCATGCCCATGGGTTGTGCAGTGTCATGCGCGTACTTTGAGGCGTTCAGCAGCTTCCTTCAGTGGGCTCTTCAGTTAAGCTATGGGGTCAGAGGGGTGTCTCACTACCTGGACGATTTCCTTTTTATTGGGAGTGATGGGTCACAGGAGTGTAGCGAGGCCCTGTGTGATTTTGAGTTACTGGCTGCGCACCTAGGGGTCCCTCTGGCACCTGGCAAGACTGTGGGTACGGCACAAGTGTTGACCTTTTTGAGGATTGAAATTGATACAGTGGCAGGTGAATCCAGATTACCGGCAGACAAGATCCGGGACCTTGCACAGCACATCCAGGCAGCTTTGGGTCAGGAGAAGGTGACACTAGGTTTCTTGCAAGGCTTACTGGGCAAACTTAACTTCACCGCCAGAATCATATCGGCAGGGAGGGTCTTTGCACTCAGAATTGCCAGGGCTACAGCGAAGGTCACCAGGAGGTACCACCTAGTCAGACTCAGTAGAGGAAAGAAGGAGGACTTAAGCATGTGGGCGAGCTTCTTGGAAGACTTCAATGGATCAGTGGTTTGGAGGGCGCCTTGGGCAGGGTCTCCGGAACTCGCTTTGTTCACGGAAGCGTCAGGAAGAGAGGGCTTCGGGGGTCATCTTGGACACGGAGTGGTGCGCGCAGAGATGGCCCAATGTGTGGCATAAGAAGAAGATCACAGCGAACATTACTGTCCTGGAACTCTTCCCGATAGTAGTGGCGTTCCACCTGTGGACCGCGGCGCTGGTGGCACATAGGGTACTTTTCTGGTCAGACAATCTGGCGGTGGTGCAAGCCATCAATTCACATTCAGCGTCCTGCCCGCTAGTCTCGTGCTTACTCGGGAGCTGGTGAGGGTGTGCCTGGTGAACAACGTTGAGTGTAGAGCGCAACCTATACAAGGGGTGCAAAACACAGCGGCTGGCGCTCTTTCTCGATTTCAGTGGCACAGGTTTCGGGAGACGTGGACGCGAGCAAGGGAGGTGATGACACCTTTCCCAGCACATCTGTGGTTTCTACTGAATCTGAAAGGAGCTTGAGGGGGCTGGCAAGCTGTCCTTGGCTCCTCGAACGATCAAGCGGTACCGGGTGGGTGTGGAAAAGTTCTGCGCAGTTACCGGTGCTTGGGATCAAGTGAGGCCTACCCTGGAGAACAGGACTCAGGATTTCCTAATGTGGGCCAAAGACCAGGGGAAGTCACAACCGTGGATAGCAGGACACTTGTCAGCAATCAGCCACCACGCTAGGTTGAGGGGGCAGTTAGATCCTACCAAGTCCTTCTTAATAAGGTCTGCACTGAAGGGCTGAGCCAGGAGCAAGCTGCGAGCACCTGACACCAGGTCAGCCATAGACTTTCTGACTCTGCAGGGGATGCTAGATTGGGTGGACAGGGCCACTCACTCAGGTTTTGAAGCAGCTCTTTTCTCTGCAACTTTTGGGTTGGCTTTCTTTGGAGCATTTCGAATGGGGGAGCTGGAAGCGAAATCTAAACAGGACATGGCAGGTGTGGCCTTGTCCAGATAGGATGCAGTACTGACAGAGGAGGTCCTGACCTTAAGGCTGCGGAGATCGAAAACGGAGCAGGCAGGGGCAGGGAAAGTGATAGTGTTGAACAAACTGGAGATCGCCAAGTATTGTCCAGTGCGCCTAGTCGCGAGATACCTGGCGCTGCGCCCCGCTAGCGAGGGTTACCTCCAGATACACGCTGACGGTACACCCTTGACCAAATATCAACTACAGCGCATAATGGACGTGTGTTTAGAACTCTCAGGCAATAAGGTCCAGTGCAAGCGTTTTTGC
This sequence comes from Lissotriton vulgaris, assembly GCF_964263255.1. Classification (NCBI taxonomy): domain Eukaryota; kingdom Metazoa; phylum Chordata; class Amphibia; order Caudata; family Salamandridae; genus Lissotriton; species Lissotriton vulgaris. Next base: position 291,141 of record NW_028251493.1, on the reverse strand, counting down.
AGCCATTCTTTTAGAATAGGGGCAGCAACTACGGCGTTCCAGGCGGGCTTGCCAGCGGAGCACATCAAACAAGTGGGGCGTAGGGAGTCAAATTGTTACAGGAAATATATACGTTCGTAAAAGTTATGAAATAAACAATGGTCCTGGAGCTTAAAGTGTTAAATATTATGCGACATAAGAGTCGGTGTAATTGTGATGATGATGTGGTATGAAGAATTGAGTTTTGTAGTAAACAAACAGTGTGTCAAACTTCTGCATCTTTATTTACCAGATAAAACGGTCTGGGTGATGGGACAGTCTGGAATCCAGAGGGTATCTCAGTGGGCGGATAGCAAAAAATGGAAACACGGGTTCACGTCAACCAGGATAATTTGGCTGGGGACACCCGACATGCGTTGGAATAACTTGAAGCGGAAAATACTTCAGAGACTGGGCGGGGTGACTCGCTACCTGATGTACTGGTAATACACCTGGGAGTGATGATCTGGTTCCTCTGGGACGTAGAGACCTGCTCCAGGAGATGAGGGGCACTTTGTGCGAATTGAGCAACATGCTGGGGTCCTGTGAGCTATGGTGGTCCGAAACTATGCCTAGGTTGCTTTGGCGGGGTGCGCGCTCAAGGGAGGCCATGGAGACCTCGCGCAGGTGGGTGAACAGTGCGATGCGCAAATTCACGGAGCAAAGAGGTTTTGGTTTTGTCAGGCATGGGTTGCTGCATGCGGAATGCTCCGGGTGCTTTGAGGTTGATGGGATTCACCTGTCTAAAGTAGGGATGGACCTATTTCTGCTAGACATAGGCGAAGCATTGGCAGCAGCAGGTTGTAAGTGAAAGGTCAGCATAAGGTGGGGAGGCCCTGGGGCGGCAGGGGCAACACCCAGAGCCATGGCGTGGTTACAGGGTGATCCAAAGGCTGTAAGGTACAGAAGGGTACCCTCTACAGGAGGACAGTAAGGGTGCCAAAGCCAATTATCCCCAGGGAGGTCCTCGCGGGGGATCCTGGTGGAGCGACGGCGCCCCGTTAGTCGTACGGGCGGTTGTGGACCTGAGAAACCCGGGGTTACCTGCAACTCTCCGCCCCCCCCCGTAGCGGGGAGGGGCATGAATAAGGGGTGGACTAGAGGTCCGCCGGTGGGAGGGGCTATCCCTTACCCCAAATTGACAACACCCCTCGGTTAATACCACTGGGGTTTTATGGCTCATCAGGTGGGCAGGTGGCGAGGGGCTGCCTGCCCCTGGATCGCCCGTAAGATAACCCAACATGTTGGCATATTGTTATAAAAATAAACCTGCAGCAACTTTCTCCACCAAACAATTGTGTTGTGTCTGTTATTCAGTTATTGTTGTGGGAGGGCTGGGGTATGGGCCGATGTTGGCACTATGCCAGGCTGCCCCGGCCCACCGAAGGGGGCCCCCTACGAGGGCGGCCACCCTTAGTGCCACATGATGGCACAGACCCCAATAGCGGTCTAGTGTTGGGGACCTGTTGGGTCCCCGGGTGATGTCCCTTCCGGTGTGGGAGGAGGGGAGTCGGGGGGGGGGGACGTATTTGTACCGTCACCGCCCATCTTGCGTCCTCTTTGGTCCTGGTCGTTGACGAGGACAGTCCCCCTCCTCCCGCCGAGCCGAGCTGCCCGATCGCTGTTTTCCCTCCCTACCACAAACCCAGCGGTCGAGCAGCAGGGGGGAGGGGGTGCTTCATCTAATATTATTTGCTTTGTGTTGCAGGCGGAGTTACAGGACGATCCAAAGGCTGTAAGGTACAGAAGGGTACTCTCTACAGGAGCACAGTAAGGGTGCGAGAGCCAATTATCCCCCAGGGAGGTCCTCGCCTGGGATCCTGGAGGAGTGACGGCGCCCGTTAGTCCTACGGGCGGTTGTGGACCTGAGCAACCGGGGGTTGCCTGCAACTCTCCGCCCCCCGTAGTGGGGAGGGGCGTGGGTAAAGGGTGGACTGGAGGTCCGCCGGTGCGAGGGGCTATCCCTTCCCTCAAATTGACAACACCCCAGCAGTTAAAACCATTGGGGTTTATGGCTCATCAGGTGGGCAGGTAACGAGGGGCTGCCTGCACCTGGATCACCCGTAAGATAACCCAACATGTTGGCATATTATTATGCAAATAAATCTGCAACAACTTTCTCCACCAAACAATTGTGTTGTGTCTGTTATTCAGCTAATTGTTGTGGGAGGGCTGGGGTATGGGCCGATGTTGGCACTAAACATCCTGTGATTCTGGGCAAATAAAAACAAGCGTGTAATGTAACCTGGTGCTCATGTAAAGTGCTCTAAGGCCCTTGGGCCACAATCGTGCTACATAACTGCACCAATAAATATATTACACGGACACACTGCAGTCTGTTTACATCCCGACCGTGTGCGCCTCTGTGAAGGGGGGGCTTTAACTCCATGAGCTGGTGGGCAGGGGCAGATGGGATCGGTCAGGACATAAGCCAGCGTCCCAAGTCCTGGTGGGGTAAAAAAACTATATTGAATGCCCAGCTATGCGTTGCTGCCCGCCAATCCCCAGTAACCTGTCGAGCTCAGAGCAGGCACGCTTGCCGAGGAGCACATGCTTTGTGCGCCCTTCAGGCCACAGAGCCGGGCTCTAGATCTCAATGTCACTGACATACACCCCCCGAGGACATGATTGTTGTGTGCGCCGAAGCCAGGGGTGCACACTCACAACTCATGCAGGCGACCATCTCTGCCCAGCGTTGCACAGTGTTGTACACTTTGACCATGTTCACACTGGCATTGATGGCTGTATTGTGTGTCACTGGCTATGTTCACACTGGCATTGATGGCTGTATTGTGTGTCACTGGATATGTTTACACTGGCATTGATGGCTGTATTGTGTGTCACTGGCTATGTTCACACTGGCATTAATGGCTGTATTGTGTGTCACTGGATATGTTTACACTGGCATTGATGGCTGTATTGTGTGTCACTGGCTATGTTCACACTGGCATTAATGGCTGTATTTTGTGGCACTGGCTATGTTCACACTGGCATTGATGGCTGTATTGTGCGTCACTGGCTATGTTTACACTGCCATCGTTGGCAATATTGTGTGGCACTGGCTATGTTTACACTGGCATTAATGGCTGTATTGTGTGTCACTGGCTATGTTTACACTGCCATCGTTGGCAATATTGTGTGGCACTGGCTATGTTCACACTGGCATTAATGGCTGTATTGTGTGTCACTGGCTATGTTCACACTGGCATTAATGGCTGTATTGTGCGTCACTGGCTATGTTTACACTGCCATCGTTGGCAATATTGTGTGGCACTGGCTATGTTTACACTGGCATTAATGGCTGTATTGTGTGTCACTGGCTATGTTTACACTGCCATCGTTGGCAATATTGTGTGGCACTGGCTATGTTCACACTGGCATTGATGGCTGTATTGTGCGTCACTGGCTATGTTTACACTGCCATCGTTGGCAATATTGTGTGGCACTGGCTATGTTTACACTGGCATTAATGGCTGTATTGTGTGTCACTGGCTATGTTCACACTGGCATTGATGGCTGTATTGTGTGTCACTGGCTATGTTTATACTGGCATTGATAGCTGTATTGTGTGGCACTGGCAGTGTTTACACTGGCATTGATGGCTGTATTGTGTGTCACTGGCTATGTTCACACTGGCATTGATGGCTGTATTGTGTGTCACTGGATATGTTTACACTGGCATTGATGGCTGTATTGTGTGTCACTGGCTATGTTTACACTGGCATTGATGGCTGTATTGTGCGTCACTGGCTATGTTTACACTGCCATCGTTGGCAATATTGTGTGGCACTGGCTATGTTTACACTGGCATTAATGGCTGTATTGTGTGTCACTGGCTATGTTTACACTGCCATCGTTGGCAATATTGTGTGGCACTGGCTATGTTCACACTGGCATTAATGGCTGTATTGTGTGTCACTGGCTATGTTCACACTGGCATTAATGGCTGTATTGTGCGTCACTGGCTATGTTTACACTGCCATCGTTGGCAATATTGTGTGGCACTGGCTATGTTTACACTGGCATTAATGGCTGTATTGTGTGTCACTGGCTATGTTTACACTGCCATCGTTGGCAATATTGTGTGGCACTGGCTATGTTCACACTGGCATTGATGGCTGTATTGTGCGTCACTGGCTATGTTTACACTGCCATCGTTGGCAATATTGTGTGGCACTGGCTATGTTTACACTGGCATTAATGGCTGTATTGTGTGTCACTGGCTATGTTCACACTGGCATTGATGGCTGTATTGTGTGTCACTGGCTATGTTTATACTGGCATTGATAGCTGTATTGTGTGGCACTGGCAGTGTTTACACTGGCATTGATGGCAGTATTTTGTGGCACTGGCTATGTTCACACTGGCATTGATGGCTGTATTGTGTGTCACTGGATATGTTTACACTGGCATTGATGGCTGTATTGTGTGTCACTGGCTATGTTCACACTGGCATTAATGGCTGTATTGTGTGTCACTGGCTATGTTCACACTGGCATTAATGGCTGTATTGTGTGTCACTGGCTATGTTCACACTGGCATTGATGGCTGTATTGTGTGTCACTGGCTATGTTTATACTGGCATTGATGGCAGTATTGTGTGGCACTGGCTATGTTCACACTGGCATTGATGGCAGTATTTTGTGGCACTGGCTATGTTTACACTGGCATTGATGGCTGTATTGTGTGCACTGGCCATGTTCACACTGGCATTGATGGCTTTATTGTGTGGTACTGGCTATGTTTACACTGGCATTGATGGCTGCATTGTGTTACACTGGCCATGTTTACACTGGCATCGATGGCTGTATTGTGCGTCACTGGCTATGCTCACACTGGCATCGATGGCTGTATTGTGTGGCACTGACCATTGTTACACTGGCATCGATGGCTGTATTGTGAGTCACTGGCTATGTTCACACTGGCATTGATGGCTGTATTGTGTGGCACTGACCATGTTCACACTGGCATTGATGGCTGTATTGTGTGGCACTGGCAGTGTTTACACTGGCATTGATGGCTGTATTGTGTGGCCCTGGCTATGTTTACACTGGCAATGATGGCAGTATTGTGCGGCACTGGCCATGTTTACACTGGCATTGATGGCTGTATTGTACGCCACTGGCTATGTTTACACTGGCATTGATGGCTGGAATGTGCGGCACTGACTATGTTTACACTGGCATTGATGGCTGGATTGTGCGGCACTAGCTATGTTTACACTGCCATTGATGGCTGTATTGTGTGGCACTGGCAGTGTTTACACTGGCATGGATGGCTGTATTGTGTGCACTGGCCATGTTTACACTGGTTGAGGGCTGTATTGTGTGGCACTGACTATGTTCACACTGGCATCGATGGCTGTATTGTGTGGCACTGGCCATGTTCACACTGGCATTGGTGGCAGTATTTTGTGGCACTGGCCATGTTTACACTGGCACTGATAGCTGCATTGTGTTACACTGGCCATGTTTACACTGGTATTGATGGTGGTATTGTGTTACACTGGCCATGTTTACACTGGCATCGATGGCTGTATTGTGTGGCACTGGCCATGTTTACAATGCCATTGATGGCTGTATTGTGTGTCACTGGCTATGTTCTCACTGCCATTGATGGCTGTAGTGTGTGTCACTGGCTATGTTTACACTGGCATCGATGGCTGTATTGTGCGGCACTGGCCATGTTCACACTGGCATTGATGGCAGTATTTTGTGGCACTGGCCATGTTCCCACTGGCCTTGGTGACAGTATTGTGTTACACTGGCCATGTTTACACTGGCATCGATTGCTGTATTTTGTGGCACTGGCCATGTTCACACTGGTATTGATAATGGTATTGTGTTACACTGGCCATGTTCACACTGGCATTGATGGCTGTATTGTGCGTTACTAGCTATGCTCACACTGGTATTGATGGTGGTATTGTGTGGTACTGACCATTGTTACACTGGCATCAATGGCTGTATTGTGAATCACTGGATATGTTCACACTGGCATTGATGGCTGTATTGTGCGGCACTTGCTATGTTTACACTGCCATTGATGGCTGGATTGTGCGGCACTGGCTATGTTTACACTGCCATTGATGGGTGTATTGTGCGTCACTGGCTAAGTTCACACTGGCATTGATGGCTGTATTGTGCGTCACTGGCTATGTTCACACTGGCATCGATGGCTGTATTGTGTGTCACTGGCTATGTTCACACTGGCATTGATGGCTGTATTGTGCGTCACTGGCTATGTTCACACTGGCATCGATGGCTGTATTGTGTGTCACTGGATATGTTCACACTGGCATTGATGGCTGTATTGTGAGTCACTGGCTATGTTCACACTGGCATTGATGGCTGTATTTTGCGGCACTTGCTATGTTTACACTGCCATTGATGGCTGGATTCTGCGGCACTGGCTATGTTTACACTGCCATCGATGGCTGTATTGTGCGTCACTGGCTATGTTTACACTTGCCTTGATGGCTGTATTGTGTGGCACTGGCTATGTTTACACTGGCATTGATGGCTGTATTGTGAGTCACTGGCTATGTTCACACTGGCATCGATGGCCGTATTGTGCGGCACTGGCTATGTTCACACTGGTATTGATTGCTGTATTGTGCGTCACTGGCTATGTTTACACTGGCATTGATGGCTGTATTGTGTGGCACTGACTATGTTTACACTGGCATTGTTGGCTGTATTGTGCGTCACTGCCTATGTTCACACTGGTATCTATGGCTGTATTGTGCAGCACTGGCTATGTTCACACTGGCATCGATGGCTGTATTGTGCGTCACTGGCTATGTTTACACTGGCATTGATTGCTGTATTGTGAGGCACTGACCAGGTTTACACTGGCCTTGATGACAGTATTGTGTGGCACTGGCAGTGTTTACACTGGCATCGATGGCTGTATTGTGCGTCACTGGCTATGTTTACACTGGCATTGATGGCTGAATTGTGCGGCACTGGCTATGTTCACACTGGCATTGATGGCTGTATTGTGCGGCACTGGCTATGTTCACACTGGCATTGATGGCTGTATTGTGTGGCACTGGCTATGTTTACACTGGCATCGATGGCTGCATTGTGTTACACTGGCCATGTTTACACTGGCATTGATGACTGTATTGTGTGTGTCGGGATTGAAAGCAGCGCAAGAACACGCACTCGCCACTAACCTGACTCAGATGGCCAGCAGAGACGATAAGACGATAGTCCTCCCAACTCCCTTCCGCACAACACCCAACAATGGAAATCTCACCACTAACTGAGCATGTACGGAAAGGGGCCGTGAGGTGGAATGGCAAGTGGGGTGTCTGGTGCTCTCGGTAATCTCTGGTCAAGGACTACCCCCGAAGTCACCGGTATTATGACACTGCAGGTGGAGGAGAAGACAGAGAGTAGAATATTAGTACCACAAGCTACAATTGCTTGAACTTCATTCCCCTCTTGCACTAGACTCACCGATTCCTCCACCCTTAATTGCAGTGAATGAATCCAGATAATACTCGTAACAAGGTGATGGGGATCTTGCCAATAGTATTGAGAAGTTATCTCCACTTCTCTTTCTTAACACACCTCAGTTTGCCTATGTTAATTGCCGTGGGGATTTCTCATACGAGGCGTTATCTCAGCACGTCTCGTAGTGACCACAATGCTTCTTGTGGACAAGAATAGTTCCAGATAATAAGAAGTTAGGCTCCAGTTAAAACTGGTAATGATAGAATATTAAACCCCAGGGTACATGAAACAGGATGTGCACTCCGCACATGTGGAACAAAAACGGTTATCAAAGAAAATAAGAAAAAAGACGTAGGAGGCGAACCCGCACTCCACAGGTATACTTGCAGTGCAGGATACGGCTTGTATTAACAGACCCACAGGAACTCTGACCTCGCAGGCTCTTCGTCGGCGTAGCGGCAATCCAAGAACTCTGACCTCGCAGGCTCTTCGTCGGCGCAGCGGCAATCCAAGAACTCTGACCTCGCAGGCTCTTCGTCGGCGCAGGCTGACATCAAAGGAAACTGACCTCGCAGGCTCTTCGTCGGCGCAGGCTGACATCAAAGGAAAACTGACCTCGCAGGCTCTTCGTCGGCGCAGGCTGACATCAAAGGAAAACTGACCTCGCAGGCTCTTCGTCGGCGCAGGCAAGGATATCACGAACTCCGGCGGGAACACACCATCCGACTTGGTGAGCACCCGGATACGAATTGACAAGCACTGTACTGTTCTCCGGGAGGAGTCTAAATAGAGTCCACCCATCGACCCGACCTCCAGTGCCGCATGGCCTTCTGGGACATGTAGTTTTTTAGGTCTCGCCTTTTCCATTCCGAAGGAGTGGGAAATGCGAGAATTCAAGTGCTCAAATTACTCATGAAACCAAGGGTTTTTTTGTGCGGTTTTCTTCAAGTTCACGTGGCCACAGGCATGCGCTTTTGGGCCATAAACTTTCACGGCCATCTGTTCCCCAGCTCCAGCACCTCCCCTCTCTCTCCACGCGCACAGCCTTACTTGGATTTCTCCTCCCCCTCCCCAGCCAGCTTCCACCAGGCCGTGTTCCCTCCCCTGCTACCTATTCACAACTTGTTTTTCTTCTTATTTCAGCACTGCATGGGAGACCATTTGTTTTCTTGCTCCCTCGTTTGTATATCGCTTTCCACTCACAACCACCAGTATTGTATTTGATTTTTTTATTAACCATGCTTTCTTTGCATTTGTAGAAATCTCTACTTATAACCTTTTAAAAAAACTCCAATAATTATAGGGAGCCTTCTAGAAGCACATCACTGCTGATTTCACTGCGTGAGCCTGTGATCTTGTGCATGCTGTAGAATGCCAGTGTTCTCTTTTTTTCATTATTAATTTCTGTATGGGGTGTTTTCCAAACAGCAGAGTAAATCATGGAAGAGCCCTGCTTATCTGGTGATTTCTCTCCTTTACTCCTTTGTGAGGTCTTTGAGGCCTTGCATCGTCTTCAAGGCGCTGTGTAAATTCACACTGCAGCTTCAAGAGGGTAGTGTTGTGCTATTACTAAACTCGTTATTTCGTTGTCCACTTTTGAGTAATGTATAACATTTACACAATAGTACACTGCACCGCGTATCTTTGTCGTACACTATTTTTTTATTATATGCTGTTGGTGCTGAATTTATCATATAAAATCATGCATTTTCCCTATGTACAGGGGTTCCCAACAGGATGATTTTTCAACTTAACGAGTAACTGACCGTGCCAACCTGCTGTACTCACTTGTAAGGAGAGTGGTGAAATTGCCCCGGTGCCTTAGATAAATCTTGAAATCGAAGGAATGGCTGTGGAGAGCTGCAGGGGTTTGTGCAACCGGAAAGGGTCTTAAGGCTTAAAGCCCAATTGTGACTTGATTTCAGGGTGGCTTTGTTTTTTAAAAAAAAAGGTAAAGTCATGGTGTAGCACCATTAATATTGCCAGGCTATCGGTTGGGGGTTGTGTACAATGATCAGTGCTGCAGCTACCCTGTACGCGTGTCCGTGTTCTGTCTCCGGCCGCATCTGTTTCACAGCAGGAATTTGGCAGGGCCGGGTGACTGTAACTGTAGAACGGTTTGTTTACTTTTTTTCTCTAATTTGAAGAGTAGCCCACCCTTTGAGCCTTTTTTTCTTTTGTAGCTTTTGAAACTATCTTAATGTGTAGCTGAATGAATAGAAAATATGACAGGTTAGTAGCCGTGCAAGTGCCTCGTTTGTGATGTTTGACACGAGGCGCTTAATAGATGGAAAGCTACCGTTTTTTTTTATCAGCAAAGACCGTAAAGTGCCATAGATTAAAAAATAAATAATTCAAATTACTGAGACTTCAAAGTCATATTCATGTTCACCAAACATATTTGCAATTCTCATACCCCCCCCCTCCCGCCCTGCGGCTATCCAAGACACCCCACGTGTGAAACTTCTAGCCCACCTTCCAGCCCCACCCCCACGCCCTCGCCATCCCTTCCAAGGAAGGCAGGAACAAATGGCAGGGTTTAGAAAGAGAAGTATATGGCTTTACTGCCCTAGAAGGCACCTCTGGTCAAAGGTTCACCAGTGGCCAATGACAGCGAGGGGGGTCGGGGTGGAGAGGTTAGGGGGGTGCTGGGGAGTTCTTCCCGGGGTTACATCTTCCGTAGATTCACGCAAAAAAAATAATAAAAACATGAACTCCGTACAGGCACTGGCAGGACTAAAACCCGACCCAAGACCAACGCTGCAGGTTTTTTTTGTGCCTGTCAGCGAAATGGCACTGCCTGATTTAAAGGGAGACCTGTTTTGGCTAAAATGCTTGTGTCTTTATAGTGCTTTATGTCCTCCCTTCGTCCATATCACACAGTGATAAATGACGTCAAGGAATAAGTAGAGCACTCAGCACTACTGATATTAAAATAGTCCCTCCTCGAAGCTTCCACTTTGGGCATCTGGGAGCAGTACCGAATTTGCAATCCAGTTCAGCCTGCAAGCTGCTTAAACTTATTTGTTATTTCCCAGTGGAGTATTTAAGATACTACTTTCTACTGTAGGCGTGACCCCTGAGCCCTGATCTACACACATGCCTGCCTCATGTGGACTCAGCCATTCAGCTTTTTGAGGTTCATTTTCACATGAATGTCCCTCTTTGAAATGCATGGGGCTCCGGTGGCGAGCCCACCTCTGCAGCTCTTTGTCCCCTTAATGAAGGGGCCCTGGTTATCATGCGCAGCGCTTTGAATCTTTAAGGCGCTTTGCCATGTGAATTGGTCGCATGCAGTTCAACTTGCATCAGGAAAGGAGGCTCTGGGGGCAATCAAAACATTCTTAAGCCCCATTGGTTACACCTAGGGACACAAAGGGACGCTGTGCAGGGAGGCTAGAGAGCCCCTCGCTGCAGCTCCATTTTACCCTCACTTCACTTCTGCTCCTGCAAGAAGCAAAATGGACGGAGGGAGGACGTCGGGGGCAGGGGCTGCCCACAGCACGAGCACTAATTAGCCAATAGCTGTGAATGGTCACGTGACATCACACCCCCAGTCTCTCCTGGTTGTGCAGAGAGCAGCAATCTGAGTTTAAAGGTTTTAATTTACCTTTATAAGCATTGTGGGAAAAAAACAGCTTGAAGAGTACTTTCAGGTAAAAATCCAGGGCTTGAAGGAATCACAAATGACCCGGGGCTTCTTGGCAGCCACGTTTATCCAATGACTTTACTAACACAACTCTACGTGTTGCAAGCATATCCAGGTCTTTTGAAGTTCGTGTCAGTGCTCATCACACAGCAGGAGCAGAGGCTGGGATCAGTCCTTGGCACTGCCTGCTGCTGGGCAACGAGAAGGCACTCAAATATCAATAAAGACTATTAGATGGCAATCAGCAGTTGAACTAAGCCAGAACACAATTTGCAGTTTTTTAGAGGTTTCTCACTTCAGAAGGTTTGCTGGTTTGTGGCCAACTAATTATGTCATTTGTATAGCTTATTTTTGGCCCATTTATTAAAGTCGTTTTTCCATCACTAAAACTTTCATATAGTAATTTTGGCTAGCCTCCACACAACCACACACCCAACCACACACACAACCACACACACAACCACACACACAACCACACCACACACACAATCTCACACACAACCACACACAACCACACACACAACTACACACACAACCACACACACACCACACACAACTACACACACAACTACACACACGCAACCCCACACACACAACCACACACACAACCCCAAACACCCACACACACCCCCAAACACCCACACACACACAACCCCACACACAACCCCACCACCATACACGCATACAACCACTCGCACATACAACCACTCGCACATACAACCACTCACACATACAACCACTCGCACATACAACCACCCACACATACAACCACTCACACATACAACCACCCACACATACAACCACTCACACATACAACCACTCAAACAACTACACACACAACCGCACACACACAAACACACACATCTGTCACCCTCACTCTATCTATTCCCCTCACTCTATCTATCTATTGCCCTCACTCTATCTCTCTATCGCCCTCACTCTCTATCAATCTATCTATCTATCGCCCTCACTCTATCTATCGCCCTCACTCTATCTATCGCCCTCACTCTATCTATCGCCCTCACTCTGTCTATCTATCTATCGCCGTCACTCTGTCTATCTATCTATCGCCCTCTATCTATCTATCGCTCCACCACAGCATCACTCAGGGGCACCACAGCATCACTCGGCACCACCACAGCATCACTCAGCACTACCACAGCATCACTGGTTCAAATATGTTCTCTCAATGTTTGAAGCTTTATTGCAAATGTAACAAAAAAATGTCAATATTTCACTTCTGTTCTTGGATTTTAGTCACTGAACATAATCTTCACAACAGTTATTTACAAAAGTTTAAGCTATTGCCATTACAAATTACAATCACTTTTATTTAAGTATTAATTATTTTAAAAAATTAAAAGCCAATGTTAATTGTAATATCAATACATCTAAGTAAAGGCAATACAAAACATGTGGCATTACAAATGCTAAAAGTGTCACATTTGCTAAAGTTAAAAGTATTGGCATTGTAAATCACAAAACATAAATATAAAATGTCATTTACAAAACCAATAGCTCCAACTTTCCTACTGCGAGACCTATTGGCAACGCCAGTGCTTGTCCTTAATGGGCGCTGAACACAGAGTCTCTTTCTCCCCGCTGCGCCGGCCTTGGTGATCGCTACAGTGTGGCACTGGCCATGTTCACACTGGCATTGATGGCTGCATTGTGCGGCACTGGCTATGTTCACACTGGCATTGATGGCTGTATTGTGTGGAACTAGCTATGTTTACACTGGCATTGACGGCTGTATTGTGCGTCACTGGCCAGGTTCACACTGGTATTGATGATTGTATTGTGCGGCACTGGCTATGTTTACACTGGCATTGATTGCTGTATTGTGTGGCACTGGCCTTTTTTGCACTGGCCTTGATGACAGTTTTGTGTGGCACTGGCCAGGTTTACACTTGCATTGATGACTGTATTGTGTGGCCCTGGCTATGTTTACACTAGCATCAATGGCAATATTGTGTGGCCCTGGCTATGTTTACACTGGCAATTATGGCTGTATTGTGCGGCACTGACTATGTTTACACTGGCATTGATGGCTGTATTGTGCGGCACTAGCTATGTTTACACTGGCATTGATGGCTGTATTGTGCGGCACTAGCTATGTTTACACTAGCATTGACGGCTGTATTTGCTACACTGGCCATGTTTAAACTGCCATCGATGACAATATTGTGTGGCCCTGGCTATGTTTACACTGGCATTGATGGCTGTATTGTGCGTCACTGGCTATGTTTACACTGGCATTGATGGCTGTATTGTGCGTCACTGGCTATGTTTACACTGGCATTGATGGCTGTATTGTGTGGCACTGGCCATGTTTACACTGCCATTGATGACTGTATTGTGTGTCACTAGCCATGTTTACACTGCCATTGATGGCAGTATTGTGCGTCACTGGCTATGTTTACACTGGCATTGATGGCTGTATTGTGCGTCACTGGCTATGTTTACACTGCCATCGTTGGCAATATTGTGTGGCACTGGCTATGTTTACACTGGCATTGATGGCAGTATTATGTGGCACTGGCTATGTTTACACTGGCATCGATGGCTGTATTGTGCGGCACTGGCTATGTTTACACTGGCAATTATGGCTGTATTGTGCGGCACTGACCATGTTTACACTGCCATTGATGACTGTATTGTGTGTCACTGGCCATGTTTACACTTCCATTGATGGCTGTACTGTGCGGCACTGGCTATGTTTACACTGGCATTGATGGCTGTATTGTATGGCACTGGCTATGCTTACACTGCCATTGATGGCTGTATTGTGCGTCACTGGCTATGTTTACACTGGCATTGATGGCTGTATTGTGTGGCACTGGCCATGTTTACACTGCCATTGATGACTGTATTGTGTGTCACTGGCCATGTTTACACTGCCATTGATGGCTGTATTGTGCGTCACTGGCTATGTTTACACTGGCATTGATGGCTGTATTGTGCGTCACTGGCTATGTTTACACTGCCATCGTTGGCAATATTGTGTGGCACTGGCTATGTTTACACTGGCATCGATGGCAGTATTATGTGGCACTGGCTATGTTTACACTGGCATCGATGGCCGTATTGTGCGGCACTGGCTATGTTCACACTGGCAATTATGGCTGTATTGTGTGGCACTGACTATGTTTACACTGCCATCGATGACAATATTGTGTGGCCCTGGCTATGTTTACACTGGCATTGATGGCTGTATTGTGAGTCACTGGCTATGTTCACACTGGCATTGATGGCTGTATTTTGCGGCACTTGCTATGTTTACACTGCCATTGATGGCTGGATTCTGCGGCACTGGCTATGTTTACACTGCCATCGATGGCTGTATTGTGCGTCACTGGCTATGTTTACACTTGCCTTGATGGCTGTATTGTGTGGCACTGGCTATGTTTACACTGGCATTGATGGCTGTATTGTGAGTCACTGGCTATGTTCACACTGGCATCGATGGCCGTATTGTGCGGCACTGGCTATGTTCACACTGGTATTGATTGCTGTATTGTGCGTCACTGGCTATGTTTACACTGGCATTGATGGCTGTATTGTGTGGCACTGACTATGTTTACACTGGCATTGTTGGCTGTATTGTGCGTCACTGCCTATGTTCACACTGGTATCTATGGCTGTATTGTGCAGCACTGGCTATGTTCACACTGGCATCGATGGCTGTATTGTGCGTCACTGGCTATGTTTACACTGGCATTGATTGCTGTATTGTGAGGCACTGACCAGGTTTACACTGGCCTTGATGACAGTATTGTGTGGCACTGGCAGTGTTTACACTGGCATCGATGGCTGTATTGTGCGTCACTGGCTATGTTTACACTGGCATTGATGGCTGAATTGTGCGGCACTGGCTATGTTCACACTGGCATTGATGGCTGTATTGTGCGGCACTGGCTATGTTCACACTGGCATTGATGGCTGTATTGTGTGGCACTGGCTATGTTTACACTGGCATCGATGGCTGCATTGTGTTACACTGGCCATGTTTAAACTGCCATCGATGACAATATTGTGTGTCACTAGCCATGTTTACACTGCCATTGATGGCAGTATTGTGCGTCACTGGCTATGTTTACACTGGCATTGATGGCTGTATTGTGCGGCACTAGCTATGTTTACACTGGCATTGATGGCTGTATTGTGCGGCACTAGCTATGTTTACACTAGCATTGACGGCTGTATTTGCTACACTGGCCATGTTTAAACTGCCATCGATGACAATATTGTGTGGCCCTGGCTATGTTTACACTGGCATTGATGGCTGTATTGTGCGTCACTGGCTATGTTTACACTGGCATTGATGGCTGTATTGTGCGTCACTGGCTATGTTTACACTGGCATTGATGGCTGTATTGTGTGGCACTGGCCATGTTTACACTGCCATTGATGACTGTATTGTGTGTCACTAGCCATGTTTACACTGCCATTGATGGCAGTATTGTGCGTCACTGGCTATGTTTACACTGGCATTGATGGCTGTATTGTGCGTCACTGGCTATGTTTACACTGCCATCGTTGGCAATATTGTGTGGCACTGGCTATGTTTACACTGGCATTGATGGCAGTATTATGTGGCACTGGCTATGTTTACACTGGCATCGATGGCTGTATTGTGCGGCACTGGCTATGTTTACACTGGCAATTATGGCTGTATTGTGCGGCACTGACCATGTTTACACTGCCATTGATGACTGTATTGTGTGTCACTGGCCATGTTTACACTTCCATTGATGGCTGTACTGTGCGGCACTGGCTATGTTTACACTGGCATTGATGGCTGTATTGTATGGCACTGGCTATGCTTACACTGCCATTGATGGCTGTATTGTGCGTCACTGGCTATGTTTACACTGGCATTGATGGCTGTATTGTGTGGCACTGGCCATGTTTACACTGCCATTGATGACTGTATTGTGTGTCACTGGCCATGTTTACACTGCCATTGATGGCTGTATTGTGCGTCACTGGCTATGTTTACACTGGCATTGATGGCTGTATTGTGCGTCACTGGCTATGTTTACACTGCCATCGTTGGCAATATTGTGTGGCACTGGCTATGTTTACACTGGCATCGATGGCAGTATTATGTGGCACTGGCTATGTTTACACTGGCATCGATGGCCGTATTGTGCGGCACTGGCTATGTTCACACTGGCAATTATGGCTGTATTGTGTGGCACTGACTATGTTTACACTGCCATCGATGACAATATTGTGTGTCACTGGATATGTTCACACTGGCATTGATGGCTGTATTGTGAGTCACTGGCTATGTTCACACTGGCATTGATGGCTGTATTTTGCGGCACTTGCTATGTTTACACTGCCATTGATGGCTGGATTCTGCGGCACTGGCTATGTTTACACTGCCATCGATGGCTGTATTGTGCGTCACTGGCTATGTTTACACTTGCCTTGATGGCTGTATTGTGTGGCACTGGCTATGTTTACACTGGCATTGATGGCTGTATTGTGAGTCACTGGCTATGTTCACACTGGCATCGATGGCCGTATTGTGCGGCACTGGCTATGTTCACACTGGTATTGATTGCTGTATTGTGCGTCACTGGCTATGTTTACACTGGCATTGATGGCTGTATTGTGTGGCACTGACTATGTTTACACTGGCATTGTTGGCTGTATTGTGCGTCACTGCCTATGTTCACACTGGTATCTATGGCTGTATTGTGCAGCACTGGCTATGTTCACACTGGCATCGATGGCTGTATTGTGCGTCACTGGCTATGTTTACACTGGCATTGATTGCTGTATTGTGAGGCACTGACCAGGTTTACACTGGCCTTGATGACAGTATTGTGTGGCACTGGCAGTGTTTACACTGGCATCGATGGCTGTATTGTGCGTCACTGGCTATGTTTACACTGGCAATTATGGCTGTATTGTGCGGCACTGACCATGTTTACACTGCCATTGATGACTGTATTGTGTGTCACTGGCCATGTTTACACTGCCATTGATGGCAGTATTGTGCGTCACTGGCTATGTTTACACTGGCATTGATGGCAGTATTGTGTGGCACTGGCAGTGTTTACACTGGCATCGATGGCTGTATTGTGCGGCACTGGCTATGTTTACACTGGCAATTATGGCTGTATTGTGCGGCACTGACCATGTTTACACTGCCATTGATGACTGTATTGTGTGTCACTGGCCATGTTTACACTTCCATTGATGGCTGTACTGTGCGGCACTGGCTATGTTTACACTGGCATTGATGGCTGTATTGTATGGCACTGGCTATGCTTACACTGCCATTGATGGCTGTATTGTGCGTCACTGGCTATGTTTACACTGGCATTGATGGCTGTATTGTGTGGCACTGGCCATGTTTACACTGCCATTGATGACTGTATTGTGTGTCACTGGCCATGTTTACACTGCCATTGATGGCTGTATTGTGCGTCACTGGCTATGTTTACACTGGCATTGATGGCTGTATTGTGCGTCACTGGCTATGTTTACACTGCCATCGTTGGCAATATTGTGTGGCACTGGCTATGTTTACACTGGCATCGATGGCAGTATTATGTGGCACTGGCTATGTTTACACTGGCATCGATGGCCGTATTGTGCGGCACTGGCTATGTTCACACTGGCAATTATGGCTGTATTGTGTGGCACTGACTATGTTTACACTGCCATCGATGACAATATTGTGTGGCCCTGGCTATGTTTACACTGGCATTGATGGCTGTATTGTGAGTCACTGGCTATGTTCACACTGGCATTGATGGCTGTATTTTGCGGCACTTGCTATGTTTACACTGCCATTGATGGCTGGATTCTGCGGCACTGGCTATGTTTACACTGCCATCGATGGCTGTATTGTGCGTCACTGGCTATGTTTACACTTGCCTTGATGGCTGTATTGTGTGGCACTGGCTATGTTTACACTGGCATTGATGGCTGTATTGTGAGTCACTGGCTATGTTCACACTGGCATCGATGGCCGTATTGTGCGGCACTGGCTATGTTCACACTGGTATTGATTGCTGTATTGTGCGTCACTGGCTATGTTTACACTGGCATTGATGGCTGTATTGTGTGGCACTGACTATGTTTACACTGGCATTGTTGGCTGTATTGTGCGTCACTGCCTATGTTCACACTGGTATCTATGGCTGTATTGTGCAGCACTGGCTATGTTCACACTGGCATCGATGGCTGTATTGTGCGTCACTGGCTATGTTTACACTGGCATTGATTGCTGTATTGTGAGGCACTGACCAGGTTTACACTGGCCTTGATGACAGTATTGTGTGGCACTGGCAGTGTTTACACTGGCATCGATGGCTGTATTGTGCGTCACTGGCTATGTTTACACTGGCATTGATGGCTGAATTGTGCGGCACTGGCTATGTTCACACTGGCATTGATGGCTGTATTGTGCGGCACTGGCTATGTTCACACTGGCATTGATGGCTGTATTGTGTGGCACTGGCTATGTTTACACTGGCATCGATGGCTGCATTGTGTTACACTGGCCATGTTTAAACTGCCATCGATGACAATATTGTGTGTCACTAGCCATGTTTACACTGCCATTGATGGCAGTATTGTGCGTCACTGGCTATGTTTACACTGGCATTGATGGCTGTATTGTGCGGCACTAGCTATGTTTACACTGGCATTGATGGCTGTATTGTGCGGCACTAGCTATGTTTACACTAGCATTGACGGCTGTATTTGCTACACTGGCCATGTTTAAACTGCCATCGATGACAATATTGTGTGGCCCTGGCTATGTTTACACTGGCATTGATGGCTGTATTGTGCGTCACTGGCTATGTTTACACTGGCATTGATGGCTGTATTGTGCGTCACTGGCTATGTTTACACTGGCATTGATGGCTGTATTGTGTGGCACTGGCCATGTTTACACTGCCATTGATGACTGTATTGTGTGTCACTAGCCATGTTTACACTGCCATTGATGGCAGTATTGTGCGTCACTGGCTATGTTTACACTGGCATTGATGGCTGTATTGTGCGTCACTGGCTATGTTTACACTGCCATCGTTGGCAATATTGTGTGGCACTGGCTATGTTTACACTGGCATTGATGGCAGTATTATGTGGCACTGGCTATGTTTACACTGGCATCGATGGCTGTATTGTGCGGCACTGGCTATGTTTACACTGGCAATTATGGCTGTATTGTGCGGCACTGACCATGTTTACACTGCCATTGATGACTGTATTGTGTGTCACTGGCCATGTTTACACTTCCATTGATGGCTGTACTGTGCGGCACTGGCTATGTTTACACTGGCATTGATGGCTGTATTGTATGGCACTGGCTATGCTTACACTGCCATTGATGGCTGTATTGTGCGTCACTGGCTATGTTTACACTGGCATTGATGGCTGTATTGTGTGGCACTGGCCATGTTTACACTGCCATTGATGACTGTATTGTGTGTCACTGGCCATGTTTACACTGCCATTGATGGCTGTATTGTGCGTCACTGGCTATGTTTACACTGGCATTGATGGCTGTATTGTGCGTCACTGGCTATGTTTACACTGCCATCGTTGGCAATATTGTGTGGCACTGGCTATGTTTACACTGGCATCGATGGCAGTATTATGTGGCACTGGCTATGTTTACACTGGCATCGATGGCCGTATTGTGCGGCACTGGCTATGTTCACACTGGCAATTATGGCTGTATTGTGTGGCACTGACTATGTTTACACTGCCATCGATGACAATATTGTGTGTCACTGGATATGTTCACACTGGCATTGATGGCTGTATTGTGAGTCACTGGCTATGTTCACACTGGCATTGATGGCTGTATTTTGCGGCACTTGCTATGTTTACACTGCCATTGATGGCTGGATTCTGCGGCACTGGCTATGTTTACACTGCCATCGATGGCTGTATTGTGCGTCACTGGCTATGTTTACACTTGCCTTGATGGCTGTATTGTGTGGCACTGGCTATGTTTACACTGGCATTGATGGCTGTATTGTGAGTCACTGGCTATGTTCACACTGGCATCGATGGCCGTATTGTGCGGCACTGGCTATGTTCACACTGGTATTGATTGCTGTATTGTGCGTCACTGGCTATGTTTACACTGGCATTGATGGCTGTATTGTGTGGCACTGACTATGTTTACACTGGCATTGTTGGCTGTATTGTGCGTCACTGCCTATGTTCACACTGGTATCTATGGCTGTATTGTGCAGCACTGGCTATGTTCACACTGGCATCGATGGCTGTATTGTGCGTCACTGGCTATGTTTACACTGGCATTGATTGCTGTATTGTGAGGCACTGACCAGGTTTACACTGGCCTTGATGACAGTATTGTGTGGCACTGGCAGTGTTTACACTGGCATCGATGGCTGTATTGTGCGTCACTGGCTATGTTTACACTGGCATTGATGGCTGAATTGTGCGGCACTGGCTATGTTCACACTGGCATTGATGGCTGTATTGTGCGGCACTGGCTATGTTCACACTGGCATTGACGGCTGTATTGTGCGTCACTGGCCAGGTTCACACTGGTATTGATGATTGTATTGTGCGGCACTGGCTATGTTTACACTGGCATTGATTGCTGTATTGTGTGGCACTGGCCTTTTTTGCACTGGCCTTGATGACAGTTTTGTGTGGCACTGGCCAGGTTTACACTTGCATTGATGACTGTATTGTGTGGCCCTGGCTATGTTTACACTAGCATCAATGGCAATATTGTGTGGCCCTGGCTATGTTTACACTGGCAATTATGGCTGTATTGTGCGGCACTGACTATGTTTACACTGGCATTGATGGCTGTATTGTGCGGCACTAGCTATGTTTACACTGGCATTGATGGCTGTATTGTGCGGCACTAGCTATGTTTACACTAGCATTGACGGCTGTATTTGCTACACTGGCCATGTTTAAACTGCCATCGATGACAATATTGTGTGGCCCTGGCTATGTTTACACTGGCATTGATGGCTGTATTGTGCGTCACTGGCTATGTTTACACTGGCATTGATGGCTGTATTGTGCGTCACTGGCTATGTTTACACTGGCATTGATGGCTGTATTGTGTGGCACTGGCCATGTTTACACTGCCATTGATGACTGTATTGTGTGTCACTAGCCATGTTTACACTGCCATTGATGGCAGTATTGTGCGTCACTGGCTATGTTTACACTGGCATTGATGGCTGTATTGTGCGTCACTGGCTATGTTTACACTGCCATCGTTGGCAATATTGTGTGGCACTGGCTATGTTTACACTGGCATTGATGGCAGTATTATGTGGCACTGGCTATGTTTACACTGGCATCGATGGCTGTATTGTGCGGCACTGGCTATGTTTACCCTGGCAATTATGGCTGTATTGTGCGGCACTGACCATGTTTACACTGCCATTGATGACTGTATTGTGTGTCACTGGCCATGTTTACACTTCCATTGATGGCTGTACTGTGCGGCACTGGCTATGTTTACACTGGCATTGATGGCTGTATTGTATGGCACTGGCTATGCTTACACTGCCATTGATGGCTGTATTGTGCGTCACTGGCTATGTTTACACTGGCATTGATGGCTGTATTGTGTGGCACTGGCCATGTTTACACTGCCATTGATGACTGTATTGTGTGTCACTGGCCATGTTTACACTGCCATTGATGGCTGTATTGTGCGTCACTGGCTATGTTTACACTGGCATTGATGGCTGTATTGTGCGTCACTGGCTATGTTTACACTGCCATCGTTGGCAATATTGTGTGGCACTGGCTATGTTTACACTGGCATCGATGGCAGTATTATGTGGCACTGGCTATGTTTACACTGGCATCGATGGCCGTATTGTGCGGCACTGGCTATGTTCACACTGGCAATTATGGCTGTATTGTGTGGCACTGACTATGTTTACACTGCCATCGATGACAATATTGTGTGGCCCTGGCTATGTTTACACTGGCATTGATGGCTGTATTGTGAGTCACTGGCTATGTTCACACTGGCATTGATGGCTGTATTTTGCGGCACTTGCTATGTTTACACTGCCATTGATGGCTGGATTCTGCGGCACTGGCTATGTTTACACTGCCATCGATGGCTGTATTGTGCGTCACTGGCTATGTTTACACTTGCCTTGATGGCTGTATTGTGTGGCACTGGCTATGTTTACACTGGCATTGATGGCTGTATTGTGAGTCACTGGCTATGTTCACACTGGCATCGATGGCCGTATTGTGCGGCACTGGCTATGTTCACACTGGTATTGATTGCTGTATTGTGCGTCACTGGCTATGTTTACACTGGCATTGATGGCTGTATTGTGTGGCACTGACTATGTTTACACTGGCAATGTTGGCTGTATTGTGCGTCACTGCCTATGTTCACACTGGTATCTATGGCTGTATTGTGCAGCACTGGCTATGTTCACACTGGCATTGATGGCTGTATTGTGCGTCACTGGCTATGTTTACACTGGCATTGATGGCTGTATTGTGTGGCACTGGCCATGTTTACACTGCCATTGATGACTGTATTGTGTGTCACTAGCCATGTTTACACTGCCATTGATGGCTGTATTGTGCGTCACTGGCTATGTTTACACTGGCATTGATGGCTGTATTGTGCGTCACTGGCTATGTTTACACTGCCATCGTTGGCAATATTGTGTGGCACTGGCTATGTTCACACTGGCATTGATGGCTGTATTGTGTGGCACTGGCTATGTTTACACTGGCATCGATGGCTGCATTGTGTTACACTGGCCATGTTTAAACTGCCATCGATGACAATATTGTGTGTCACTAGCCATGTTTACACTGCCATTGATGGCAGTATTGTGCGTCACTGGCTATGTTTACACTGGCATTGATGGCTGTATTGTGCGGCACTAGCTATGTTTACACTGGCATTGATGGCTGTATTGTGCGGCACTAGCTATGTTTACACTAGCATTGACGGCTGTATTTGCTACACTGGCCATGTTTAAACTGCCATCGATGACAATATTGTGTGGCCCTGGCTATGTTTACACTGGCATTGATGGCTGTATTGTGCGTCACTGGCTATGTTTACACTGGCATTGATGGCTGTATTGTGCGTCACTGGCTATGTTTACACTGGCATTGATGGCTGTATTGTGTGGCACTGGCCATGTTTACACTGCCATTGATGACTGTATTGTGTGTCACTAGCCATGTTTACACTGCCATTGATGGCAGTATTGTGCGTCACTGGCTATGTTTACACTGGCATTGATGGCTGTATTGTGCGTCACTGGCTATGTTTACACTGCCATCGTTGGCAATATTGTGTGGCACTGGCTATGTTTACACTGGCATTGATGGCAGTATTATGTGGCACTGGCTATGTTTACACTGGCATCGATGGCTGTATTGTGCGGCACTGGCTATGTTTACACTGGCAATTATGGCTGTATTGTGCGGCACTGACCATGTTTACACTGCCATTGATGACTGTATTGTGTGTCACTGGCCATGTTTACACTTCCATTGATGGCTGTACTGTGCGGCACTGGCTATGTTTACACTGGCATTGATGGCTGTATTGTATGGCACTGGCTATGCTTACACTGCCATTGATGGCTGTATTGTGCGTCACTGGCTATGTTTACACTGGCATTGATGGCTGTATTGTGTGGCACTGGCCATGTTTACACTGCCATTGATGACTGTATTGTGTGTCACTGGCCATGTTTACACTGCCATTGATGGCTGTATTGTGCGTCACTGGCTATGTTTACACTGGCATTGATGGCTGTATTGTGCGTCACTGGCTATGTTTACACTGCCATCGTTGGCAATATTGTGTGGCACTGGCTATGTTTACACTGGCATCGATGGCAGTATTATGTGGCACTGGCTATGTTTACACTGGCATCGATGGCCGTATTGTGCGGCACTGGCTATGTTCACACTGGCAATTATGGCTGTATTGTGTGGCACTGACTATGTTTACACTGCCATCGATGACAATATTGTGTGTCACTGGATATGTTCACACTGGCATTGATGGCTGTATTGTGAGTCACTGGCTATGTTCACACTGGCATTGATGGCTGTATTTTGCGGCACTTGCTATGTTTACACTGCCATTGATGGCTGGATTCTGCGGCACTGGCTATGTTTACACTGCCATCGATGGCTGTATTGTGCGTCACTGGCTATGTTTACACTTGCCTTGATGGCTGTATTGTGTGGCACTGGCTATGTTTACACTGGCATTGATGGCTGTATTGTGAGTCACTGGCTATGTTCACACTGGCATCGATGGCCGTATTGTGCGGCACTGGCTATGTTCACACTGGTATTGATGGCTGTATTGTGTGGCACTGGCTATGTTTACACTGGCATCGATGGCTGCATTGTGTTACACTGGCCATGTTTAAACTGCCATCGATGACAATATTGTGTGTCACTAGCCATGTTTACACTGCCATTGATGGCAGTATTGTGCGTCACTGGCTATGTTTACACTGGCATTGATGGCTGTATTGTGCGGCACTAGCTATGTTTACACTGGCATTGATGGCTGTATTGTGCGGCACTAGCTATGTTTACACTAGCATTGACGGCTGTATTTGCTACACTGGCCATGTTTAAACTGCCATCGATGACAATATTGTGTGGCCCTGGCTATGTTTACACTGGCATTGATGGCTGTATTGTGCGTCACTGGCTATGTTTACACTGGCATTGATGGCTGTATTGTGCGTCACTGGCTATGTTTACACTGGCATTGATGGCTGTATTGTGTGGCACTGGCCATGTTTACACTGCCATTGATGACTGTATTGTGTGTCACTAGCCATGTTTACACTGCCATTGATGGCAGTATTGTGCGTCACTGGCTATGTTTACACTGGCATTGATGGCTGTATTGTGCGTCACTGGCTATGTTTACACTGCCATCGTTGGCAATATTGTGTGGCACTGGCTATGTTTACACTGGCATTGATGGCAGTATTATGTGGCACTGGCTATGTTTACACTGGCATCGATGGCTGTATTGTGCGGCACTGGCTATGTTTACACTGGCAATTATGGCTGTATTGTGCGGCACTGACCATGTTTACACTGCCATTGATGACTGTATTGTGTGTCACTGGCCATGTTTACACTTCCATTGATGGCTGTACTGTGCGGCACTGGCTATGTTTACACTGGCATTGATGGCTGTATTGTATGGCACTGGCTATGCTTACACTGCCATTGATGGCTGTATTGTGCGTCACTGGCTATGTTTACACTGGCATTGATGGCTGTATTGTGTGGCACTGGCCATGTTTACACTGCCATTGATGACTGTATTGTGTGTCACTGGCCATGTTTACACTGCCATTGATGGCTGTATTGTGCGTCACTGGCTATGTTTACACTGGCATTGATGGCTGTATTGTGCGTCACTGGCTATGTTTACACTGCCATCGTTGGCAATATTGTGTGGCACTGGCTATGTTTACACTGGCATCGATGGCAGTATTATGTGGCACTGGCTATGTTTACACTGGCATCGATGGCCGTATTGTGCGGCACTGGCTATGTTCACACTGGCAATTATGGCTGTATTGTGTGGCACTGACTATGTTTACACTGCCATCGATGACAATATTGTGTGTCACTGGATATGTTCACACTGGCATTGATGGCTGTATTGTGAGTCACTGGCTATGTTCACACTGGCATTGATGGCTGTATTTTGCGGCACTTGCTATGTTTACACTGCCATTGATGGCTGGATTCTGCGGCACTGGCTATGTTTACACTGCCATCGATGGCTGTATTGTGCGTCACTGGCTATGTTTACACTTGCCTTGATGGCTGTATTGTGTGGCACTGGCTATGTTTACACTGGCATTGATGGCTGTATTGTGAGTCACTGGCTATGTTCACACTGGCATCGATGGCCGTATTGTGCGGCACTGGCTATGTTCACACTGGTATTGATTGCTGTATTGTGCGTCACTGGCTATGTTTACACTGGCATTGATGGCTGTATTGTGTGGCACTGACTATGTTTACACTGGCATTGTTGGCTGTATTGTGCGTCACTGCCTATGTTCACACTGGTATCTATGGCTGTATTGTGCAGCACTGGCTATGTTCACACTGGCATCGATGGCTGTATTGTGCGTCACTGGCTATGTTTACACTGGCATTGATTGCTGTATTGTGAGGCACTGACCAGGTTTACACTGGCCTTGATGACAGTATTGTGTGGCACTGGCAGTGTTTACACTGGCATCGATGGCTGTATTGTGCGTCACTGGCTATGTTTACACTGGCATTGATGGCTGAATTGTGCGGCACTGGCTATGTTCACACTGGCATTGATGGCTGTATTGTGTGGAACTAGCTATGTTTACACTGGCATTGACGGCTGTATTGTGCGTCACTGGCCAGGTTCACACTGGTATTGATGATTGTATTGTGCGGCACTGGCTATGTTTACACTGGCATTGATTGCTGTATTGTGTGGCACTGGCCTTTTTTGCACTGGCCTTGATGACAGTTTTGTGTGGCACTGGCCAGGTTTACACTTGCATTGATGACTGTATTGTGTGGCCCTGGCTATGTTTACACTAGCATCAATGGCAATATTGTGTGGCCCTGGCTATGTTTACACTGGCAATTATGGCTGTATTGTGCGGCACTGACTATGTTTACACTGGCATTGATGGCTGTATTGTGCGGCACTAGCTATGTTTACACTGGCATTGATGGCTGTATTGTGCGGCACTAGCTATGTTTACACTAGCATTGACGGCTGTATTTGCTACACTGGCCATGTTTAAACTGCCATCGATGACAATATTGTGTGGCCCTGGCTATGTTTACACTGGCATTGATGGCTGTATTGTGCGTCACTGGCTATGTTTACACTGGCATTGATGGCTGTATTGTGCGTCACTGGCTATGTTTACACTGGCATTGATGGCTGTATTGTGTGGCACTGGCCATGTTTACACTGCCATTGATGACTGTATTGTGTGTCACTAGCCATGTTTACACTGCCATTGATGGCTGTATTGTGCGTCACTGGCTATGTTTACACTGGCATTGATGGCTGTATTGTGCGTCACTGGCTATGTTTACACTGCCATCGTTGGCAATATTGTGTGGCACTGGCTATGTTTACACTGGCATTGATGGCAGTATTATGTGGCACTGGCTATGTTTACACTGGCATCGATGGCTGTATTGTGCGGCACTGGCTATGTTTACACTGGCAATTATGGCTGTATTGTGCGGCACTGACCATGTTTACACTGCCATTGATGACTGTATTGTGTGTCACTGGCCATGTTTACACTTCCATTGATGGCTGTACTGTGCGGCACTGGCTATGTTTACACTGGCATTGATGGCTGTATTGTATGGCACTGGCTATGCTTACACTGCCATTGATGGCTGTATTGTGCGTCACTGGCTATGTTTACACTGGCATTGATGGCTGTATTGTGTGGCACTGGCCATGTTTACACTGCCATTGATGACTGTATTGTGTGTCACTGGCCATGTTTACACTGCCATTGATGGCTGTATTGTGCGTCACTGGCTATGTTTACACTGGCATTGATGGCTGTATTGTGCGTCACTGGCTATGTTTACACTGCCATCGTTGGCAATATTGTGTGGCACTGGCTATGTTTACACTGGCATCGATGGCAGTATTATGTGGCACTGGCTATGTTTACACTGGCATCGATGGCCGTATTGTGCGGCACTGGCTATGTTCACACTGGCAATTATGGCTGTATTGTGTGGCACTGACTATGTTTACACTGCCATCGATGACAATATTGTGTGGCCCTGGCTATGTTTACACTGGCATTGATGGCTGTATTGTGAGTCACTGGCTATGTTTACACTGCCATCGTTGGCAATATTGTGTGGCACTGGCTATGTTTACACTGGCATTGATGGCAGTATTATGTGGCACTGGCTATGTTTACACTGGCATCGATGGCTGTATTGTGCGGCACTGGCTATGTTTAAACTGCCATCGATGACAATATTGTGTGTCACTAGCCATGTTTACACTGCCATTGATGGCAGTATTGTGCGTCACTGGCTATGTTTACACTGGCATTGATGGCTGTATTGTGCGGCACTAGCTATGTTTACACTGGCATTGATGGCTGTATTGTGTGGCACTGGCCATGTTTACACTGCCATTGATGACTGTATTGTGTGTCACTGGCCATGTTTACACTGCCATTGATGGCTGTATTGTGCGTCACTGGCTATGTTTACACTGGCATTGATGGCTGTATTGTGCGTCACTGGCTATGTTTA
This sequence comes from Lissotriton vulgaris, assembly GCF_964263255.1. NCBI lineage: Eukaryota > Metazoa > Chordata > Amphibia > Caudata > Salamandridae > Lissotriton > Lissotriton vulgaris. Next base: position 262,674 of record NW_028251493.1, on the reverse strand, counting down.
CACTGCCATCGTTGGCAATATTGTGTGGCACTGGCTATGTTTACACTGGCATCGATGGCAGTATTATGTGGCACTGGCTATGTTTACACTGGCATCGATGGCTGTATTGTGTGGCACTGGCTATGTTTACACTGGCAATTATGGCTGTATTGTGTGGCACTGACTATGTTTACACTGCCATCGATGACAATATTGTGTGGCCCTGGCTATGTTTACACTGGCATTGATGGCTGTATTGTGTGTCACTGGCTATGTTTACACTGGCATTGATGGCTGTATTGTGTGGCACTGGCCATGTTTACACTGCCATTGATGACTGTATTGTGTGTCAATGGCCATGTTTACACTGCCATTGATGGCTGTACTGTGCGGCACTGGCTATGTTTACACTGGCATTGATGGCTGTATTGTGTGGCACTGGCTATGCTTACACTGCCATTGATGGCTGTATTGTTCGTCACTGGCTATGTTTACACTGGCATTGATGGCTGTATTGTGTGGCACTGGCCCTGTTTACACTGCCATTGATGACTGTATTGTGTGTCACTGGCCATGTTTACACTGCCATTGATGGCTGTACTGTGCGGCACTGGCTATGTTTACACTGGCATTGATGGCTGTATTGTGTGGCACTGGCCATGTTTACACTGCCATTGATGACTGTATTGTGCATCACTGGCTATGTTTACACTGGCATTGATGGCTGTATTGTGCGTCACTGGCTATGTTTACACTGCCATCGTTGGCAATATTGTGTGGCACTGGCTATGTTTACACTGGCATCGATGTCAGTATTGTGTGGCCCTGGCTATGTTTACACTGGCATTGATGGCAGTGTTGTGCGTCACTGGCTATGTTTACACTGACATTGATGGCTGTATTGTGCGGTACTTGCTATGTTTACACTGGCATTGATGGCTGTATTGTGTGGCTCTGGCTATGTTTACACTGCCATTAATGGCAGTATTCTCTGGCGCAATGATGCTCATGGTTAGTCTTAGGTTAGTTCCTGTGGTTGTGACCACACTGCGGCAGGACCAGCACCTGGCATGTGGCATCTCATTATTATGTTTAAGCACAAAGAGCTCTTTTTTTTATTGATAATATCCCCAGATGTGGGTTCTACGGTCACTGTTTAATCCATATCATACTACATTGCCAACACCCCTGGCCTGTTTGAACCCCAACACTTGCATTCTCCACTGCAGAATCTGGATTGGGGTAACCACAACAGTCTGGTGCCCACGGTGAAGAAGGATACTTTGTATTCACGGCAGCCTGGTCCCACAGTGAAGAAAGATACTTTGTATCCACCGCAGCCTGGCTCCCCAGTGAAGAAAGATACTTTGTATCCACATCAGTCTATCCTCTTAGTGAAGAAAGATACTTTGTATCCACAGCAGTCTGACTCCCACGGTGAAGAAAGATACTTTGTATTCACAGCAGTCTGTCCTTTTAGTAAAGATACATTGTATCCACAGCAGCCTTGCCTCTCAATGAAGAAAGATACTTTGTATACACAGCACCACTCCCTCCTGAATCCACCTCTCTGTATCCACCACTCTCTGTATCCTCTCCCTCCTGAATCCACCTCTCTGTATCCACCACTCTCTGTCTCCACTACTCTCTGTACCCTCTCCTGAATCCACCTCTCTGTATCCACCACTCTCTGTACCCTCTCTCTGTATCCACCACTCTCTGTACCCTTTCTCTGTATCCACTACTCTGTATCCACCACTCTCTGTACCCTCTCTCTGTATCCACTACTCTGTAGCCACCACTCTCTGTATCTACCATTCTCTGTACCCTCACTCTGTATCCACCACTCTCTGTATCCCCCACTCTGTATCCATCACCCTCTGGATCCACTACTCTCTTTAACCTCTCTCTGTATCCACCACTCTCTGTACCATCTGTTTCCACCACTCTCTGTATCCCCCACTCTCTGTACCCTCTCTCTGTATCCACTACTCTCTGTATCCACAGCAGTCTGGCCTCTAAGTGAAAAAGATACTTTGTATCCACAGCAGTCTGTCTTCTTAGTGAAGAAAGATACGTTGTATCCACAACAGCCTTGCCTCTCAATGAAGACAGATACTTTGTATCCACAGCAGTCTGGCCTCTCAGTGAAGAAATATACTTTATATCCACAACAGTCTGGCGCCCACGGTGAAGCAGGATACTTTGTATTCACGGCAGCCTGGGCCCTCAGTGAAGAAAGAAACTTTGTATACACAGCAGTCTGGCCGCTCAGTGAAGAAATATACTTTGTATCCACAGCAGTCTGGCCGCTCAGTGAAGAAAGATACTTTGTATCCACAGCAGTCTGGCCGCTCAGTGAAGAAAGATGCTTTGTATCCACAGCAGTCTGTCCTCTTAGTGAAGAAAGATAGTTTGTAGGAGTAGGTGTGATCTTTAAAGACACATGGAATTTGGCCACAATGGACATTGATGTGACAGAGGGATTTGAAATGATCGGATTTGGGATAAAAGATTCTAACGGTCGGTCACGCATGGACTGGGATTATTCGCTGCAGACCTCCAGGGGCTGTTACTGTGCAGCAACAGCAGTCACTGGCTGTGGGCTCCATTCACAGAACTAACTTAAGACAAAATCCTAAATGTACTACTTTTGGTATTCACAGAAGTTAGGATTTTGTCTTAAGTCTGTCTTAAGACAAATTTAAGACAAAATCCTAACTTCTGTGAATACCAAAAGTAGTAAGTTTAGGATTTTGTCTTAAGTCAGTTCTGTGGATCTTGCCCTGAGACTCTTAGTAATATGGCTGCCAGACTAGTGGTTCTTGGTGATTTCAATCTTCGGTTAAATGGAACCCTAGACTCCGGGTTTAATCTCCTCCAATCTGGTGAAGGTTTGAACCTACATCAGTGGGTGATGAACCAACACATAAGGAGGCCAGGCGCCTGATCTGATTATTTGGTTACATTTCAGGCGTAGAGCCGCACAGCTCATGGTTTGGCTGCCGGAGAATCTAGAATTGTTGTTTGCAGAGATTGGAAGTCCCTTTTAAACAAGGGAAGCGCCGCTCCGGGGTTTGTTCTTCATGACTGTTTTCAGGCAGACAGACACGTGGAGGAGAACGATGGGACCCTTTGCACACAGATCACCTCTACTTTGGACCAGCTCGCTCTGCTAAAGAATCATAAGAGGGTGGGTAGACCATCGCCCCCTGGTTTAATGACAAATTAAAAAATCTGAAACTGGATTGCAAGCAGAGAGGAAATGGAGAAGGGCCTATGAAGAAAAAGAAAAATCTGTATACTACTTTCTGTATCCAACACTCTCTGTATCCACTCCTCTGTATCCTCCTCTCTCTCTCTGTATCCACCCCTCTCTGTATCCACCCCTCTGTATCCTCCTCCCTCTCTCTGTATCCACCCCTATCTGTATCCACCCCTCTGTATCCTCCTCCCTCTCTCTGTATCCTCCTCTCTCTCTGTATCCACCCTTCTGTATCCTCCTCTCTCTCTCTGTATCCACCCCTCTGTATCCTCCTCCCTCTCTCTGTATCCTCCTCTCTCTCTGTATCCACCCCTCTGTATCCTCATCTCTCTCTCTGTATCCACCCCTCTCTGTATCCTCCTTTCTCTCTGTATCCTCTTCCTACTGAATCCCTCTGTATCCACCACTATCTGTATCCTCCCCTCTCATTCTATGTATCCACCGCTCTCTGTATCCACCACTCTGTACCCTCTACTCTTGAATCCACCTCTCTGTATCCACCACTCTCTGTATACCACTCTCTGTATCCACCACTCTGTATCCTCCTCTCTTTTGTATCCTCCTTTCTCTCTGTAACCACCACTCTGTATCCTCCTCTTTTGTATCCTCCTTTCTCTCTGTATCCACCACTCTCTGTAGCCTCTCCCTCCTGAATCCACCACTGTGTGAATCCTCCTCTCTCTCTGTACCCAACACTCTGTATCCTCTCATCCTGAATCCACCTCTCTGTATCCCACTCTCTGTATCCTCCTTCCTCTCTGTATCCACCTCTCTGTATCCACCCGTGGCTGCATCCTCCCCTCTATCTGTATCGTCCTCTCTCTCTGTATCCACCACTCTCAATATCCACAACTCTCTGTATCCCCCCTCTCTCTCTCTCTGTATCTACCACTCTCTGTATCCACCACTCTCCGTAACCTCCTTTCTTTCTGAATCCCCCTTTCCCTCTTTATCCACCAATCTCTGTATCCACCCCGCTCTATGTATCCCCTTCTCTCTCTCTGTATCCACCACTCTCTGTATCCTTCCCTCTTTCTGTATCCACCACTCTATGTATACTACTATCTGTATCCACAACTCTCTCTCTGTATTCTCCTTTCTCTCTGTATCCTCCACACTCTGTAGCCTCTCCCGCCTGAATCCACCTCTCAGTATCCACCTCTTTGTATACACCACTGTCTGGCTCCTCCTCTCTCTCTCTTTATCCTCCTCTCTCTATATTCACCACTCTCTGTATCCACCACTCTCTGTATTTACCACTCCTGTATCCTCTTCTCTCTCTGTATTCACCACTCTCTGTATCCACCACTCCCTGTATCCTCCTCTCTCTCTGTATCCAACACTCTGTATCCTCTCATCCTGAACCCACCTCTCTGTATCCACCACTCTCTGTATCCTCTCCCTCCTGAATCCACCTCTCTGTATCCACCACTCTCTGCCAGAAATGGGAATGCACTTCTGTATTTTATAAAAATTGATTTAACTGTCTATTTTTTCACCTCTTGCTATATGTATTGTATTTTTGTATGTAGTAAATTTTAATAAGACTTAACAAAAAATACCTTCTACAAAAAAAAGATGTTATAAAATAATAAAATATCAGAACAGATCAACACAATTAACGTGTGTTTTTAGTCATTAGTTTGTCAGTTTTCTTTCTCGAATATAACAGGCACAAAACCTGATGCAAATTTGCTCCCTCTTTACCCCAATTGTTGCTTCCTTGCCAGGGTTTATCCTATGAGGCAGGGGCCCCTTTCTTCCAAAAATAATCCACCACTCTCTGTCTCCACTACTCTCTGTCCGCCTCCTGAATCCACCTCTCTGTATCCACCACTCTCTGTACCCTCTCCCTGTATCCACCACTCTCTGTATCCCCCCTCTCTGTATCCACCACTCTCTGTACCCTCTCTCTGTATCCACTACTCTGTATCCACCTCTCTCTGTATCCACTACTCTGTATCCACCACTCTCTGTATATACCACTCTCTGTACCCTCACTCTGTATCCACCACTCTCTGTATCCACCACTCTGTAGCCATCACTCTCTGGATCCACTACTCTCTGTACCCTCTCTCTGTATCAACCACTCTCTGTACCACCTTTTTCTACCACTCTCTGTATCCCCCACTCTTTGTACCCTCTCTCTGTATCCACTACTCTCTGTATCTACCACTCTCTGTACCCTCGCTCTGTATCCACCACTCTCTGAATCCACCACTCTCTGTATCCATCACTCTCTCTACCCTCTCTCTGTATCCACCACTCTCTGTACCCTCTCTCTGTATCCACTACTCTCTGTATCCACCACTCTCTGTACCCTCTGTCTGTATCCACCACTCTCTGTACCCTCTCTGTATCCACCACTCTCTGTACCCTCTCTCTGTATCCACCTCTCTCTGTATCCACCACTCTCTGTACCCTCACTCTGTATCCACTACTCTCTGTATCCACCACGCTCTGTATCCACCACGCTCTGTATCCATCACTCTCTGTACCCTCTCTCTGTATCCACTACTCTCTGTACCCGCCACTCTATGTATCTACCACGCTCTGTATCCACCACTCTCTGTATCCACCAGTCTCTGTACCCACCACTTTCTGTTTCCACCACTCTCTGTACCCTCTCTCTGTATCCACCACTCTCTGTATCCACCACTCTCTGTACCCTCTCTCTGTATCCACCACTCTGTATCCACTACTCTCTGTACCCTCTCTGTATCTGCCACTCTCTGTACCCTCTCTGTATCCACCACTCTCTGTACCCTCTTTCTGTATCCACCAGTCTCTGTACCATCTCTCTGTATCTACCATCTCTCTGTATCCACCCCTCTCTGTATCCACCCCTCTCTGTATCCACCCCTCTCTCGTGTATGCCTACCTCGCCCATTGTGTATCCCCAGTTGAACCTTCAGTGCAGAGCTCTGCAGAGTGTTTACTGCCCCTCTCAGGCAGAGGTGCCTGTGCTGTCCATCACCAAACATCTGCATCACCTGAATGTTACAAGTGAGAATCCGGACAGTGACGACTCTTGTCGTCTGAGGGTGATGTCATCAGTGTTTACTGCCCCTCTCAGGCAGAGGTGCCTGTACTGTCCATCACCGGACAGACATCTGCCTCACCTGAATGTTACAGGTGACTCAGCCTTCAGAGGGTCAATCAATCGATCATGGAATTGTTAAGCGCAGCTACTCGCCCAGCGGCACTCAAGGCGCTGGGAGGGGGCGCAGGTCCTGGATGTTCACGGAGATCTGAAGAGCCAGGTCTTGAGGTCCTTTGTGAACTTGGAGAGTGTCAGCGTCTGTCTGAGGTGGAGTGAGAGGGTGTTCCATGCTTTGGCCTCAACGAGGAGACGGAACGTCCTTCCTCCTCCCCTGGTCTTCTTGATGCGAGGCACCGTTGCCGTAGTCGAGTCTACTGGTGACAAGGGTATGGGTGTCGGTTTTTCTGTGTTTGAGGGGGATCCATTTGAAGGTCTTTCATAGGATGCGGAGGGTGTGGAAGCAGGAGGATGAGACGGCATTGATTTGGCAGTTCATTTTGAGTTCGGAGTCCAGGATGCTTTCGAGGTTGCATGCATGGTCCGTGGGGGATGGTGATTTCCGAGGATGGGGGGTCACAAGGTGTCGTCCCAGGTGGTGTGTGGGCCATGATGAGTACTTCGGTTTTGTCTGTGTTTAGTTGTAGGCAGATGTTCTTCATCCACCTGGCGACTGCTTCCATTCCCTCTTGAAAGGTATATTTGGAGACGTTGGGTTCGTTGGAGAGGATGAGTTGGGTGTAGTTTGTGTAGGAAACAATGTTGAGTCTGTAGGATTTCACGATGGGGGTTAGCGGGCCATGTAGACGTTGAACAGGGTGGGGCTGATGGAAGATCCTTGGGGAACTCCGTAGGTGGTCGGTGTGGGATCCGAGATGGAGGGTGGAAGTCTGTTCTGCTGCGTTCTGCTGGAGAGGAATGATCGGATCCAGTCGAGGGCTTTGTTCTGAACCCCTGAGTGGTGCAGTCTGTGGGCTAGAGTGCAGCGAGAGACTGTGTCGAAGGCTGCGTAGAAGTCCAGGAGGATGAGGGCCACGGTCTTGCCTTTGTCGAGGAGGGAGCGGGTGTTGTCTGTTGCGGCGAGGAGGGCGGTTTCAGCGCCGGACTGGGAGGGTGATGTCCTCATTGTGTTTACTGCCCCTCCCCGGCAGAGGTGTCTGTACTGTCCATCACCGGACACACATCTGCAACACCTGGATGTTACAGGTGAGAATCCGGACAGTGCTGACTCAGGCTTCAGGGAGTGATGTCATCAGTGTGATTGGGCTGGGCTACTGACGTCATATGCAATGCAGGTTAGGGTACTTTTCACTGCCTATGCATGTGGGAGTATTTGTATGGCATGTGGCTGGCTGGGAAGCACCAGGGCTAGGCGTTTAGGCCCCGCACATACTTACACTGCATTACAACTGACAGATATTCTTCTTAGGCACAGAGAGCGCAAGTGACTCAGATCACATACTTTCCACTCAAGAGCTGGGATTCAAGCACAGGTCCGCAGGGTCCCTGGTGGTCCGCATGTTCCCTGGTGGTCCGCAGGGTCCCTGGCGGTCCGCAGGGTCCCTGGTGGTCCGCAGGGTCCTTGGTGGTCCGCAGGGTACCTGGTGGTCTGCAGGCCCCTTCAACTGTCACACTCTCCAGCTCAGAAGGCCTATGGGCGCTGCTCCCTTTTTTTATGATGGAAACTTAGATCTGTGCCCAGAATGAAAGAGAAGGCCACACTTAGAACACACTTTTATTCGAATTTTCATTCCACAGATTCAAAAGTATTTACACTTTGTCGATTTCCTCGACCTTCTCCAAAACAAACCTCAAGGATGGATGACTTGTAAAGATGGCGTCACCGGGCCCGAGAAGCCACAACACACACTTTAGACCCCGACCTTAGATTTCCACTTTTAGCAAACGGCTGCTAGCGCCAAGCGTGAGGCATCAACCTGGGTTCCAGGTGCAGTGCAGGCGCCAACGCAGAAGCAGGGGAGCGTCAGGAGAGCAGGGTGGCAGCTGTGCCAGGGGGAGAGGCACTCAGGTGACCCTGTATGAGGAAACAAAGGACACAAGTTATTATTCAAAGTAGATGCAAGCGCGTCCCAGAAACTGCGCCTGTGCAGACACGACACCTGAGATGTGCCCACGTCTCGTGCAACCAGGCTGGAGACTGGCGCTGCCCTATTCAACCCTCTGCACAACCCCGATTTGCCTTTAGCAATGATTTATTGGTAATACATAACATAACGTGTATTTATAGCAAGTGCATATTTGCTCAGTAGGGTGTCTTGACAATGAATCACAGATGTTTATTGTTACCCAACTCAATAGTACTTATTGTATCGACCTCAGGAGGATGAAAGGCTGAGTGGCCAAACCTGGGATTTGAACATGACGACAAACACAGACCCACACAGTGGGCGCATTACGCAACGAAGCCAACAGATCCGACAATACAACATATTTGGGGTTTTCTCTCCTCCCCACTCGCAATCTCTGTCCCTGCAGTTTCTGTGTGTCTGATGTTGTTCACCCATGTGGAAGGGTACACGCTTACACACGTCGCTGCCTTGCACATTCTTTTTAGCACAACGCAGTAGCCAAAATTGCTGTAATGCACAAAGAGGGGGAGCGGAAGCAACCCAGACTCAAATTTATTAAAAAAATTGCCTGCTGCTCCCCACCCCTGTGCTGGTGCAAACACAGGCCATCCAGTGGCGTGCACAACCTTGCATCATGGTGCAGTGGTGTGTGCGGTCATAGGATGTGTGGTGGAAGCCCACCAACTTTTTTACCTAGACAAATCCTTAAATATTCCCTACACTGTATGTACGCGGTCCCATCGGTGGAATGGATAATGTTACTTACCCAGTAAGCCTCTGTTCTCGGCTTGTAGAGCTGTAGATTCACATGCTTTGCAAACTCCTGCCATCTAGTGTTGGGTCCGGATGTTTGCAACTTGTTTTTGTCTTCGAAAAACTCTTTCCAGTCACGAGGTACAGTGACTCCTCCTTTCGGTGCTAGTGCTCATGGGCATTAACTCCATTGTTAGATTGTTTCCCGTAAGAGGGTGAGAATGGAGTATGTAAGTGTAGAATAGAGATGTCCATGAATATAAACGTAAAATGAAGAACTGCAACAACTACAAGTACCCGGGGAGGCAGGTGGGCGCATGTGAATCTACAGCCCTACATGCCAAGAACAGATGCTTACTAGGTAAGTAACATTATGCGTTCGAGGCATGTGAGCTGTAGATCACATGCTTTGCATGGACTAAAGAGCAGTATACTCCCAAAGCGGTGGCTATCCTGCAGGTGTTGCAGTTATTTGAAGTAGTGTCTTAAGCACTGCTTTGCCTACATTAGCCGGTTGAAGTGCTAACACATCTACATAGTAAATGTGTGTGGTGTAGACCATGTAACTGCTTTACATATGTCAGCTAGAGGAATGTTGCCTAAGAAAGCCACAGTGGCCCCTTTCTTGCATGTAGAATGCGCTCTAGGGGGTATGGACAAAGTTCTTTTGGCTCTTGTATAGCATATTTAAATGCATTTAACAATCCACATTGAAATGCCTGATTTAGAGATGGGATTGCCTTCGTGAGGTGGAGCAAATGCAACAAACAATTGTTACGTTTTGTGAAAATTTTTGGTTCTTTTTATATAATATGATAAGGCTCTTCTAACGCCCAGCGTGTGGAGAGCTCTTTCTGCCACTGAATCAGGTTGAGGAAAAAACACAGGTAACTCAACTGATTGGTTAATATGAAAAGCAGAAACCACTTTGGGAAGGAATTTTGGATTGGTGCGAAGAACAGCTCTATCTTTGTGGAGCTGAAAGAAAGGTTCTTCTAGGGTTAAAGCTTGTAGCTCACCAACTCTCCTCAATGAAGTGATAGCAATGAGGAAAGCAACTTTCCATGAAAGAAACCGTAGAAGACAATGATGTAAGGGTTCAAAAGGTGGACCTACAAGTCTTGTAAGGAGAATATTAAGATTCCACACTGGTGCACTGGTGCGGGTGGAACTCTTGGTGGTATTACTCTTTTCAAATAGGTCTTAATGAGCCATACTTTTTGGGGACTAGAAAGTAGAGAAACTAGACCCCTGACCCTTGGCACTGAAGTGGAATTGGTTCTATGGCTTCTTTCAGTAAGAGAGATTGCGGCTCTTGTTCGAGCAACAGCAGGTGGTCTGCTGACAATTTGTGATGTCGGGTGGAATATTTGGAGGATTGGTGGTAAGCTCCTGGCAATAACTATGCTGGATAATTCCAAACACCCATTTGTGGAGAAAGTGTTGAATTCTTCCTCCGACAGGTGTAGAATTATTGGAGGGAAGCGTGGGGAAGTCACTGCTTATTAGGGGAAGGGGTGTTACGGGTGTGGTGTTTTTACCTCTGCCTTTGGAACTGTTTCACCTGTAAACTCCTCTGAAAAATCCACTTGCAGAACAGGATTGGTTGTTCTGCGTTTGACGAGTTGACCTTGTCATGAACAATGGGGATCATGATTCTGCAGCGCAGGAGGGGAAAACCCCCTAGCAGCCAAGGTGTTAAAGGGCTTGCCTAGGGAAGGGAACGCAAGCACTAGAGCGTCCCTTGCCTAAAAATGGCGGCAGCGTATGGCACAACCCGGAAGTGGGTAAAAATTAACGTGCAGACTTTCCCCGTGGCCTCCCTCCACTCAAACAGTCCGCTCTTGACTGCGGTGGACCGGGGTGGCCACAGGTAAGAGAGCACAATCCCAGACCAGCGAGCAGAATAAGAACAAAAGGCCTTATAGACACACTCAGGTAAAGTAAAAAATTCAAAGAACAATTTTTGCAGCAATTTAAAAATAAAACAAATCACATTACTAGACGAAATAATTAAAAATTAGAAGGAGTGCGGAGTGATTAGCAGCGGCAAAGGGCAGATCGCAACGCTTTGCTGTTCAAGTAGTTTAAGTCCTCTAAGGATTCTCTATGGAGCACCACCCCCATGGTATTGTGCGGCCCTGGGAATGATTTCTTGATAGGACAGATTGGAGATAGCTTGGCAAGGTAAAGGTCTGGATTGTTATCCAATGGAGGGTCAATTGTATAATCGGTCAATGGATCCACTGGTAAGTGTGTGTCTTCCTCATCAGTATCATCTCCGTCATGTTGAGATTGTGGAGAGAGATCAGGTGTAATATGTAAATGATCTAAAAGTGGGGAGGAGGAGATGATGTTAGTGGATGGAAATGAGTAGTACCAACATTTTTCTTCTTCAAAGGAATTTTATGACTGTTGTCATCAGGAAGCTTGTGCTTGGATGGCGTCTTGGCATGAATATGTCCTGTGTTAGGATTAATATAGAGTTTCTTTTGCGTGGGATCCAATTTGGATGGCACAATGTCTATTTTCAGATCCGAAGGTGCTAAAGGGTCTTCGGCACCGAAGGTTTCAGAGCCGAGATGGAATGACCTTTCGGTGCAGAAGATTTCGGCTCCAAAGGGTGATTCTTGGTTTTCGATGTTGAAGGTTTCAGCTCCGAACCGACCTTGTGCTTGGAACCGGAAAGTTTTGGCTCCGAAGTAGATTTTGGCCGACTCGGTCACGAGCCGAAAGCCTTGTCAGTATGTTTCAGGGTGGAGCGTCAAAAACATAATCTCAATGCCTTGGCCAGAAAGCGGAGGGGGTGCTGAAGCCTTAGATTTTATAGGGTAGGGTGGACGGGGCAAAGGGTCTTTTGTACTCATGTCACCCTGTCCCTGTGAAAGGGTAAGGAGTGCCTTCAAGGGGATTTGCCACTTCCCATGCCCCTTAGACATACACTTCTAACGTGTGTCTCTGTATTTTGGTCATTCCTGGTGTCCCAATGTGTGTCAATGAAATGAGACAGTCTGCACACATGTGTGAGTGTGCATCACTGCCCCTGCATTCTGTCCATCAACTGTTGTTTTTGGATTTGTCACCCCGAGTGGGACGGGAATGTTCAGACGTGAGTCCCATGCTCTCCACACCACTGGAGTCAAGCTATCCAGGCTGATGACGGCTGATAGCCAGAAACCTGTCCTAGGATGCTTGATTCCAGTCCAGGGAGGATCTGGCCTGCCAGTTCGAGCTGGACTGTTCCCATTGGGCGCAGGGTCAAGACTGATTTGCATATGGCTGGGTCCAAACTGGAACAGCATGGTGAGCAAAAAAACGATGGATTTAGGCCCAGATCTCTGTACTGGGCTGAATGTATGACATTGTTCTGCATTCTGTCCATCAACTGTTGTTTTTGCATTCATCACTGCCCCTTATACACACCCACTGCGAACAGGTGTCCTTGAGACTGTCTTGTACTTTTTTGGTCATTCGTGGTGTTCACCAGTTTGTCAATTAAATGAGGCAGTCTGCACACATATGTGTCGCTTCCCCTGCCCCTTACTTTCTCACTTTCTTTCTCTTTATCTCTGTCTCTCTCTCCCTTTCTCTCCCCCTCCCCCCCAATGGGTGTCCATGTATTGTTTGTTCATTCCTGGTGCCCCAGTATGGTTCAATTAAATGAGGTAGTATGTGTGCATGTGTGTTGCTTCCCCTGCCACTTACACACACACTTCTAAAGGGTTTCCCTGTGGGTGTCTTGTATTATTCGTTCATTCCAGGTGTCCCAGTGTGTGTCAATGAAATGAGGCAGTCTGCACACATATATGTGTGTGTGCGTGTTCATGTGTGTGCGGGTATCAGTTACCCTTACACACACACTTCTAACGGGTGCCCCTGCGGGTGCCTTGCATTATTCGTTCATTCCAGGTGTCCCAGTGAGTGTCAAAGAAACAAGGCAGTCTGCACAAATATATGTGTGTGTGTTACTTCCCATACCCCTTACACACACATGCACGCTTCTAGTGGGTGTCCCTTAGGCAGCCTTATATTTTTGGTCATTCCTGGTGTCCCAGTGTGCATCAATGAAATGAGGCAGTCTGCACATGTGTGTGTGTGTGTGTGGGTGGAGCTTCCCCTGCCCCTTGCACACACACTTTTCATGGGTGTCCCGGCGGCTGCCTTGTCCTTCTGCACATTCACTGTACTCATCAGGGTGTGTTGTGTGTGTGGTTGAAATCAGGAAGTCTGCACATGTATGCAAGCGTCGCTCACCTGCCTGCTTGCACTTTGTGTTAGTGGGGCATTGCAGCTGCCTTGTACTGTTTTACTTTCACTGTGTTCATCAGTGAAAAGAGAAGGTCCCACACACATGCTCCTTTGTGCACACATGCATGTGCGTATCGCTCCCTTGCACACACACATGCATGTGCGTATCGCTCCCTCGTGCACACATGCATGTGCGTATTGCTCCCTTGCACACACTGCTCTAATGGACGTCTCTACAGCTGCCTTGTTTTCTTCAGTAAATAAACAACAATGGTTCTTTAGGACTTGTTAGGTCGAGCCTGGGTAGCGCATGCGCTGCTCTGCGAGGCATGCTGTATTCGAGTATGGACTTGAAGCTCCGCCCATATTTGTCATTGGCTTGTGTCATTGTTCTTTGTAAATGCTGGCTTCTGATTCGTTAATAGGCTTGTTAGTCCCTCCTTAGTACCGCCTTGTCTTCATTTGTAACCTCCCATGAGGACTGGCCCTTTTACTGCTGTCATTACAAGGTAGGTCTTATTTAGTCTTTAAGCACTACTTTCTTTAATGAGTTTCTCCTACTTCAGGCACGACATGCTTTCCTGCAACATTCAGCGCGCCATGCGCGCTTTAACTTTCAAGCAGCCCCGGACAATGGCGGCCACTTCTTTGAAGTGAAAAGGGTCTCGCATTTACAAGAGTTTGAGCTATTGGCATTGTAAATGAAAATGTTTTTTATTTATGTGTTAATTATTAAAACAGATAAATAAAAGGCATTGTCATTTACAATGCCAATAGCTCAAACTCTTGTAAATGCGAGACCTATATATACTCACAACCCAAACTTCTTTCTAAGTTTTGACATAATTTTGCTCGGTTTATTCTTAAATATACATTGAATGTCAGCGAATTCAATGAATGTGCAACCGGCGCAGTGCTCAAAAGGTGACGTAGACAGAGGTGTGGGTTGAGTGTATATATACAAAAAAAGAGTCCCACGGAACCGTGTTGTTTATTTACAGTTTGTACTCCGGTTGGATATTGGGCATAAGGATACACCGTATTTTCTTGCGCAATCATTGTGTCAACAAGTGAGTCTTTGGAATCCAAAGGTGCATGCACCGCTCCCCCGCTTCCTTGCAAACACGGCTTTGGTGGGTGTCCCCGCAACGACTGGCGTGAGCCCCGAGCTCACCTTGTATTCCTAACTGATTCCACATATTTGCAAACCACAATGTGTGGTTATTTCTAATGCTCCCTGGCAGGGGCGGTGCTTGGTCAGTAAGACGGGGGCGCGAGCTCAGCTCTTCCGACAATCGCGCTGGCGCATAAGTTAATCACTATATGGGTGGGAAGCAGCGCACGAGGGTGGCTTAAGGGCCAGAGGAAAGGGAAACGAGTGCGGGTTGTGAGGCGGACTTAAGACAGTATTTTGCAAAATAACAATGCTTTAAGACTTTCAAAACAGAGAGGAGCGCGTATGTGGGTGTTTTTGTCTGAATGAGTATTTAAAAATCCCAGGTGAAATCCGACTGACACCTTATCATACCCGACTGACTGAAAGCTCCTGTATCCAACCATTTATTAAACAATACATTTATTGGAGGGGTGGGTAACACTCCAGACAGCTAAAAAACTGAAGACAGAGCCAGGAAGGAAATAAAAGCAGTGCTTTTTAGGTATGGCTTGAGATTGCAGCTAGATACAGAACTATTGTTAACGATACACTTATAGTGGCCTTGGTTCCGCCCAGTAGACTCTTGCCCACTCACCTCATGTTATTGGCTGAATGGTGTAGCACCCCACTTCCTTTGGGGCGCTTGCATTACAACGAATAAAGGGCTATTCCTCATCTCAGAAGTACACTGAATCATGATGCCTTAAACTGGTTCTAGCACAGACAGAACAATCTAGCTTTCTTTTATCTGTTACTCCAGCACACGTTTGTACTGTTTTAGTCAGGACTGAAAATGCAGGCCAGACATGTTAGCTTTGCCAATGCTTGTTACCAGTCCCAGTGAGGGAGGCGCACACCCCCACAAGGTGACAGGGTCACACTTCCTTAGGTAAGCCCCTCAAAGGACTCGGTCCTTTCATCTCAGACAGGAGCCGCCTCTGTCATTAGTTAAATGTTGTAAAACTGGGCCCGCCAACGCCTGGAGCCGCCTGCCAGGGCCCCGACCCCGCCCGCTGAGCTGAGCCTTAGTAGTGCACTAGAGCCCCTCCCTTCGTGCAAATGCAGCTTCAAGGCGCTTCTCGTTCTTACTGGGATGACGAAATGTCCAGCTCGGTTTGAAAACAAGAGCTCACCTGCAAGCCACATCTACAAGAGAACTGTACAAAAGCAGGGTCCGCCTACAAAATAAAATATATCTTTTCAAAAAAACGGAAACAAAGTGAGAAGGCTTCGGAGAGTCCAGCTAAATTTGACAATACCATTGGTCCAGAGCATCTCTCGGGCCTCATCCAATCAAATGTGCTTGATACATGCCGGCATCTGAAAGATCCAATCAGACCGATTCTGGGCAAAGCCAGCAGCAATATGTGGAAAGCACTGGAAAAGTCAATCTGCCTGGCCTCGATAAACGTGCGACATGGCTATTTGTTTATTTCAAGCACAAGCCACTGAAATAACATTGGAAAAAGAAAACATGCCAATTCTTAAATGTTGCATGCTTGCAATAAAAATATTTCATTTAAAAGAAAATAATCTTTGTATACAATTTTAATTGGATTGCAGGGTTCTCCAGCGGATGGATATACTTATATAGGTAGAGAAGTCCTTTTAAGTTTTAATACGAATCACATGAAAATATGTTTCTTATTGGGGCAAAGATAAGGTACTCATGACTTTGAATTATTGTAACTTGACAAAAACGTTTGAACACACAAGGATAGTATAAAAAATGAAATTGAGTTAGGAACTAAAAGAAAAAATCATTGACAGAGAGGTAGGAGCCAAATTGCCCTAATACTGAACTGCACTTGTTTCAATGTGCAAATGTGAGCACGAAAAAATCCCATCAGTCACAGTGCAAGAGAGCTGGTGGCTGAAGTGGACTAGCTCAATGCCCCTCTATGAATGTGTATGAATTATTTATATGACGCTGGCGACCCAGCTAAAGCAATCAGTGCAAGAGAGCCAGTGGCTGAAGTGGACTAGCTCAATGCCCCTCTATGAATGTGTATGAATTATTTATATGATGCTGCCGACCCAGCTAAAGCAATCAGTGCAAGAGAGCTGGTGGCTGAAGTGGACTAGCTCAATGCCCCTCTATGAATGTGTATGAATTATTTATATGACGCTGGCGACCCAGCTAAAGCAATCAGTGCAAGAGAGCTGGTGGCTGAAGTGGACTAGCTCAATGCCCCTCTATGAATGTGTATGAATTATTTATATGACGCTGGCGACCCAGCTAAAGCAATCAGTGCAAGAGAGCCAGTGGCTGAAGTGGACTAGCTCAATGCCCCTCTATGAATGTGTATGAATTATTTATATGACGCCGGCGACCCAGCTAAAGCAATCAGTGCAAGAGAGCCAGTGGCTGAAGTGGACTAGCTCAATGCCCCTCTATGAATGTGTATGAATTATTTATATGACGCTGGCGACCCAGCTAAAGCAATCAGTGCAAGAGAGCCAGCGGCTGAAGTGGACTAGCTCAATGCCCCTCTATGAATGTGTATGAATTATTTATATGACGCCGGCGACCCAGCTAAAGCAATCAGTGCAAGAGAGCCAGTGGCTGAAGTGGACTAGCTCAATGCCCCTCTATGAATGTGTATGAATTATTTATATGACGCTGGCGACCCAGCTAAAGCAATCAGTGCAAGAGAGCCAGTGGCTGAAGTGGACTAGCTCAATGCACCTCTATGTATGTGTAGGAATTATTTATATGACGCTGGCGACCCAGCTAAAGCAATCAGTGCAAGAGAGCCAGCGGCTGAAGTGGACTAGCTCAATGCCCCTCTATGAATGTGTATGAATTATTTATATGACGCTGGCGACCCAGCTAAAGCAATCAGTGCAAGAGAGCCAGTGGCTGAAGTGGACTAGCTCAATGCACCTCTATGTATGTGTAGGAATTATTTATATGACGCTGGCGACCCAGCTAAAGCAATCAGTGCAAGAGAGCCAGTGGCTGAAGTGGACTAGCTCAATGCACCTCTATGTATGTGTAGGAATTATTTATATGACGCTGGCGACCCAGCTAAAGCAATCAGTGCAAGAGAGCCAGTGGCTGAAGTGGACTAGCTCAATGCACCTCTATGTATGTGTAGGAATTATTTATATGACGCTGGCGACCCAGCTAAAGCAATCCGTGCCAGGGAGCCAGTGGCTGAAGTGGACTAGCTCAATGCCTATCTATGAATGTGTATGAATTATTTATATGACGCCGGCGACCCAGCTAAAGCAATCAGTGCAAGAGAGCCAGTGGCTGAAGTGGACTAGCTCAATGCCTATCTATGAATGTGTATGAATTATTTATATGACGCTGGCGACCCAGCTAAAGCAATCAGTGCAAGAGAGCCAGTGGCTGAAGTGGACTAGCTCAATGCCCCTCTATGAATGTGTATGAATTATTTATATGACGCTGGCGACCCAGCTAAAGCAATCCGTGCAAGAGAGCCAGTGGCTGAAGTGGACTAGCTCAATGCCCCACTATGAATGTGTATGAATTATTTATATGACGCCGGCGACCCAGCTAAAGCAATCAGTGCAAGAGAGCCAGTGGCTGAAGTGGACTAGCTCAATGCACCTCTATGTATGTGTATGAATTATTTATATGAAGCTGGCGACCCAGCCAAAACAATCAGTGCCAGGGAGCCAGTGGCTGAAGTGGACTGGCCCAATGCCCCTATATATATGTGCATGAATTATATACATGACGCTGGCGACTCAGCTAAAGCAATGTCCGGGCAAGGCCTAAATAGCACAACATTGTGACTCTGACAAGGCACTGAAGAGTCCATCTGTCTGTAAAATGTGACCAGTCAGTCGTGTTTTAATGCACTGCTCAATGCCTGACGCAAACGCTCACAATTCAGTCAAGAAAAGCATCCGATGCATAATGAGATGAAGACATTTGGCAGAGATTACCCGATGTGGGTAAGTGGAGAAGCTGAGAATGTGAAGAGTCTCAATGGTTCTCAGTAGATTACTTAGGTCTAGGGCTGCAAAGTAGATTCTTTGTTTATTTTATGTAGAATTGTGAAAAGATAAATTAATGCATTATATTATATGTGTTCCATATGCCACAGCATTCACAAAACCCTTCCTTATACGCAAAGGTAATACTGAGCAATTAACAGGACCCTTTCTTATACATTAAGGTACGATCAAGCAATTCACAAGACCCTTTCTTATACACTACGGTAAGATCGAACAATTGACAGGATCCCTCCTTATACTCTTCAGTAATACAGAGCAATTCACAGGTTCCTTCCTTATGCACCAAGGTAAGACAGAGCAATTCGCAAGACTCCTTCTTATACATTAAAGATGGAAGAATTCACAGGACCCTTCCTTATACACTAAGATAAGACAGAGCAATTCGCAAGACTCCTTCTTATACACTAAAGTAAGATGGAAGAATTCACAGGACCCTTCCTTATACACTAAGATAATACAGAGCAATTCGCAAGACTCCTTCTTATACACTAAAGTAAGATGGAAGAATTCACAGGACCCTTCCTTATACACTAAGATAATACAGAGCAATTCGCAAGACTCCTTCTTATACACTAAAGTAAGATGGAAGAATTCACAGGACCCTTCCTTATACACTAAGATAAGACAGAGCAATTCGCAAGACCCTTCCTTATACACTAAAGTAAGATGGAAGAATTCACAGGACCCTTCCTTATACACTAAGATAAGACAGAGCAATTCACAAGACCCTTTCTTATACACTAAGGTAAGATGGAAGAATTCACAGGACCCTTCCTTATACACTAAGATAAGACAGAGCAATTCGCAAGACCCTTCCTTATACACTAAGGTAAGATGGAAGAATTCACAGGACCCTTCCTTATACACTAAGGTAAGATGGAAGAATTCACAGGACCCTTCCTAATATATTAGGTTGAAACAGCGTTTACTGAAGGGTTTTGCCAAATAATTCACAAGACTCCTCCTTATACACTAAGGTAATGCTGAGTCATTCACAAGACTCCACCTTATATACCAATGAAAGACATATCTATTCCCAAGACCCTTCCATATGCACTAAGGTAAGACGGGAGCAATTCACAAGACCCTTCCGTGTACTCAAATGTAATGCGGAGTCTAAGGTAATGCGGAGTCATTCACAAGACCCTTCCTTATATATTATGCTAAGACAGAGTTTACTGAAGGGTCTTGCAATTTGTTCTAAGGTTTGGCCAAATAAGTCACAAGACTCCTCCTTATAACCTAAGGTAAGACAGAGCCATTGCGTAATTGGACCCCTGGTAAATCCAGATCTCTGCTGTAATAATAACTGTGGCGGTATGAGCACGTTTGTATGTGCAGAGGCCCATTGAGACAAGAACCCCGTCCTAAACTGGGTCCAAGCATAAGAGAGCTCCTGCATAGACACGTCTTTGAATATTCAGGGATCGGACATACATAAAGCCCCAGTATATGGAAAGACTGGGCCGCTGCTATGATTCCCCACCGCAATGCGTGGCACCACATGGGACACGTAGGTTCCTTTTTACAAGCCAAGCAACTGTCCCATCCCCACACCCACTTCCCCAGCTCGGTAAGTTTAAAAGTAGAAAACATTTCCCTCTCGGTCCTGACTCGC
This sequence comes from Lissotriton vulgaris, assembly GCF_964263255.1. Classification (NCBI taxonomy): domain Eukaryota; kingdom Metazoa; phylum Chordata; class Amphibia; order Caudata; family Salamandridae; genus Lissotriton; species Lissotriton vulgaris. Next base: position 242,532 of record NW_028251493.1, on the reverse strand, counting down.
TCTTTATACGGGGACTTCCTGTGGAGACGACAGGCCAGTTTTAAAGAGTCGAAAGCTACATGAACCCCCAATACTGGCCCGAAGTCAAGTGACCACATCTCCCCAGCACTGATATCCCTCCACCTACTCCTGACCAAGCATGGGCTGAATTCAACACTTGACGTGTCGTGCACAAGGCCCTGCGCAGTCACCAGCCACCTACGGTCCGTCCCTCAAAGCAGCGTCCCAACCTTAGACCAGATCCCACTGTTTTGGGGCAAAGCTGATCCTGCAGAAGGCTTCGTCACCGGAAGGGGCTTTATCTGGAAACTCCGAAGGAACCTTTGGTGGCACCAATGCAAACAGCTGATACTAACAAACTAAATAAAATAATACATTAAGAAAGAGGCCAAAAGTGGGGGAGGTAGATCTGGGGCCCCCTGCTGGGCTGGTCAGGAAGGAGGGCTGATAGCCATTAGACACTTGAGACATACACTGTATGGATTATTTGTGGGGTTCAATTTCACATCTGGCCTAAAAATAACTTGATGAACATTTCATCATCGACTCAACATGTTTAGATGTATTTAATGAGCTTAAAATCAATGAATTGTATGTTTTGCTGTAATTTTGTCAAGTGATTTACTTCTCTGTGGGTCTTTGTGATTCTGTTTTAACCAATATTTGATGTAATTATTCATGCTGCCCTTGTGGAAAAAATTACAATGAAAAATATTTTTTTATAAAGAAAGAGGCCAAGGACACTTTGGAGGCATGCCAGAGCCTGAAGCACGGAGTTTCTGTCCAGGACACACGCGCTGGTCTTAAACTTCAGGTGCTTTCCAGAAATCTGACTCAGGGTGGAGGTGGAACTGTCAGGGGGGGATAGTCAGACACATTCCCTCTTTGCCCAGGAATAGTGTCATGACATCACGTGTTCCTAGCGACAGAAAGCTGCGGCGCTTTGGGACATCTGATGGAACCTACAGCACCAAGCACTACACGGTGTCCTATGAACCCCCCACTACACGGTGCACCCCAAGAGTCTGTTCTGGAGCTGCTGGACGTCTCCGCAGCTCAAGTAATGCGGAGGCGCATTCCTCCTCTGTAATCCCGGTTCCTTTGATATGATGCATTGTCTGTGTTTGTAACCATAGTAGACTGAAGATGTAAGTTTCATTTTTTGTGATCCTTGCTCATAAATTCACCATTAGTACATTTTGAAGCTCTAAGGCATTGGCACTGGTTCATTTCTCGCTTATAACAGTTCTACACACCTGCCATGCAGTGAGGCTGCAGGCTACCTCCGCACCCACCTGCCCAGGGGTGTAAGAGACACTAAGTGCGCTCAGACCCTACCACGAGGGGTCCAATCTCCAGATTTCAGAGATGAGCAGGCCTACAAGGTTCTCAGCCTTCGCTCCAGTCTGGGAGGCATAAAGGTTGTACAACAAACAACACAACACCCAGTGCCATTTGCAAAACACATAAGTGCCAGGGCTCTCGTCGGGAAGACACTGCAGCTTGCACCACATACTGCCCCTAACAGCTCTGCCAATGATGGTAACCACACAACTACTAACCATCACACCCCCACAAGTCTGACAGTTCGGACTATTCCAGATACCCGAAGCGATAAGAATGGCTTGGACATGGTGCTCGACGCCACATTGGCATTTGATGGGATAGAATGGCCATATTTGTTTGCCGCCCTGGCTAGGCTGGGCTCGGGCCGAAGATCTCCGAGATGATCACTCTGCTCGATCAGGCTCTGGTGGCGAGAGCGAGGGTGAATGGTGCACTGTCTAGATCCTTCCTATTAGGAAGCAGCATCCGACATGGATGCCCACTGTCGCTTTTGATATTTACCCTGGCACTGGAACCCCTGGCTGCTGGGATCAGAGCGGACCCACTTGTATGGGGATCCCATCTAGGGCCGGTTGGGAGGAACAAGTCCCCCTATACACCAAAAATATACTGCTATATGTTTCCCGACAATATTACTCGATAGCCCACATTTTGCACATAATTGAACTGTTTGGTAGGTATTCTGGCTACAGAATTAACTGGGCTAAGTCTGTTGCTTTCTCCCTGTCGAGTTAACCCCCCAAACTCAAGGCAAGAAGTGAGGCTCCGATTGAATTAACAGGCTTTGAGTACCTTTGAATCTTCGTGACCAGGGATCAATCCCTGTTTCTGAAACATAACCATACCCCACAGGTAGATCGGCCTCAAACGGATGTGATACATTGGCCTACCCTACTCCTGTTGTTGTCTGGGGGGGGGGGGACTGCACTATACAAAATGATGTCCTTGCCGAGGTTTTTATATGTCCTACAAAACACGCCATACCCCATTCCTCTGGTTTTCTTTAAACAGCTAGTTTAGGTGCACCGCACATTACTGAGGCAGGGAGGAGCGCCTCGAATAGCTCTAAAAAACTCCAGAGAGGGGTTTATGATGGGGGCCTACAATCCCAGACATCAAAAGATATTATTGGGCCTCGCAGCTGTTAGTGATTAATGAGTGGGTGTATGGGACTGGGGGAACCAGCCTAAAGGGCAGATAGAGACGCGATGACCACTAATAATTAAGAAATCGTTCTATACACCCGTAAGCGAAGGGAGGCCCTCCCAAGACATACGTCTACTGTGGTGGAGTGCTGGACAGAGGCTGAGATTCACTTGGGAGGACGGGATGTGGTGGCGGCCATGACTCCACTTTGGTATAGCGATAGACAAAGAGGTCTCCAACTTGCCGGGCTTCTAACGATGGGCAAAGATAGATATTGAGCATTTGGGTGACATTTGGAGGAATGGAGCCTTTATCTCCTTTGACACCCTGAGGCAGGAGGCACTTAACTATCTCCAACTGAGGCACGGTCTCCGCACACACATCCGAGAGGGTACGAGCTTACTGGACTCCCCCCCCCCCCCCCCCGCCCCCCTCTGGAGCACTGCCAGCTAGCTGATCCCATTCCACAAAGGTGCACCAGCGATTTATAAAAATTAATGAACAACTCCCCAGACTCTCTGGGCTCCTTAAGAGAGGCTTGCACTGATGACCTGGGCAACAGAGGACGAGGAATGGGTAGAAGCACTCCAAACTCCCCGGGATATATCGATCCGAGCGCGTTTTAGGTTAGTATAACTCAAGATCCTACATAGGACATACTACCCACTCACCCTAGTTCACAAAGTGGGGCAGTAAATGCGCCTCTATGCATAAGAGATTGCTGACAAGTAGGCTCCTTTTACCATATTTAATGGGAGCGCCCAATGATACAATGATTATGGCAGGAAGTGACCACTGTAATGTCAAGGGGTCCTTTCGTTTAGGGTCCCTAGTGATGCTAAATGGCTTTTGTTGATGATACATGGTGAGGAAGACTGGCCCAGATACATCCGGCTATTTTTGGCACTGGTGGCGGGGATGGCTAAACGTAATATTGCGAGGAGATAGGGGCACGGCTCCCGCCGTCGGTGAGGGTATGGGAAAAGAATCTAGACTGGTGCCAGAGGGCGGAGGAGGTGGTGTATTGCAGTACGGGATGCCCTAAGAAATGGGAGGTGGGGGCCCTGACAAACGTTCGGGGAGGTGAACCTAGACATACGAGTGCCCTCGGTTTAAAGACGGGTTGCCTCAATAGAGCAGAGGGAAGAAAGTGAAGATAATACCCACTGACTGGTAATGTTTGATGGTTTCATTTGGTTTTACGCACCTCGATTGTGAAGTGACGACTTGCCTCGATGTAACAGTTGTGATACAATACACTTCTGTACCTGCTTTGTATTGTCATATCTTACTCTGTACAATGAGCATGTTTAATACAAGTTTTAAAAAAAGAATGGCTTGGACAGCAGGCAATAGTGATTTTAATGTATATTGAACTAATGATTAACTGTTGTTGTGGTGATCTCTGAATTAGCCAGACAGCGCCACCTTATGGTAGAATGTCACAAGCGCTGTGTTGATACCGGAAACCACCAGCTCAAATTAAGCACTGACAACACCGTAAAGTCTCACAGTCCCGCCCCCATGTTATCCAGTCCCTTCCCCTTCTGTTCCTCCCACTGCTTTAAAGGGTCGATGGTGACACGGCAGCCACAGAAGAAACCATCAAGACGCTGCATCTTCCAGAGGGCAGTGCTTTGCAATGTCAGTAAGGGCTGCCGCACCACAGAGTGGCATGCTACTGACTCTCCCCAATCCTGCTGGCCTTCCAGAGGCACTGGTTTGTTGGATGCCCTTTGTCTCTCTTGTTCGGTCCCACGCTAGCGCCCTCATTGGTTAAGGACAACTTCGACCCAGCTTCTAGGCACTTCACAGACAGTGGAGGCATGCATCACTTGCCACTCCCTGGTGAAAGGATGCCCCTCTGGACGGTGGCACCGCCTGGCTCTAACATTCACCTGTACTTCTCAGAGTGCATGGCGCACTGTCTCTAGGGCACGAGGGAGGGCGCAGGCCTGCTAAACCCCTCGCACATGGATGCTGGTGAGAACTACCGAGGCTCTCAGGGGGACCTGAAGACAAACTCAGCCCTCCCTCCAGGTAAGGACCCTCTCCTGCCCTCGGCTGGAATCTGCCCACAGGCCCTTCTCCCTTCAATCAATCAATCAGGGGCATTGTAAGCGTGCTACTCACCCGTGAGGGTCTCAAGGCGCTGGGGGGGGGGGGGGGGTGTCCCTGGTGTCCGCTGGTCTGTTTTAGCCGAAGAACCAGGTCTTGAGAGTCTTCCTGAAGGTGTTCAGGGAGGGGGCGCGTCTGATGTCTGCTGGTAGCTCGTTCCAGGTCTTGGCTGCAATGTGAGAGAAGGATCTTCTGCCTTCTCTGGCTCTGTGGATGCGCGGGGTTTCGGCCAGTGCGAGGTTGGAGGATCGGAGGTTTCTTTTGGGTACGTGGAAGTTGATTCTGTTGTTTAAGTATTTGGGTCCAATGTTGTGTAGGCATTTGTAGGCGTGGGTGAGGATTTTGAAGGTGACTATTTTCTCCATGGGGAGCTAGTGGAGTCCTTGTAGGTGTTTCTTATGTGTTCTTGCCGGGGGATGCTGAGAACGAGTCTGGCTGCGGTGTTCTGTATGGTCTAGAGTTTGCGGAGTAGGGACTTGTTGATGCTGGTGTAGAGTGCGTTTCCGTAGTCCAGTCTGCTGGTGAGGAGTGTGTGGGTGGCTGTCTTCCTTGATTCCGGTGGGATCGATTTGAAGGTGCTGAAAAGTATGCAGAGAGTGTTGAAACAGCTGGATGTGAAGGCGTTGACCTGTCGGTTCATGGTGAGTGAGGAGTCGACTATGATGCCCAGGTTCTTGGCGTAGTCTGAGAGGGTAGGTGTGCTTCCGAGGGAGGTCGGCCACCAGGTGTTGCCCCATGCCGAAGGGGCGGTTCTGAAGATGAGGATGTCTGTCTTTTCGGCATTGAGTTTCAGACAGCTGATGGTCATCCAGTCTGCGATGTCTTGCATTCCTTTCTGGAAGTTGAGTTTGGCAGTGGTGGGGTCTCGGGTGAGGGAGAGGATGAGTTGGGTGTTTTCGGCGTAGGATACGAAGTTGAGGCCGTATTGTCGGACGATGGCTGCGAGGGATGTAGATGTTGAAGAGGGTCGGGCTCAGGGATGAACACTGTGGGACTCCACAGGTGATTTTCGTAGGATTGGAGAGGAAGGGTGGTAGTCAGATTGTCTGGCTTTTTCCGGTGAGGAACGATCAGATCCAGTCCAGGGCTGTTCCTTGTATGCCAGAGTCATGTAGTCTAGCGACTTGTGTGCGGTGAGAGACGATGTCAAAGGCCGCCGACAGGTCGATTAGGATGAGGGCTGTGGAGTGGGCTTGGTCCAGGAGGGTGCGGATGTTGTCAGTGGTGGGGAGAAGGGCGGTCTTGGTACTGTGATTGGTTCTGAATCCGGAAAGGGGAGGGTCAAGGATGACGTTCACTTCGATGAATCGTGTCAGTTCTCTGCAACTTTGGCTGCAAAGGGGAGGAGCGAGATGGGCCGGTAGTTCTTAAGGTCGGTACGGTCCGCTAGGGGCTTTTTGAGCAGGGGCCTGACTTCCTCGAGCTTCCAGTCATCTGGGAAGGTGCATGTTTTGAAGGTGGTGTTGATGGTGTGTTGCAGTTCGGGTGAGATGGCGGCAGCGGATCTGTGGTAGATGTGAAGAGGGTAGGGGTAGGTGGGGGTCCCCCCGAGTGGATGCCTTTCATGGTTGAGGCGGTGTCCTCAATCGTGATTGGTGTCCAGTTGGAGATGGTGGGTTGGATGGTTTCTTTGGGGGGCAGGGCGGCTGTGGCATCTGGAGGGCGGTCGATGAAGTTGTCGTAAAGGGGTTTGATCTTGAGGTGGAAGTAAGTTACCAGCTTGTCGAAGAGGTCTTGAGTGGGGGTGATGTCTGTGACTTCCCTGCATGGGTTGGTGAATTCCTTGGGAATCCTATAGACTTGAAACACCCACAGGGCAGTGTCTGTCATATACCACCAGGGCACCAGACGATATCTTGAGAGTCAGATTCTAGAGCGTAAGATCTTTCTCCTATACTGCCCCTTCAGACTGGAATCAACTTCCAAACTACATTTGCTCCTGTCCAGACTTTGCTACGTTTAAAAACTCTTGAAGACCGGGTTGTTTTAATCAGTTGCTTGGCCCTGAGTTCGCAAAGCACTGAGGTACACACACAGATGTGAGTCGTTGCGCTACATCAAGTAATTATAACAAAGCAGAGCAGTATACAAACCTGTACCTCACAGAGGGGCAGCCCCCGAGGGGCCAGGGCACACTTTATTTCAGCTTTATGTTTGTCATGCGGCTGCATGCAGCGTCTCCCTCACAACTATAGGGGGAGTAGAGGTGCTCACCGAACAGGAAGGAGTTGAATGCTCCTCCAACTGAAGGCAATGCTCTAATCAAGTCCAATCCACAGGCCGCAAAGGATCATGGGAGGAAGGAGCAGTTCACCTACACATACCTGACAAACCTGGCAAAAGAGAGAGAGAGAGAGAGAGAGAGAGAGAGAGAGAGAGAGAGAGAGAGAGAGAGAGAGAGAGAGAGAGAGAGAGAGACGGCGTTTGGTGCAACAATGGCCCAAGCACAACAAACACGTGTACCCCAAAGAGCTCTTGCTAGGCTCTGCCTTTCCTAAGCTCCGATTGTCAAGCAGCGCTTTGTGTCATACTGAGGCAGCTGCTACGCTGCAGCTTATGAGCTGCACAATTTACTCATCACTCGCTCTGGGCATCATGTGTTTCCCAACGGGCGCCATATCCTATTTTAAAACACAGCTTGATTTTGATCTGAAGCAATCTATCGACCAAGGCCCAGATTTACAAACCTTTGCTTCGGGCTCGCCTTATTTCTCGACACAGGCCCAATGCAATTCTACAGGTTGATTCACAATTCGACACATCGTGATTTACAGAGGGCTGTATCTTAAAGTAACGCAGTGCAGGGCAGCGCGCTGCCTGCGTAACTTTGAATCAAGGAGGGGTTCCAGAGCGGCGCCTGGGCGTTCCCGCGCAATCACTCATGGGGTTTGGCATAAATCTTCATCTACAAAGAATTGTACATGGGGATTTGTGCAAAAATTCTGTGCCTCCCTAAGGAAGACCTAACAGGTAGAAATCTTTCATTTCTTCTTGGTTTTCCCTCTTTGCATGTGTGCTGCATTCTAAAGCCCGCATACAGAGAGAATTGCCATAAAGTATAGTTTTTTTGTACATGAAGGGACTGCATACTACACAGAAACTATGCTGAACACAACGCAGACACCCTGCACTATGGTGCAAGGTACCCGCATTGGTGTGTGGCTGCCAAATGTTCGTCAACGTAGCAAGAGAACAGAACAGTGCCATTTCCAAGTAGAATTGGCGCAGCTCTGCTCTCGCCCGGTAACCCAACACAGTACAGCAACTTTACCTGCTGTGCGTCGTAGCACCAACTCTTTGTAAATGTGGCCGTAAGCACTTTGGGTGTGCAGCCCCGTTCCTCAGCAATCAACAGCGAAGCCCACAGAGCTGGCTTTTTTACGATGTTGACACCGAGAAGCTGTGGTTGGATGAGCACAACAACGTGTGTCACATTCTGTAAGTTGTGCAACAGAAGGCAGCACTTTAGCTAAGGTCACGGTCTGAACCCCAGGATCTGCACTGCAGGTCACCCTGACCCCGGGCGGATTTAGATCTCGGCGGACGGGTTACTATGTCACAAAGGTGGCCGATATCCATTGGGTAGAATGGGATTTATATTTCGGCGGAGTCACCAATCTGCCTGGATCTAAACCAGGCTACAAGTTACAGCTGTAACATCTGTTCAGTCGTTCAAATGAAGGCCACCGTGCTTTTTTCCAAAGTACAACTGGTAAGCGTTACAGTTAATAAAAAAGGGATGATACTGAAAGACTGAAAGATACTGAAAGACTGCCTAACTGCTACTTTTGGATGGATGCACAATAACCATCTTAAGTGCAACTCTGCGAAAACAGAGATCCTGCCCTTCGGGAAAAATAACATCTTTTCCCCTCTTACATGCTGGCCATCAGACGCAGAAGCCCCTCCCAATACCATCAGTGCCACACGCAACTTAGGTATAAAATTTGACGATATGCTGTCCTTTAAACAGCAATCCAAAGAAGTGGCCGGTATCTGTTTCAACATAATCAAGGGCCTCAGAATTTTTTTTGACTACCTCCCACTGGCCGCCCGCCGTACGGTTGCAATCGCTCTCATAACATCGAGAATCGATTACTGCAACAGTTTGTACGCAGGAGCAGCTAAATCTACCCTGCACAAACTGCAAATGATTCAAAATGCGGCGGCCCGGCTTGTCTTAAGATGGCATAGGAGATCATCCGCATCAGCTGCTCTGAATGCGTTGCACTGGCTCCCCATCCAGAAACGGATACTATTCAAAATCCTTCTGATCACATACAGAGGCTTTCATAAATGCGGACCCAAATATCTGTCAACCAAATTTCACAGATACCTCCCAAATAGGGAACTTAGATCAGCCACTGCTAATCTAATGACCATACCCAAGTTTCGACTGACCACCAAGGGTGGCAAATCCCTAGCAGTCCTAGGCGCCAAGGCCTGGAATGCCCTTCCAGCTAAACTTAGAGCATCACCATCAGAAAAAATCTATAAAAAACTTCTAACAACATGGATTTACGGATTATCTGATGCAAAATGTAAGACTCTAATCTAAGGACATCTACAGCTCAGCTACCATCCCCAAATATTTCATCTTTGCAGTGAAATCAGCAGCGCCAAGATGCTCCATGGAGTGTATGTGCGCTATACAAAAACCAACAAACATCAAACATCAAACATCAAACATGTAGGGTCCTGCATGAGAGTCAATTAGATGATAACAATTCGAACTGTGAGCCGGCAGCTTTCGGTGTCCTTTTAGGTGAGTTTGCAGACCATGGAAGGCACATGTATGTAGTGACGTCCCCAAGGAGTGCCCCCCCCCCTTGACCAGACAGCCCATCTCCGTACTTACCGCTGAGACGTCTGGGTGCCACGCGGGTTACTCCGCCTTGTCCTGCAGAAAGAGATGACATTAATTGACGTGTGTCCATCCCACACCTGACCCATGATCCACCCCACCCCAGAGAAGCCTCGCCTCTACCAACCTCCCTGGTCAAGAGGTTTCCTTGGCTTCAAACCTCATCTGTAAGTCTGGACTCCTCAGTACTGAACAGTGTGAGGTGTGTGTGTGCGCAGTACTGCAGAGGGTGAATGATATGTGTGATCAGCACTGTAGAGGGTGAACAGTAAATGTTTACAGTACACCAGAGGATGGATTGTATGTGTGCTCAGTACTGCAGAAGGTGAATGATATGTGCTCAGTACTGCAGAGGGTGAGTGGCATGTGTGCTGAGCACTGTAGGTTACTTATCCTATAAGCATCTATTCATAGCATGTAGTGGCTTAGATTTATTTGCTCAGCGTACTCCTGCCATCTACTGCTGAGCTCAGATGTTGCAAGTTAGTTGTTGTTTTAAAAGTCTTTCGAGTCAGGCGGTGTAGTGACCCCTCCTATAGTCTGTGATGCGCATTGTTATCGGCTCCTTCGTTAGATTGTTTTTGTCCCTTTGGGCAAGCTTAGGATAGCAGCAGAAAATGAGATAGTAAAGATGAACATGAAAGTTATATTGAAGACAGATAAAAGTTGAGTAAAAGAGTGCGTTCATTCGTTATGAGCTTCCGGGGAGGAGGGCGGGTGCATATGAATCTACAGCACTACACGCTACGAATAGATGCGTACAGGGTAAGTAACATATTCCATTCGTAGCATGTGTTGGCCGTAGATACATATGCTTAGCATCAAATACAAAGAAGTGCTCTCAAAATGCGGTGGCTAGCTAATAGCTGACGTAGACGCTTGAAAAAGTGTTTGTAATACGGCCTGACCCACTTAAGCTCATTGATTAGCTAAGACATTAACACAGCAACGCTTGGTGAATGTATGTGGCGGGTTCTTCCATGTGGCTGCTTTACAGATATCCACTAGTGGAATGCTGCCTAGGAAAGCCATAGAGGCTGCCTTCTTACGGGTGGAATGTCCTCTTGGAGTTACAGGTGGCACTTGTTTGGCTGTGTGGTAGCACGATTGTATGCATTTTACGATCCAGCTGTTGAGGCTGGGAATCCTCTTTGAGGAAATGAGGAGGCTACAAAAAGCTGCTGAGTTTTACGAATTGCCTTTGTCCTCTCTGATGAGGCGACTCATCAGGCAAGACACACTCTTGATGGCACTTTTTCTAATAATTTGCAGTTATTAGTCACCAAGATTACTGCACTTCCGTGGTCAGACCACAAAGCGGTGTTATTTAATCGCTCTGTTCCAGAGCATCTTTCGCAGAAGCCAGTTGTCAAAAAGAAGCTGGTGAAAAGAGCGTGGAATAAAGTAGTGGCTGAGGATCTGTGCGACCCCTTCAATAAGACCATAGGCGTGCCCCCCCTAACCTAGAATATGCAACACGCTTCTTCTCTAGCTGGTTAGAAACAGCAGGGAATGTACTTGCTCCTAAAAAAAAATTCTACCCACCAGACGGCTGCCATCCGCCCCATGGTATTCACAGGTACTCAGGGAACAAAAAATGATATGTAAACATATGGAGAGAAAGTGGAGAACAGACTATAAGGATACCGACAAGAAGAAGTATAAATGCGCTCTTTCCATTTATAAACAGCAGGTTCATCAGACAAAACTTCTATTTTTCTCTATGAGGATTAATAGAGCAAAAGATTCAGCGAGGGAACTGTTTAATACAGTTACCAGCCTGGCCAATCCAGTGACGATCACAGCGTGGCCTAGTCAGGAGTTATGTGAAAAACTGGCTAGATTCTTTTTTGAGAAAGTGGATGCTATTTTTTCCAATGCTACAGCTAAGAACATAGCGAATCAAACTGTCGAGCGACAGATAGAGATGAATGTGGTATTGGACAAATTTGTTCCACCGTCAGCTATAGAAACTGGTAAACTTCTCAGTCAGGTGAAATCTGGATCCCCCTCGGACCCTTGTCCGATTGCTTTCTTAAGCTAGCGGCTGTGCCAGTATCTCAAGTTCTGACACCTATTTTCGATTTAATGTACTCAGAGGGATATTTCCTGTTAGACTGGAAAAAAACTTCTATTCTGCCCCTCCTGAAGAAACCTAATCTTGATACAAGAGACCCAAACAATTATAGACCTATATCTAGACTTACGGTACCTGCTACAATTATTGAGAAAAATTTAAATATGCAGCTGAGCCAATTTGTGGAGTACACTCAAGCCCTGGACCAAACACAATATGGTTTTCGAGGGGGCCACAGTACTGAAGCTGCCCCTTTGAAATCTACAGAAGAGATAAGGACTATTCTAGATCTTGGTGGTAAGGCGGCCCTGATCCGGTTAGATCTCTCTGCAGCTTCCGATACGGTCCATCACGTTTTGTTGATGGACCGGCTGCAGAAGATCGGGGTACAGGGCTCGGCTTGGAGACTCTTAAGATCATTTTTGTCTAACCGGAGTCAGCAGGTGGCATTGGGGGAATTTGTATCTAAACCTTTTCATTACCATGTGGGGTCCCTCAGGGGTCCTCACTGAGTCCGACACTATTTAATATTTATGTGTCCTCCCTCGCACCCCTTATTCAGTCCTTTGGGTTTAGTCTGACCAGTTATGCAGATGATACCCAAATAGTGGTGTCTCTTCTTCCAGCTAAATTAAAAAGTATGGCAGTCTGTTTTAAAGATTGTATGAATGCAGTGGTGACATGTATGGCCCAAAACTGCCTTAAGTTAAACTCCAGTAAGACGGAGGTGGTATGTTTTGGGAATCATCCCAATTTCTGGACTCCAGAATGGTGGCCAGACACCCTGGGTCCTCTTCCCGCACCCAAGAGGAAGGTTAAAAATCTTGGGGTGTGGATAGATCAGAAGCTTAATTTCAAAGACCAGGTTAATTCAGTGGCTTCTGCCACGTTTTTCGCCCTTAGGTCCTGCAAGAAAATTCTGCCTTTGCTGCGGATCGAATGTCGTAAAACAGTGATCACAGCTCTCACTATGTCGAGGCTGGATTACTGTAACAGTTTGTACTTCAATATTCAGGAAGGTTCATTGCAGAAGTTGCAACTCCTACAGAACGCAGCTGCTAGACTGTAGCTGGGCATTCCTAAATATGCTCCAATAGCGGAAGAGATTCGAAGACTACACTGTCTGCCACTCAGGAAGCGTACTATGTTCAAGGCGATGTGTCTGGTCCATAAGGCTCTTTATGGAGTAGGGTCGGCCTATTTAAAAAAAAAAACTTTATTGGTACACGCCAAGTAGAGTACTACGTTCATCTGATGCTAAACTGTTGTATGTGCCATTTGTTAGAAAGGCCACTTGGGGTGGAAAAAGCTTTGTGGCAAATGCAGCCAAAGCATGGAACAAGGTTCCCCATAGGCTTAGAGCTATACCGAGACTCCTTACCTTTCGAAAGGCTTTAAAAACGTGGCTGTTTACAGAATAGTTTACTAAGTAGCATGACACCGGTTGGACCCTTTGAAAGATCTCACATAGCGCCAGGATACCCATGGGTAACCGTGCGCTCAATAAATGCTATAAATAAAAATATATAAATGTAATACATTACAGCTCCTTTAACATCGAGTATATGTAGAGCTCTGTCTGCTACCGAGTCTCGTTTTGGAAAGAAAATTGTGAGCTCTATGGTCTTATTTAAATGAAAAGAAACCACTTTTGGGAGTAATTTGGAGTTTGTTCTTAGTACCAATTTGTCAGGAAGGACTTGGAAAAAAGGTTCCTCCAAAGTGAGTGCTTGAAGTTCACTGGTCTGTCTAAAGGATGTTATAGCTACTAAGAAGGCCTACCTTTCAACTGTCGATCACATGAATGTAGAGGTTCGATGGTTGGATCCATATGTCTGCTGTAACTATTTGAGATTCCAGACTGGAATAGAGGGCGGAATAACTCTTTTTAGGTCCTTCACAATATCTTTGATGACTGCAATTTTAATGGACATGTGTTGTCCGTTTTGCCTGTACACTGCCAGCACTGCTAAGTGTAACCGAAAAGAAGTATATACAATACCTGCTTGTTGTAAATAGAGTAGATAGCAAATAAGATCCTGTACCATAGGGAAGAGCGACTGGATGTGATTTTGTTAAACAATAGCGCACAACTGTTTTCCAGTTTACTGCATAGCATGCCCGTATGGTTGGGGCTACGGGCTTGTTTTAGAATGGTCATACATTCTTGTGGAGGTTTTAGGTATCCAAATTCTAAGACTTCAGGAGCCAAATCACTTGATTGAGCTGCTGGATGTACGGCTGTCTCACTCCGCCCTGCTCCTGAGTTAACAGGTGTGGCCAGATTGGCATTCCTTTGTGTGGTACAGCTCAGCTCGTTGAGCCTGCATTGGGGCTATTCGAATTAGTGTGAGGGATATTCGTCTGAGCTTCTGAACCAGATAAGGAATGAGTGAGACAAGAGGAAAAGCATAAGAAAATATCACTGACCAGAATTTAGGATAACAGTATTGGCAATTGTTTAGTTTCCTATCCAGTTGATCCATACGGCATTGCCCTTGGACCGAGAGTGGGGAAATCTGTAGGCGTTCTCTTGTGTGGGAAAGATCTCTACTTCTGTGGTTCCCCTCCGTTGGAAGTATGAGAGGAACAGTGTTGTATCGATTTCCCACTCATGTACCTGTTGTTGCATTCTGCTAAGCATATCTACGAAGTAGTTGTCCACCCCTGTTAGGTATTCTGCTAGTAGGTGGATATTGTGATGTACGGCCCAATGCCACATGTGCTGGTCTGTACGAGACACCTGTATGCAGTGTGCGCCTCCCTGTTTTTGTATGTAATACACAGCGGTCATGTTCTCGGTGCAGACTAGAACCACTCTGTGGTGAGGATGTTGTTGAAAAGCCTTGAGAGCTCATTGAATCTTGTGTAGCACTAGGTGATTGATGTGTAGATACCTTCGCACTGGGGACCATTGACCCGGCACTGTGAGATGTTACATGTGCGCCCCTCTACCATGTAAGGATGCGCCTGTTGTTATGGTTACTTGTGGAACAGGAGCTTTGAAGGGCCGTCGCTGCAACAGATTGTTTCACCACAGCAGGCGGTGATGGGTCGCCGGCCCTAGCAACACTAGATCCTGACGGTGTCACTCCGTTTGAGGTCATTGTGACTGTAGACACTGTGGTAGGGGGCGCACGTGCAGTTGTGCGTGTGGCGCTATGGAGATGCACGAGGCCATCATAACAATAAGGTCGCTCATTTCGATGTGACAATGTGGCTGAAAAAAGGGCAATGCAAGCGGGATCTTTTGTCCTCTTGGGGGGACTGGGATAAGATTTTGCTAAGATTGAGTTTAGGGTTGCGCGGAGGAACGGCTGTGTCTGTAAGGGTTGTAGGCGAGACGAACGGCTGTGTCTGCAAGGGTTGTAGGCGAGACGAACGGCTGTGTCTGCAAGGGTTGTAGGCGAGACGAACGGCTGTGTCTGCAAGGGTTGTAGGCGAGACGAACGGCTGTGTCTGCAAGGGTTGTAGGCGAGACTTTGTAACATTGAGCATGCAGCCCAGGCTGTGCAGAAGATTGATTACTTTCGGAGAATCTTGCAGAAGGTTTTTGCTTGCGCTCTTGATCAGCCAATCATCTGGATATGGGAACACGTGTGCCCCCCTTTTGAGATGAGCGGGTACCACTGCTAGACATATCGTGAACACCCTTGGTGCATTAGGTATCCCGAATGGCAACACTTTGAACTGATGTTGGCCACTTACTTGAAAACGGAGGTAGCGGCGATGGGCTGGGTGAACTGCTATGTGACAATAGGCGTCTTTGAGGTCTACGCCTGTCATGAAGTCTCCTTGCTTCAGCCGTAGGGTGACTTCTTGAAGTGTAACCATATGGAAGTGCTCCAACAAGATGTACTTGTTGAGGGGCCCAAGGTCTAATATAGGCCTTAAGGCGCTGTCTTTGTTTGGAATGAGGAAATACAGAGAGTACACCAGGTGTCTCTGGTATTGTTTTGGGACCGTCTCTATGGTTCCCTTTTGAAGCAGAGCTTGAACTTCCTCTTGTAGAAGTGTTAAGTGTTCCTTTGACGTTGCTTGTGACCGAGGTGGGATATTGGGAGGAGACGCAGTGAGTTCTAGACAATATCCATCGGTTATTTTTGACAGGACCCTCTGATCAGTGGTGATTTGTTCCCAGTCTGTGTGAAAGCCCTGTAGCCGTCCCCCCCACTAGTGCTAAATGTGGGGGTGGGGAGGCAGACAGAGTCACTGCTAAGTGGAAGTGTTTCCCTTGGTAATGCATCCACTACTGCGACCCCTGACAGTATTGCCTCAGTTGTGTGGTCGGTGGTATGACACTCTCGTAAACTGGGATTGATAGGGGCTTTGCTGCTTCGGAAAGGTACCTGTGCCCGTTGAGGTGGGTGCCTTGGATGACTCTCTACACTGACCCCTCCTAAAGGACCCTCTGTTGTGGTATGTTTGTGGGGCTCCCTTGGCTTTGACAACGTCGGTGTCCTTTTAATGTTTTTCTAGCATTTCATCCACTTGTGGACCAACGACGTGTTCTCCATCAAAAGGTACATTGAAGAGATATTACTGGGCATCAGGGTTAAACCCGGACACCCTCAGTCAGGAACGTCGTCTGGCGATGATACTAATGCTGACTTCCCTAGCACTAGCATCAGTAGCGTCTAGAGCACACTCGATAGTTGCATTAGAGATGATTCTCCTCTTCTACGAGTTCTGTACCTCTTTGTTTATATTATTCAGAAAGGTGTTGTAAAAATTCCTGCATTTCATCCCAATGTGCTCTATTGTACCTTGAGAGGAGGCCTTCTGAGTTGGCAATTCTAAGGTGGTTTGCCACCTGCACTGCAACTAGGTTAACTGCAGTGTCAAATTTCTTGCTCTCCTTGTCTGTAGAAGGAGCATCGCCCGTCCCTTGAGAGTTGGCTCGCTTTCTTGCTGCGTGTGCTACAAGAGATTCAGGAGGGATAAGTCCTTTCACATGTGTTGAGGATTTATATTTTGATCAACCCTAGGCGTTAACACCCTTGTTTTGGCAGATTGCTTAAATATCTCGGTTGGGGGTCCGAGCATGCCCTTTAACACGGGCAAGAGTTGGATGGTTTGTTGTATTTTTGATAGTGTGTCTACAAGGAAATCAGCTACATCTTCCAGCGTATGTTTAGGAACTTTATGGTATTCTGCTGCCCGGCGCGGTATCTCATAATTTGTGGTGGTGTTCTTAGGTGGGGAAGGTTTGGAGGGGTATAGATCGAGATATGTGTCCCCTTGTGGGTTGACATTAAAGCAATCGCAGGGTTCATGAAGTGAGTCAGGGTCACCATGTGGATCTGGTAAATGCATAGTGTATTAGGGGTCTATGTTTTCCCCTCTGTTGCGTTCCCCTAGAGAGGAAGTAGTGGGCTACCCCTGTGGATTAATATGAAGGGAGCATTGCGGTGAGGTTGGTAAAGGTGGAGGAGTGGAAGGCATTTCCAAAAGAGTAGGTGTAGGTAGAACTGGAGGTAGGAGGTGCCGGTTGGAAATGCTTGGGACCGGATTACCTATCCCTGTGTTTTGTACGTGAAGGCTTTTGCAGTTGAGGTCCCATAATCTCCTCCTCGAAAGTTTTCTTGCATTTTGGTAGTGTATCTGTAGGTGGTAGAGGTGATTTGGTTACCACCTTGCTTGCATCTGGGTTTATGGCCAGAGTTCTTTGCTTGGCATCATGCAGTTCTTGTACCCTGCAGTTCTTGTACCCTGGCTAAAATAGAATGTTTATAGGGTCAGTGTGGGCTTGCAGTAATTTTGGAGCCAAGATTGGCTTGGGTGCTGATAAAGTCTTGGATGTGGAGGACGTTTCAGATGCCAACGGGTTCTTTGGCACCAATGGTAACATGGTGTCTGATGGTGTTTTCGGAGCCAAGGGTATTTTCGGCGCCGACAGCATCCTCAAATTTGAAGATGCCCTGGTTTTCTCTGGCCCAGTGTTCGGCTCTGAAGACTTCTTCGGCATCAATGAATGTTTTTTTGGATGCCAGTTCCAAGACTGGCTTCGACTTGGAAAGGGTTGGGGCCTTAGTCTTCTAAGTTACTTTTAAGGCTTGTTTGGATGGAGGGACGACTGTCTGCACCTTTACCATGTGCCAGACACCTCCATATTTTCAAAAACACAAGGGAACCCGAAAGGTAGATAAATACCTTGGGTAACAGTTTAGTAATATTCGCATTTTCTGAAGATGAATAACCTGGCGTTTAAACTGTGAAAATAAGTTCCAAAGCAGCAAGTGGCGATGCACGTTATGTTGTTTGATCCAAGGCTCGATGGCAGGGACACCTCCATGGCCCGAGGACAGTGGGGCTCCATGAGCCTGTGCTTACTCTTTTGTTTGTGTTCGCGAGGCTTTCACCACAGTACTCATGCGACCTTGTAAAGCGACATGTCGGGCCTCTTTTGTGTCCTGGTCAGAGTCGGACCCATCTCCGCTGCTGGTGAGAAGAATGGGGACATCCATAGGAGCACCTTAGGTCTCTGTTTTTCCGTCGGTGTCACGTTCTTCCAGTTGCACTTGTTGGTCCTCAAAAATATCAGGGGCGTCTTCCGCTCAATGTGCCTGAATCGTGGTGTGGGCCCGTCACCTCTCACGTCATTGTTGAAGAGTCTTTTTTGACCGAAAGGCCAGGCAGGCTTCCCACGATGTCTCGTCATGTTCCGGAGATAGGCAGAAGTTGCGGTCGGGGTGATGATCTTGCCTGGAGTACTTGCAGTGGCTGAAAGGCATCTTTTCCATCACTCCGCATGCGTCGAGCGAAGGAAGTCGATGGAGAATCCTATAAGTTGAGCCGGGCCGGAGGCCAGACAGGCAGAAAGCCAAAGAAAGCAGTAAACTGCTGGGTATCTTGCACGTCTCCTTTGACGGGTGATGTAAATTAGTCACGTTCAACAAAAAATTAGGGAGGGTCTAAGGGCAGGTTTACCGACCAACCAGATATAAGCCCCGGACTCAATATACAACAACAAATAATATCTGGGGGTCAAAAAGAGAGAGTCAGTAAGTCTAGCAGGAAGGACCACTATACCAAAAGCATGCAAAACAGTACCAGTGAGAAATAATAGTTAGTGAACGGTCAAGTCAAGACTCAAGAGTACATGGAGAAAAATGTATTGTTCCCATCAGAAGCCACACTGTACCGCCCTTGTTGTCATCATTTGGGATCTCCTTACCCAGGAGACAAGACGGCCGGTAAATGATTACCGTGACCGAGATGTGATGTGAGGGCAGAACAGAAGGGTATGATCGTGGCTAATGAAAAAAGCAGTGTATGGTGATTGGAGTGGAAAAGTGAAGGGTAATTATAAAATTAGGTGAATTGGGTGGAAAAAAGAAATTTTATTAATCTCCCCCAACCCCTAAGATTAAAAGGCAGGTGTGGGTGCAGGTTTTAAATAATAACCGCACGTAATGGTGGTCGACATGTTTCTGCATTTCACAAGAAAAGATTTTCTAATGCATTCCTCAGGACCTAAAAAGGTACACTACTGCTTTGTGAATATAAATAAAATGAATAATAAAGATATCACCTGGACATCCAGGCGTACTCAACCGTATACTGTCAGTGCATAATGGTAAGGGATCCAACATGTAAAACAAACAGACAAACAAACGGAGAAACAAATAGGACACTTAATGTTATACACATTGTTTCTGTTTGTAATCATAATGGCATTGCAATATGTTCATTCATACTAGGACATCATCTCAAGTATACACTCACCCTTATATGTAGGTTGAGAGGCTTCACCCCACCTGGCTGCAGCGCAGGTAAAAGGAGCACCGCTCTGGGGATAATCATATTGTATTTGCAGAGCGGTTAGTTATGTGACACTAGACAAAACAAGGTAAAAATAGAGTGTACTTCGAGACTAGAGGTAATCTAGACCTCTTATAAAATCAGGTGGTGACCAGGCTAGGCGTGACCGCCGTAATCTATCACAGTCAGTGGGGATGACCACCCAGCGTTGGTAGCTTTTGAGTCTATCGCATTATGTATAAGGGCGAGATGAGGTTGCTAGGACATTTTGTTGTTCAAAATGGTGCACGTACAAGTTCGCCAGGCTCGGCGCGAAAACACTGCCCATGCTGGTTCCGGACGTTTGCAGGTAGAATGTGTCCTCAAAACGGAAGTAGTTTTCCTTCATAGCAATTTCTGCTAGATGCATGATGAAGGGTATTGGAGTAATGGATTGATGGTTGTTCTGCTCCAGAAGTGTACCCACTACTTCTAAGGTCTCAGTTTGGGGGATCGATGTGTAAAGGGACTCTACATCGAACGATACTAGATCAAAGAATCACAACCATACAAAACATTACCTCACTCCGCGATCGGCGCCCCCCTGAGCAGTACTGAAGACTGCCCGGAGACACCGACGGAGAGGTGAGTGAACGCTGCGCGAACCGCTTTCTCAATGCGCGTGGCGTTTGTTCTTTCCCTGAGCAGATACGGAGCAACACACGCCGCTAGAGGCCACTCCGCTCTCAAAGATAGAAAGCGTTGCAAGTATCGCATTGACTTCGTATTGCTTGTGCGCTTTTAAATAATGTTCACACGGAGCGTTTTCCATGCATACCAGATCTCTGTGTTAATAAGCCCACGATTAACGAGTGTTAGGCAAATCATTAGAGCGACTCATTCTTACGCCAGTGTTAAGCGCTCAGTGAGTACCTCATCTCGCCCTTATACATAATGCGATAGACTCAAAAGCTACCAACGCTGGGTGGTCATCCCCACTGACTGTGATAGATTACGGCGGTCACGCCTAGCCTGGTCACCACCTGATTTTATAAGAGGTCTAGATTACCTCTAGTCTCGAAGTACACTCTATTTTTACCTTGTTTTGTCTAGTGTCACATAACTAACCGCTCTGCAAATACAATATGATTATCCCCAGAGCGGTGCTCCTTTTACCTGCGCTGCAGCCAGGTGGGGTGAAGCCTCTCAACCTACATATAAGGGTGAGTGTATACTTGAGATGATGTCCTAGTATGAATGAACATATTGCAATGCCATTATGATTACAAACAGAAACAATGTGTATAACATTAAGTGTCCTATTTGTTTCTCCGTTTGTTTGTCTGTTTGTTTTACATGTTGGATCCCTTACCATTATGCACTGACAGTATACGGTTGAGTACGCCTGGATGTCCAGGTGATATCTTTATTATTCATTTTATTTATATTCACAAAGCAGTAGTGTACCTTTTTAGGTCCTGAGGAATGCATTAGAAAATCTTTTCTTGTGAAATGCAGAAACATGTCGACCACCATTACGTGCGGTTATTATTTAAAACCTGCACCCACACCTGCCTTTTAATCTTAGGGGTTGGGGATATTAATAAAATTTCTTTTTTCCACCCAATTCACCTAATTTTATAATTACCCTTCACTTTTCCACTCCAATCACCATACACTGCTTTTTTCATTAGCCACTATCATACCCTTCTGTTCTGCCCTCACATCACATCTCGGTCACGGTAATCATTTACCGGCTGTCTTGTCTCCTGGGTAAGGAGATCCCAAATGATGACAACAAGGGCTGTACAGTGTGGCTTCTGATGGGAACAATACATTTTTCTCCATGTACTCTTGAGTCTTGACTTGACCGTTCACTAACTATTATTTCTCACTGGTACTGTTTTGCATGCTTTTGGTATAGTGGTCCTTCCTGCTAGACTTACTGACTCTCTCTTTTTGACCCCCAGATATTATTTGTTGTTGTATATTGAGTCCGGGGCTTATATCTGGTTGGTCGGTAAACCTGCCCTTAGACCCTCCCTAATTTTTTGTTGAACGTGTTACTAGTACAGCTAACGGCTGTGGGTCTTTTTAATACTGGTTGACCACTCTGGTCACCAATGTAATAGAGTATACTTCGAGAATTTCGCTCTGTGGTTTGGCCGCCTCACCTGTCATTTCAAACGATGGCTACCAACTGGGGTTTGGCTTTTGAAAGCGCTGAAGTACAAAACATCTTAGACGAAAATCCTAGCCTTTTAGATAATGTCCCTGTTCCACCTCAAGCAACAAACAATGATGATAGTTGGAATAAAGTCCTAATCCTAAAGAAGTCCCACTCCAGAACTTCCGTCCATGGTATGATCATGGCACAATACCTTCGAGGCAACTGTGCTCCCACAGGCCTCATCGTCAACAATGCACCACGCCTTTTCCTTGACGACAAGGAATTTCTCAAGGATTGGGCCATGATAGCTTGGAGATGTACGAGGGATTGGCTGGTCCTGATCATCAAAACCGCGAAAAGAATTGCGGATACCATCCTGATTGAAATTCAGGTTCTTGAGGGCCAGATTAAAACCACTTTAAAAAGTGGACAATTTAAAAAGGGACAGGATGATACGGATAAGAGTAATAAAGATTTCAAGGAATCTATCTTATCCACGAAATTAGAGAAGTTCAAAAAGGACTTAGCGAGATTTTCAATGGAAAAAGTGTACCCATATAGTAGCGACAATTATACAGCACCTACATTCAGTCGCAGTGGCCAAAAGGGTGGCTCCACATATGGCACCTCCAGTTCAGATGGGACCTCTAGTGACTCAGACACATCACAAACCGGATCGTCTAACCAAGCCCCTAGAGGTCGTGGTAACAGGAGGAATTGGAGAAACCAACCGCAGAACTTTGGAAATTTCCAACCATGGTGGCCTATTAACCCTTGGATGATGGGACCAAACTACCCTCCGCAAATGGGCCCGACCTTCTGCCCACCACAGATGCAACAAGGCCCGGGGTCATTTCCTTTTTTAGGTTTTGGCCAGAGACGAGGGAGAGGCAGGAGGAGACAAGGAGTAGTGCCACAACAAGTTCATTGGAACACGGACACGAATACCCCGCAACAATCGAGGATGGATCTACGCAGCGGGAAGAAAGTCCCCCAAGACGCTGCGGGAACAAGCAACCAGACGGCATCGTGATCAACCTCAGCTCACACACACTCTCTACCAATGAAGAACGCCTCTTAAACAAAGGCTTGGGATTTGTAGCCACCCAGAAAGGTGATCCTTTTCTGGCTCAAATCGAACTATCCCAGCTGTTTAGGAAAATAAGGTTGCACTATTTTTTCACAAAATCGACCAATTTGGAAACCATCACCAAAGACAACAACACTGGTTTGAAAAGACCCTCCTCGTTCAATCCACCAAGTGCCACCTTACCACCCAAAGTTCTGACCTTTGAAGCAGCTGTGGAGAACGACGTCACAAACCTGTACAGAAGAGAGGTCAAGCCCTTCATGAATCTTTCCAAGGATGAACAGCAAGCCTTGCGCTCACTAACCTCCAACGACAAAATCACCATCAAGCCGGCCGACAAAGGCGGAGCCACCGTTATTCTAGATACCGAGGTGTATAGAAACGAATGCCTCCGGCAACTAAGTGACCGCAAATCCTACCTACCATTGAGATCGGATCCAACAGAAGGGCTACAAACCAGAATAAGCACCTTGGTAGAGGAAGCCACGAGTGAGGGATGGATAACATCACAGGAAGGACAGTATCTGGTAACCAAACACCCTACGATTCCATACTTCTACTGCCTCCCTAAGGTGCATAAACCACTAAGGCCACCACCCGGTAGGCCTATTATTTCAGGCATTGGGTCGGTATTAGAACCCCTCTCGACCTTTGTCGACCACTTTCTTAACCCAATGGTTAAAGCAATGCCTACCTTTCTCCAAGACACTAAAGATGTCCTAAGACTCCTTCCAACGATACAATAGAACATCGAAACTGACATCCTAGTATCGTTCGATGTAGAGTCCCTTTACACATCGATCCCCCAAACTGAGACCTTAGAAGTAGTGGGTACACTTCTGGAGCAGAACAACCATCAATCCATTACTCCAATACCCTTCATCATGCATCTAGCAGAAATTGCTATGAAGGAAAACTACTTCCGTTTTGAGGACACATTCTACCTGCAAACGTCCGGAACCAGCATGGGCAGTGTTTTCACGCCGAGCCTGGCGAACTTGTACGTGCACCATTTTGAACAACAAAATGTCCTAGCAACCACCAATCCATATCTATCATCAATATATATATGGAAACGCTATATTGATGACATCCTGGTGGTGTGGCGTGGCACGGAAGAAAATCTCATGTCATTTCACGGCTGGTTGAACGGCAAGAACGCATATCTTAAGTTCACTATTGAGCACAGCAGAACATCTCTGGCTTTCCTTGACCTGAAGTTGAACGCAACACCCACCGGCATTGAATCGGAGCTATATCGCAAACCCATGGCCAAGAACGCACTTTTGCGATACGACAGCTGCCATCCGCGCGCCCTGAGAGACAACCTACCTTTCGGTCAGTTTCTCAGGGTACAGAGGAACTGCTCCAAAAAGGAATCCTTTGAGGTGCACTCCAGAAATCTGGAGGCTCAACTGAAGGAGAAACAATACCCCAAGAAAATCATCCGCCGGTCAAAAAAGAGGGCCTCAAATAACAACAGGGAGGCCCTACTTGAAGTCCACCCTCCAAAGGAGAAAACGGACCGTATTGCTTTCGTCAACACCTTCAACAGCCGATCAAACCAGTTGCAAAAAATCATAAGGAAACACTGGTCTATCCACAAAACCGGAGGTGACGACATCCCCCAGCCCATGTTTGCCTACAAGAGAGGACCAAATTTAAAAGATCAACTGGTCCACACACGCCCACGCAGTAAGGAGGTGAGGCAAGTGGGTACCCTATGGGACCTACCACCCGTGGTGGGACACCATCCATGCGGGAGTTGCACTGTCTGTCCCCAGACCAACAAGTCCACTGAGATCGATATCGGCACCAACCGCCCATGGATACAAAACAAGTTTACGAATTGCAACAGTAGTAACTTGATTTACTTGATCAAATGTCCATGCCAATTACAGTACGTCGGCATGACAACCAGAAAGATACGGACACGTATCCAAGAACATAAAAGCACAGTGCGGTGCCGAAAACAAGCTACCCGACTCACCGCACACTTTCTGGAGAAGGGTCATGGTCCTGAAGAGTTTTACTGGACAGTCCTTGAGCAACCGCACATCCCTGATTCATGTGCGGATGTCAGCCGTTTTTTGTTCAAGATTGAACAAAAATGGGTATACCGCCTTAACAGCGACAAGGAGGGCCTCAATGAGCCTATACCCTGGATGTCCCTCTGAATGGTGCCCTGTATAATGTCCCTCTGAATGGTGCCCTGTATAATGTCACTATGCACCGTCCACTAATACTTGTCAGAAAGCCATCTAACACCCACGCTACGGTATGCATACACTTTGATACTAATGCCGTGGAAGTTGTGATCTTAATTACCACGGAGTGTGTTTTAATCAATGTACATATACACACACTGCTGTGCAGCTTTAAAGCATTTTTCCATCGATTGGAGGCTGAAATGGGTAGCGAACTACATCTCCCATAATTCCAAACATCACGTGACTGCTTTTGTCACGTGATGTCTGAAGAATCACAACCATACAAAACATTACCTCACTCCGCGATCGGCGCCCCCCCGAGCAGTACTGAAGACTGCCCGGAGACACCGACGGAGAGGTGAGTGAACGCTGCGCGAACCGCTTTCTCAATGCGCGTGGCGTTTGTTCTTTCCCTGAGCAGATACGGAGCAACACACGCCGCTAGAGGCCACTCCGCTCTCAAAGATAGAAAGCGTTGCAAGTATCGCATTGACTTCGTATTGCTTGTGCGCTTTTAAATAATGTTCACACGGAGCGTTTTCCATGCATACCAGATCTCTGTGTTAATAAGCCCACGATTAACGAGTGTTAGGCAAATCATTAGAGCGACTCATTCTTACGCCAGTGTTAAGCGCTCAGTGAGTACCTCATCTCGCCCTTATACATAATGCGATAGACTCAAAAGCTACCAACGCTGGGTGGTCATCCCCACTGACTGTGATAGATTACGGCGGTCACGCCTAGCCTGGTCACCACCTGATTTTATAAGAGGTCTAGATTACCTCTAGTCTCGAAGTACACTCTATTTTTACCTTGTTTTGTCTAGTGTCACATAACTAACCGCTCTGCAAATACAATATGATTATCCCCAGAGCGGTGTTCCTTTTACCTGCGCTGCAGCCAGGTGGGGTGAAGTCTCTCAACCTACATATAAGGGTGAGTGTATACTTGAGATGATGTCCTAGTATGAATGAACATATTGCAATGCCATTATGATTACAAACAGAAACAATGTGTATAACATTAAGTGTCCTATTTGTTTCTCCGTTTGTTTGTCTGTTTGTTTTACATGTTGGATCCCTTACCATTATGCACTGACAGTATACGGTTGAGTACGCCTGGATGTCCAGGTGATATCTTTATTATTCATTTTATTTATATTCACAAAGCAGTAGTGTACCTTTTTAGGTCCTGAGGAATGCATTAGAAAATCTTTTCTTGTGAAATGCAGAAACATGTCGACCACCATTACGTGCGGTTATTATTTAAAACCTGCACCCACACCTGCCTTTTAATCTTAGGGGTTGGGGGATATTAATAAAATTTCTTTTTTCCACCCAATTCACCTAATTTTATAATTACCCTTCACTTTTCCACT
Organism: Lissotriton vulgaris; assembly: GCF_964263255.1. Taxonomy (NCBI): domain Eukaryota; kingdom Metazoa; phylum Chordata; class Amphibia; order Caudata; family Salamandridae; genus Lissotriton; species Lissotriton vulgaris. The sequence goes on along the minus strand of NW_028251493.1, from coordinate 216,389 downwards.
CCAATCACCATACACTGCTTTTTTCATTAGCCACGATCATACCCTTCTGTTCTGCCCTCACATCACATCTCGGTCACGGTAATCATTTACCGGCCGTCTTGTCTCCTGGGTAAGGAGATCCCAAATGATGACAACAAGGGCGGTACAGTGTGGCTTCTGATGGGAACAATACATTTTTCTCCATGTACTCTTGAGTCTTGACTTGACCGTTCACTAACTATTATTTCTCACTGGTACTGTTTTGCATGCTTTTGGTATAGTGGTCCTTCCTGCTAGACTTACTGACTCTCTCTTTTTGACCCCCAGATATTATTTGTTGTTGTGATGTAAATTAGTCACCTAAGGGTCGGTGAAACAGTATCAAAGCTTCAGTCCTGGCACCCGAAGAAGACGTCCGAAGACGGAGAAAAACAAACAATTTAACAAGGAGCTGATGATCACGTGCAACACAGACAACAGGACGAGTCTCTATACCTCGTGACTCGAAAGACTTTTCGAACAAAAACAACTCGCAACGTCGGAGCCCAACTCTAGACGGCAGGAGTATGCGAAGCATATGTATCTATGGTCAACACATGCTACGAGTTTACATTTTGAAGCAGGAGCACGAGGCCTGAAAGAAGTGTGTATACTGGGAGAATAACACCCCCTCTGCCTTCCCTACTGGGAAGGAAAGTGTCTGAAGAAGCCAGAGATGCTCATAGAAAGTGAAGTAGCACCTACCTTCTGCTTCACTGATTGTGAGTCTCCTGCAGGTGGGGCCAGCCAAGATGAGACTGCAAGAGAGAGAGAGAGAGGCATGTGAGGGGAGCTGGACTGGAGGGGGCTCAGGTGGATAAGGGAGCCAAAGAGAGACTGCAAGACAGAGAGGCGTGTGAGGGGAGCTGGGGTTGGAGGGGGCTCAGGTGGATAAGGGGAGCCAGGGGTACAAAGGATACCAGGGACATGAGGGCAGGCCTGCGGTGCGAAGACAGGGTGGGGGCAGCGGAGGGCATACAGGCTACCAAGGGAACCAGAGCAGTCAGAGTGTAGGAGCTGATGGGCCCTGAGGGCAGATAGGAGTACAGGGCAGAAGGCTCTGAGGGCAGATAGAAGTACAGGACAGATGGGAGTGCAGGGCAGATGGGAGTGCATGGCAGATGGGAGTGCATGGCAGATGGGAGTACATGGCAGATAGGAGTACAGGGCAGAAGGCTCTGAGGGCAGATAGAAGTACAGGACAGATGGGAGTGCAGGGCAGATGGGAGTGCATGGCAGATGGGAGTGCATGGCAGATGGGAGTACATGGCAGATAGGAGTACAGGGCAGAAGGCTCTGAGGGCAGATAGAAGTACAGGACAGATGGGAGTGCAGGGCAGATGGGAGTGCATGGCAGATGGGAGTGCAGGGCAGATGGGAGTACAGAGCAGATAGGAGTACAGGACAGATGGGAGTGCAGGGCAGATGGGAGTACAGAGCAGATAGGAGTACAGGACAGATGGGAGTGCAGGGCAGATAGGAGTACAGGGCAGAAGGCTCTGAGGGCAGATAGAAGTACAGGACAGATGGGAGTGCAGGGCAGATGGGAGTACAGGGCAGATGGGAGTGCAGGGCAGATGGGAGTACAGAGCAGATAGGAGTACAGGACAGATGGGAGTGCAGGGCAGATGGGAGTACAGAGCAGATAGGAGTACAGGGCAGATAGGAGTACAGGGCAGATAGGAGTACAGGGCAGAAGGCTCTGAGGGCAGATAGGAGTACAGGACAGATGGGAGTGCAGGGCAGATGGGAGTACAGAGCAGATAGGAGTACAGAGCAGATAGGAGTACAGGGCAGATAGGAGTACAGGGCAGATGGGAGTACAGAGCAGATAGGAGTACAGGGCAGATAGGAGTACAGGACAGATGGGAGTGCAGGGCAGATGGGAGTACAGAGCAGATAGGAGTACAGGACAGATGGGAGTGCAGGGCAGATGGGAGTACAGAGCAGATAGGAGTACAGGGCAGATAGGAGTACAGGGCAGATAGGAGTACAGGGCAGAAGGCTCTGAGGGCAGATAGGAGTACAGGACAGATGGGAGTGCAGGGCAGATGGGAGTACAGAGCAGATAGGAGTACAGAGCAGATAGGAGTACAGGGCAGATAGGAGTACAGGGCAGATGGGAGTACAGAGCAGATAGGAGTACAGGGCAGATAGGAGTACAGGGCAGATAGGAGTACAGGACAAATGGGAGTGCAGGGCAGATGGGAGTACAGAGCAGATAGGAGTACAGGGCAGATAGGAGTACAGGGCAGATGGGAGTACAGAGCAGATAGGAGTACAGGGCAGATAGGAGTACAGGACAGATGGGAGTGCAGGGCAGATGGGAGTACAGAGCAGATAGATGTACAGGGCAGATAGGAGTACAGGGCAGATAGGAGTACAGGGCAGAAGGCTCTGAGGGCAGATAGGAGTACAGGACAGATGGGAGTGCAGGGCAGATGGGAGTACAGAGCAGATAGGAGTACAGGACAGATGGGAGTGCAGGGCAGATGGGAGTACAGAGCAGATAGGAGTACAGGGCAGATAGGAGTACAGGGCAGATGGGAGTACAGGGCAGAAGGCTCTGAGGGCAGATAGGAGTACAGGACAGATGGGAGTGCAGGGCAGATGGGAGTACAGAGCAGATAGGAGTACAGGGCAGATAGGAGTACAGGGCAGATATGAGTACAGGGCAGAAGGCTCTGAGGGCAGATAGGAGTACAGGACAGATGGGAGTGCAGGGCAGATGGGAGTACAGAGCAGATAGGAGTACAGAGCAGATAGGAGTACAGGACAGATGGGAGTGCAGGGCAGATGGGAGTACAGAGCAGATAGGAGTACAGGGCAGATAGGAGTACAGGGCAGATAGGAGTACAGGGCAGATAGGAGTACAGGACAGATGGGAGTGCAGGGCAGATGGGAGTACAGAGCAGATAGGAGTACAGGACAGATGGGAGTGCAGGGCAGATGGGAGTACAGAGCAGATAGGAGTACAGGGCAGATAGGAGTACAGGGCAGATAGGAGTACAGGGCAGAAGGCTCTGAGGGCAGATAGGAGTACAGGACAGATGGGAGTGCAGGGCAGATGGGAGTACAGAGCAGATAGGAGTACAGGGCAGATCGGAGTACAGGGCAGATAGGAGTACAGGGCAGAAGGCTCTGAGGGCAGATAGGAGTACAGGACAGATGGGAGTGCAGGGCAGATGGGAGTACAGAGCAGATAGGAGTACAGGACAGATGGGAGTGCAGGGCAGATGGGAGTACAGAGCAGATAGGAGTACAGGGCAGATAGGAGTACAGGGCAGATAGGAGTACAGGGCAGAAGGCTCTGAGGGCAGATAGGAGTACAGGACAGATGGGAGTGCAGGGCAGATGGGAGTACAGAGCAGATAGGAGTACAGAGCAGATAGGAGTACAGGGCAGATAGGAGTACAGGGCAGATGGGAGTACAGAGCAGATAGGAGTACAGGGCAGATAGGAGTACAGGACAGATGGGAGTGCAGGGCAGATGGGAGTACAGAGCAGATAGGAGTACAGGGCAGATAGGAGTACAGAGCAGATAGGAGTACAGGGCAGATAGGAGTACAGGGCAGATAGGAGTACAGGGCAGAAGGCTCTGAGGGCAGATAGGAGTACAGGACAGATGGGAGTGCAGGGCAGATGGGAGTACAGAGCAGATAGGAGTACAGGGCAGATGGGAATACAGAGCAGATAGGAGTACAGGGCAGATAGGAGTACAGGACAGATGGGAGTGCAGGGCAGATGGGAGTACAGAGCAGATGGGAGTGCAGGACAGATGGGAGTGCAGGGCAGATGGGAGTACAGAGCAGATAGGAGTACAGGGCAGAAGGCTCTGAGGGCAGATAGGAGTACAGGACAGATGGGAGTGCAGGGCAGATGGGAGTACAGAGCAGATAGGAGTACAGAGCAGATAGGAGTACAGGGCAGATAGGAGTACAGGGCAGATGGGAGTACAGAGCAGATAGGAGTACAGGGCAGATAGGAGTACAGGACAGATGGGAGTGCAGGGCAGATGGGAGTACAGAGCAGATAGGAGTACAGGGCAGATAGGAGTACAGGGCAGATGGGAGTACAGAGCAGATAGGAGTACAGAACAGATGGGAGTGCAGGGCAGATGGGAGTACAGAGCAGATAGGAGTACAGGGCAGATAGGAGTACAGGGCAGAAGGCTCTGAGGGCAGATAGGAGTACAGGACAGATGGGAGTGCAGGGCAGATGGGAGTACAGAGCAGATAGGAGTACAGGACAGATGGGAGTGCAGGGCAGATGGGAGTACAGAGCAGATAGGAGTACAGGGCAGATAGGAGTACAGGGCAGATAGGAGTACAGGGCAGAAGGCTCTGAGGGCAGATAGGAGTACAGGACAAATGGGAGTGCAGGGCAGATGGGAGTACAGAGCAGATAGGAGTACAGAGCAGATAGGAGTACAGGGCAGATAGGAGTACAGGGCAGATGGGAGTACAGAGCAGATAGGAGTACAGGGCAGATAGGAGTACAGGACAGATGGGAGTGCAGGGCAGATGGGAGTACAGAGCAGATAGGAGTACAGGGCAGATAGGAGTACAGGGCAGATGGGAGTACAGAGCAGATAGGAGTACAGGGCAGATAGGAGTACAGGACAGATGGGAGTGCAGGGCAGATGGGAGTACAGAGCAGATAGGAGTACAGGGCAGATAGGAGTACAGGGCAGAAGGCTCTGAGGGCAGATAGGAGTACAGGACAGATGGGAGTGCAGGGCAGATGGGAGTACAGAGCAGATAGGAGTACAGAGCAGATAGGAGTACAGGGCAGATAGGTCATGAAGTAAATAGTAGTATAAGGGCAGAAGGGATTATGAAGGCAGATAGGAGTACAGGGCAGAAGGCTCTGAGGGCAGATAGAAGTACAGGACAGATGGGAGTGCAGGGCAGATGGGAGTAGATGGCAGATAGGAGTACAGAGCAGATAGGAGTACAGTGCAGATAGGAGTACAGAGCAGATAGGAGTACAGTGCAGATAGGAGTACAGAGCAGATAGGAGTACAGTGCAGATAGGAGTACAGAGCAGATAGGAGTACAGTGCAGATAGGAGTACAGTGCAGATAGGAGTACAGTGCAGATAGGAGTACAGAGCAGATAGGAGTACAGTGCAGTTAGGAGTACAGAGCAGATAGGAGTACAGTGCAGATAGGAGTACAGTGCAGATAGGAGTACAGAGCAGATAGGAGTACAGTGCAGATAGGAGTACAGAGCAGATAGGAGTACAGAGCAGATAGGAGTACAGAGCAGATAGGAGTACAGTGCAGATAGGAGTACAGTGCAGATAGAAGTACAGAGCAGATAGGAGTACAGAGCAGATAGGAGTACAGTGCAGATAGGAGTACAGTGCAGATAGGAGTACAGTGCAGATAGGAGTACAGTGCAGATAGGAGTACAGTGCAGATAGGAGTACAGAGCAGATAGGAGTACAGTGCAGATAGGAGTACAGTGCAGATAGGAGTACAGAGCAGATAGGAGTACAGAGCAGATAGGAGTACAGAGCAGATAGGAGTACAGTACAGATAGGAGTACAGAGCAGATAGGAGTACAGAGCAGATAGGAGTACAGTGCAGATAGGAGTACAGAGCAGATAGGAGTACAGTGCAGATAGGAGTACAGTGCAGATAGGAGTACAGTGCAGATAGGAGTACAGTGCAGATAGGAGTACAGTGCAGATAGGACATGAAGTAAATAGTAGTAGAAGGGCAGAAGGGATTATGAAGGGAGATAGGAGTACAGGGCAGAAGGGTAAAGAGGGCAGATGGGGTTAGGGGGGCGGAGGGGAATATGGCCCTGGTGGAGGAGGGTCGTGCTGAGGGGAGGCAGGAAAGGTCTGGGGGTTCGATGTAAGAGCGAGGTAGGGGGAATACATGGCGAGGACTCATCAAAGAAGGTAAGTCACACTTGGAGGTGGGCTGGGGGCAGCGGGGACACAGGGAGGGGTCCGGTGGGCTGGAGGGCCGCATGCCAATGGGACTTAGAATCACATACGGAGAAGGGATTTGGGGGGGTCGCACATGGAGAGGGGTACATGCATGTGAATTCTTACCCTTCGTGCCGATGAAGGTCAGAAGCCCACAGAGGATGAAGGCAGTGATGAAGAGTCCGATAGCATCTTCCATAGAGGGTCCAGACTCCCCTAGAGCGAACAAACAAAAGACGAAGCGGCATGAGGTCAAGGGCCGCAGTCAGCCTCGAGCGACCTCACACCTGTACCCAGATGCACTAATACAGAAAAAGTTACAATCGCGTCAAAGCTTCAGGCAATTCCAGATTCACAGGCTGTGTGTCACCGCGACACCTAGTGGCTGGGATTGGAAAAGCAATGGCGTATATGTCTTTTGGACCGCCCCATAGGCGGAGTCCATGTGACTCATGATGGTGGGCATGGCACCAATACTGTGAGCTAAATCTCCTCTGATAAAAAGAATATGTCATGAGTATCATGCACTAAACCATTGCTCCATTGGAGTAAATATTGACAAATCCACACCAAATGGGGCAATAGTTTTGTAAATGATTTTTAGGACATGATATTTATATCAAGTGGAATGTTTGCAATAAGTCTAACCACTGGCAATCACTCGGGTTGTACGAGTAGGGCCCTTCACCACAGATATGTCTCCACCAAGAAATCTTGGTGCTCATTTTACTCCAAAAAGAAAAACAATGAGTTGGTGAAGTTCACCACCGACCGCGAACCAGAGGTACCAGCCGTGCTTGTTGTGCGTCCGGCAGCGAGAGTCCCCATCAAGGTAGAGCATGAAGAAAGAGACGTTACCCAGTTCTGTTAGTGGGGTGATGCCATGAAAGGTGGACCTCTTGAACCTCAATGCCTGCATGTATCGAATCAAACTATGAAAATCCAACATTGATCGGAGGGTACTATATTTTTTGGGGGATAAGGAAATAAACTGAATACACATGTTGGCCCTGATTATGCTAAGAATAACAAATTGGTTCTGTCGGTTGAAAACAATCACTTTGATCTATGTACAAATGTAAAGAAATCACAAACAAGGCAATAGAACCTTAAGGATAGAAACATACCAGTTGAAAATGTATTTGTTTGATATTTTAGTCATTTACCAAATAAAGTAGATATGGCTGTCATAAACACAATTCAAATAGAGTGATACAATTGTGAATATAGTGAGAAATGAGTGACAAAGTGACAAGTGAAATCAATGGTGCACTATATACATGACACACAGAGGTGAAGTTTGATTCAAGATTTTTGTCCTGTCCTTAGTTTTTCACATGAATACAAGACCCAATAATGATTTGAAAAAAGGGTAAAGGAGACCATATGGACAAGCGTAGTAATAACCTCGACGTTTCGACCCTAGACAAAGCACAGATTGTAACGCGTCAAGGCCAGGTCTTCCTCAGGACAGTAAAGAGACGGAGCAGACAGCCACAAGAGCAGAAACTCCAAAAAGTGAAGTGCGATCACAATGGGAAATTCACTGGAATTCAAGAAGCAAAACCATGCAGTCATTCATGGGGTAACTTAGATCCAATGGTAAATGAAGGCTTTGGTCAAACGAACACCTGGTCTTAATCTGTAGGAAAAGAAGAGCTCCACCAGCCGGTTGGAGTCTTAATGCGTGGCTCAAAACACTTGACTTCCACAAGCCGGTTGGAGTTGTGTCAGGTCAGGTAAAGTGCCGCCAAGACGGTCGATTACTTGAAATTCAGTGCGTCGTCTGAGCTATAACAGGAATTGTCTTCTAGCAATAATAATTTAATTCCTACTTTGAAATCATTATTGGGTCTTGTATTCATGGGAAAAACTAAAGACAGGACAAAAATCTTTGCATTTGTGGCGAAATATATTGTGATATCTTTTTATATATAGAGTACACAGATTAAAGTGTTTCTTTTCACCCGACTTGTTATTCTTATCGTAAATACCCAGGTTCTGAGGGACACAGGGTCACCCCGTTATTTTTAATGGCCCTGATAATGCAGCAGAACATCTCAGACAGCAGTGATTGCAACAGAAAGTTGTGACCCTGCATGATTATAGTTTGCTTTGGTCTGTGATTTTATGACTTTCTGGAAGTTCCACAAAGTATCACTGGTACAGAACCTACAGAGCTCTTGGAACAGAGGTGCCGCCTTCACGATGGGCAGGAAAGTTCTCAGACGTCCTTCCACTGGAGGAAGAAAATGTGCTCTCAGTGGAAGGCGAGGGCTGAGCCACTGGGGCTTTGGCTCCTACCCTGAACTCTGCCTCGACAGGACTGGCCTTGCCCATGTCACGACTGCGGCCAGGATGCACTCTACTGCTGATGATACGGCGTCCAATGATGATGATGCTGGTGCCTGAAATACAGTTTACACCGTCTCGATCTGCACATGAAAGACTCTCTATGTTCTATTGCCTTTGCTGTCTCAGTGCCTCGTCCATGTGGGAGAAGAAACATGGTCTCCATCAAACAGCAAGTTTATGATACGTCTGTGGATGCCGCAGGAACTGTGATGTATCTCAGAGTTCATGGTGGGCTGCCTCTTGTGTCATCCGCATAACTCAAGGCAAGCATCTGCGATTGGCAAACAGTGTTGTATCTCAGAGCTCATGGTGGGCTCTCTAGTCTGTCATCTGGGATGTATGACGGTACAACGCGGTATAAAACACCGCAGACCATCACAACGCAGGTTTTACAACGCAAGTCGTTACCACAACTTGCGCTGTAGGGCGCTGGACTTAAGAATAGTAAGATTTACTATTCCACAACAAGCCAACGTACAGTAGGGAAGTTGCTGAAATAGTAAATCTACGATTCCTAAGCCTAGAGCGCCCTCCAGCGCAAGTCGTGGTAACGACTTGCGTTGTGAAACCCGCGTTGTAATGGCACTGCTGTGTCATTACCGCGTTGTAAAGGATGTTCCCCGTCATCTGCATGACTTAAGGCATGTATATTTAGTTAGTGAACAGCGGGAGGGAACGAGTACGATATATCTCCTGCTCGTGACTCAGAGGTCTAGTACCGCGTGCTGTGGTGAGAGTGTCTGATAGGATGGAACGAGTACGATATATCTCCTGCTCGTGACCCAGAGGTCTAGTACCGCATGCTGTGGTGAGATTCCATCTGACGGGAGGGAACGAGTACGATACATCTCCTGCTCATAAACCAGAGGTCCAGCACCGCGTGCTGTGGTGAGAGTGTCTGATAGGATGGAACGAGTATGATACATCTCCTGCTCATGACCCAGAGGTCGGCACCGCGTGCTGTGGTGAGAGTGTCTGATAGGATGGAACGAGTACGATACATCTCCTGCTCGTGACCCAGAGGTCCAGCACAGCGTGCTGTGGTGAGAGTGTCTGATAGGATGGAACGAGTACGATACATCTCCTGCTCGTGACCCAGAGGTCTAGTACCGCGTGCTGTGGTGAGATTCCGTCTGACAGGAGGGAAAAAGTACGATACATCTCCTGCTCGTAACCCAGAGGTCTAGTACCACGTGCTGTGGTGAGATTCCGTCTGACGGGAGCGAACGAGTACGATACATCTCCTGCTCGTGACCCAGAGGTCTAGTACCGTGTGCTGTGGTGAGAGAGTATGATAGGATGGAACGAGTACGATACATTTCCTGCTCGTGACCCAGAGGTCTGGCACCGCATGCTGTGGTGAGAGTGTCTGATAGGATGGAACGAGTACGATACATCTCCTGTTCGTGACCCAGAGGTCTCGCACCGGGTGCTGTGGTGAGAGTGTCTGATAGGATGGAACAAGTACGATGAATCTTGTGCTTGTGACCTAGAGGTCTAGCATCGCGTGCTGTGGTGATAGTGTCTGATAGGATGGAACGAGTACATTACATCTCCTGCTCATGACCCAAAGGTCTAGTACCATGCGCTGTTGTGAGATTCCGTCTGAAGGGAGGGAACGAGTACGATACAACTCCTGCACGTGACCCAGCGGTCTAGTACAGCATGCTGTGGTGAGAGTGTCTGATAGGATGGAACGAGTACGATACATCTCCTGCTTGTGACCCTGAGGTCCAGTTACGCATGTTTTGGTGAGATTCTGTCTGATGGGATGGAATGAGTGAGTTGCATCTCCTGACAGTGACCCAGAGGCCGCATGCTATGGTGAGATTCTGTTTGATGGGAGAGAACGAGTACGATACATCTCCTGCTCGTGACCCAGAGGTCTAGCACCGCATGCTGTGGTGAGAGTGTCTGATAGGATGGAACGAGTACGATACATCTCCTGTTCGTGACCCAGAGGTCTAGTACCGTGTGCTGTGGTGAGAGAGTATGATAGGATGGAACGAGTACGATAGTCAAGTCAAGTCAAGTCAAAAGATTTGTATAGCGCGCTACATACCCAGAGGGTCTCAAGGAGCTTGAAGAAGGGTGGGGAGTTACTTGTCGAATATCCACGTTTTGAGTTGCTTTCTGAATGCTAGGTGGTTCTGAGTAAGGCGGAGGTGAGTGGGAAGTGAGTTCCAAGTTTTAGCTGCTAGGTAGGAGAAGGATCTACCTCCCATGGTGGTTTTGTTGATGCGAGGTACAGTGGCAAGGGCTTGGTTGGAGGATCGTAGCTGGCGGGAGGGGGTGTAGAAGGATAGTCGTGTGTTGAGGCATTCGGGTCCAATTTCGTAGAGTGCTTTGTGTGCGTGGGTTAGGAGCCGGAAAGTGATCCTCTTATTGACGGGGAGCCAGTGGAGGTTTTTCAGGTGATCAGAGATGTGTTCTTTACGCGGGATGTCTAATATGAGCCTGGCTGAGGCGTTCTGGATGCGTTGTAGTTTTTTCTGGAGTTTTGCGGTGGTGCCGGCGTAGAGGGTGTTTCCGTAGTCCAGTCGGCTCGTGACCAGAGCGTGGGTGACTGTTTTTCTAGTTTCGGTAGGGATCCAGCGAAATGTTTTTTTGAGCATGCGAAGAATGTTGAAGCAAGATGAAGAAACGGCGTTGACTTGTCTGTTCATCGAGAGTGAGGAATCCAGGATGACGCCCAGGTTCCGTGCGTGGTCCGTCGGGATGGGTGCTTTTCCAAGGGCCTCTGGCCACCAAGAGTCGTCCCAGGCGGAGGGGGAGGTACCTAAGATGAGGACTTCTGTTTTGTCTGAGTTCAGTTTCAGACGGCTGTGCTTCATCCATTCGGCTACTTCTTTCATTCCTTCGTGTAGGTTGGTTTTGGCCGTGTTAGGGTCTCTGGTGAGTGATAAGATCAGTTGAGTGTCGTCGGCGTAGGAGATGATGTTGAGGTTATGTTGGCGTGCGATGGCCGCGAGGGGGCTCATGTAGACGTTGAAGAGGGTGGGACTGAGTGAGGACCCTTGAGGTACGCCGCAGATGACTTCAGTAGCCTCTGACTTGAATGGTGGAAGGCGGACTCTCTGGGTTCTTCCGGAGAGGAACGAGGTGATCCATTCCAGTGCTTTTCCTTGGATTCCGATGTTTTTGAGGCGTTGTAGAAGGGTGCTATGGCAGACTGTGTCGAAGGCTGCGGAGAGGTCGAGGAGGATGAGGGCGACTGTGTCTCCATTGTCCAGTAGAGTTCGAATGTCGTCTGTTGCTGCGATGAGGGCGGTTTCGGTGCTGTGCTTGGCTCAGAAGCCGGACTGTGAGGAGTCGAGGGATTTGTTGGTTTCGAGGAATGCGGCGAGCTGGTTGTTGACAGCTTTCTCGATGACTTTGGCCGGGAAAGGAAGGAGTGAGATAGGGCGATAGTTTTTGAGTTCGGTGGGGTCAGCTGTGGGTTTCTTCAGGAGGGCGCGGAGTTCGGCATGTTTCCAGCTTTCCGGGAAGGTTGCGGAGTTGAGGGAGCAGTTGATGACGTCTCGGAGGTGCGGTGCAATAATGGAGTCTGCTTTGTTAAAGATGTGGTGAGGGCAAGGGTCTGTGGGGGATCCTGAGTGGATAGAGTTCATCAGACGGATGGTGTCCTCAGTGGAGATAGGCTTCCAGTCATTGAGGATGTTCAGGGGGGGTGGGGGTCCTGCAGGGGATTGGGTGGGTTGGTCTTCGGGTTGGTTGTCGAAGCTGTTGCGGATGTCTGCAATTTTGTTGTGGAAGAATGAGGCTAGGGAGTCGCAGAGGGCTTGAGAGGGGGTGATGTCGTTGGAGTTGGCTGAGGGGTTGGTAAATTCCTTGACGATGTTGAATAATTCCTTGCTGTTGTGGGCGTTGTTATCTAGACGGTCCTTGAAGGCTGTTTTCTTGGCATTTCGGATTAGTTGGTGGTGTATGCGGGTGGCGTTTTTGAAGGCGTCCTTGGTGCTGGTGGTTGGGTCTTTTTTCCAGCCCTTCTCGAGGGAGCGACAGAGTTTCTTGGATTTCTTAAGGTCATCGTTGAACCAGGAGGCCTTCTTGCTGCCTAGTTTGATTTGTCGTTTTTTCAGTGGTGCTAGGATGTCGGCGCTGTTGGATAACCATTGGGTGAGGTTGGTGGCTGCTTGGTCTGGGTTTGAGGAGTGGGCGGGGGGCTTTTGAAGAAGAGATGAGGAGATCTGGTCGATGGTGATTTTGTTCCAGTTTCTTTGCAGAGTGGGTTGGGGGTGGTTGTTGGATGTGGGCTTGTTGTAGGTGAAGTGAACGCAGCTGTGGTCAGTCCAAAGGAGGGCTGTGGTGTGGCTGAAGGAAACATGATTGCTGGAGGTGAAGATAGGGTCAAAGGTGTGACCTGCGATGTGGGTGGAGATAGTGACAAGTTGTTTAAGTCCGAGGTTTGCGAGGTTGTCCAAAAGGGTGGTGGTGTTGCGGTCGTTTTTCTTTTCAAGGTGAAAGTTGAGGTCTCCCAGAAGGATGTAGTCCTCGGAGGGGAGCGTGTGTGGAGTGATGAAGTCCGTGATGTCTTCACTAAATTGTGCGCGGGGTCCTGGTGGCCTGTAAAGGAGGGTGCCTCTGAGTGTGGTCCTGGGGTCGATGTGGATCTGGAAGTGAAGGTGTTCAGAGTTGGCGAGATTGACGTCTGAGCTGGTTGAGATGCGGATGGATTTCTTATGGACGATAGCGATGCCTCCTCCTGTGTGGCCGGTACGGTCCTTGCGAATGATCTTAGAGCCTTCCGGGATGGCAATGGTGATGTCTGGGGCTGAAGAGGCATTCATCCATGTTTCTGTCAGGAAGGCGACGTCCGGAGAGATGGTGTCGAGTAGATTCCAGAGGTCAATGGCGTGTCTGTGGACCGAGCGGGTGTTGAGCAGGATGCATTGTAGGTGGTTGGGATCGGATATCTGTTGAGAGTTTGTAGATGAGGAGTTGTTGTTGGTGCCGTCGAACTTGCAGGAGTAGCAGGAAAAGGGTCCATGGGTGTGTCCAGGAGCGGCCTGGACGCAGCTGAGGGAGCGGCCGGGGTTGAGGGCTAGGAGGGTGGAGGCATCGTAAGTAATGCGGGAGGGGTGGACTTTACGAGGACCAGGGGCTCTGGCGCTGGGCGCGGTCCAGGCGCAGACGGGCTTACCTTTGGCGCACCTTCGGCGTGGCCGTAGCGCGTGGACGCTGCGCGTGGGGCCATCTGACATAAATGGACAGTGGAGGGGGCGGAGCGTGGGAGGGGCAGCAGGGAGGCGGTAGTGTGGGTGAGGGGCGGGTCAGGGGATCCCAACAACAAAATGGAGGGTCAAAGGGGAAAGCCAGACAGGGACAACAAATGCACAAATGCGAGTTCTTTGAAATCAGTACATAAACAAAAACACTGGAGAAATGAGCGCAGCTGCCTGAGCGAGGTCGCGCTGATGAAATCAATCAAAGCTGCGGCGCTACAATTCACTGCTAAACCGCGCTAAATTTGAATGTTACACAGCGCTATAATTGAAGGCTACACAGCGCTACTATTCTATGTAAAAACGGCGCTACAATAGGATGATACACAGCGTTGCAATTCTATGTAAGACAGCGCCTCAAATGGATGCTACAGGGCGCTACAATTCTATGTCAAACAGCGCTACAATTGGAAGATACACAGCGCTATAATTCTGTGTAAAACAGCGCTACAGTTGGATGTTACCCAGAGCACGAAATTGACGATATCAGCAACGCGATAGCGTGGAGTGATGCAGCTGTGAGTGAGGAGGAGCGAGGGTGAGCGACCGTTCTGAAGAGAGTCCAGATACATCTCCTGCTCGTGACCCAGAGGTCTAGCACCGCATGCTGTGGTGAGAGTGTCTGATAGGATGGAACGAGTATGATACATCTCCTGTTCGTGACCCAGAGGTCTTGCACCGGGTGCTGTGGTGAGAGTGTCTGATAGGATGGAACAAGTACGATGAATCTTGTGCTCGTGACCTAGAGGTCTAGCATCGCGTGCTGTGGTGAGAGTGTCTGATAGGATGGAACGAGTACGATGAATCTTGTGCTCGTGACCTAGAGGTCTAGTACCACGTGCTGTGGTGAGATTCCGTCTGACGGGAGCGAACGAGTACATTACATCTCCTGCTCGTGACCCAGAGGTCTAGCACCGCATGCTGTGGTGAGAGTGTCTGATAGGATGGAACGAGTACGATACATCTCCTGCTCATGACCCAGGGGTCTAGCACTGCTTGCTGTGGTGAAATTCTGTTTGATTAAAGGAAACGAGTACGATACATCCCCTGCTCGTGACAGAGAGAGTCTGTCCTGAGTTTCTCACAAGTTGTCTGCAATCTTTTGATGTGTGTTGTGACTCCTCCTATTAGAGATGGGCCCCTTCTTCTGGGTATTGTGGCGTGTGAACAGATACCGTCGGATGACCAGCAGTAGTAAAGGGTTCTGCTGGTCTTTTAGGGCTTGGGTGCTTTGTAATTATATATTCATGAACTGAGCCAAAAAAAGGGATTTCTTTTTTGCAACGACCGTCTGTGTTTATAACAAAGCTGTATGGGGTCAAAAAGTCTTGCATTCTATTTTGATGCCGATGCCAGATGCTGACAAACATGGACTTTTCAGCAGAGAAGGTACTTGGTTCTGGATGAAGGCGGACCGCCCTTCTTTGGAGCGGCTTGGCTGACATACTTTGCCCCTTTGGCATGTTCTTTGATGTGTTTCAATACTGACGTGTTTTCATCTCTAGCCTACGTAAACATTACATTTTCTTTGTCAACGTGGGTTGACTTAGTTAAACATTATTGTTTGGTGGGGGGGGGGGGGGTCAAAATATGACTTTGCAGTTTGAGGCACTGGAACCACAAGTTATTCACTGATCAGGAGCCGTTGCATAAGTTTTCTTAACTTTCCATGACACCACCTAACCTGCAGTGCCTCAAACTGGACTTTGAGAATTCTCACCCGGTCTAGTTATGACCATTCAATGTCTGAACCTTCAGCGCTGAAACCTACAAATAGCGGATCAGCTGCACTTGTCCAAATTCAGACTCCCTGCGGCATCACATGGCAGCCCAGGGTTTTTATTTGTGCATTCTAAATGGAATTATATTGAGAACACTGCAGCCCTTGCACCGAGTTTAATCTACACTCCGCGGAAGACACAAATGTCACCCTCTTAAAGCGTAGACATCACTGGTGACAATGCAGGCAGAACACAAATGGCTTCTGCTCATAATCAAAATCCAAAACACATTAAAAAATTACTCTTTAACCAGAGTCATTATTTACTCCCTGTGTCCCTAAATGCCCAAGGTCTGTGCAGAGCTGCATATGGCCAAAGTTAATTTTCAGCATTTCCAGATTTCCTGTGGACTGCCCCTGGCTGTAGTTTTTGACTTTGAAAGCATGAATTTTAAAGTTTTTTGGAAAGTGGTTACATTTTGTGTCCCAACTTGAATAAACTCTATAAAAGTGGTAGCCCTGCAACATTACCATGAATCCTGTGGACTCCACCTATGGTCGAGGCCCAGCATAACGTTTATATAGATGCTGTTCTAAGCCGAACCCCCAGACGGTGAAATAATGCACAGCATGTGGATCTAGAACAGATTCATGATACCAAACCACCATTAACTTCAAACCCCTGCGCCTCGATCTGGTGAATGAAGCGAACTACAGACCCTGGGAAGATGAACAACCTCCCCCCAATGCCCATCACCGTGAGAAATTACCAATTATCTTCAGTGGGAAAATAAGAGCCCCCAGAACCCCAATATTCACTGTGCACCAAGTTGTCCCCCTTCCCTTTTACACATACACACATGCAAGATAGCAGAACTGCACACACACACCCTTAGCATCCTCCTCACTTTACCTGCCACACTTAGTCGCAGACTCCTCTTGGTGCCAGTCTTGAGTGCCGGGTGGCTGACATAGCAGGTGTACTGGGCCCCGTGCTCCTTGGGGTCCCCCCACACCCGCACATAGCTGCTGAGGGTGAAGGTGCCGTCGGGGCTGGCGCGGTGGTTGGATTGCCAGGACCCTGTCAGATACTCCACCTCGGCCGCCGAACCATTCCGCCGTAGCCACTCCACCGTCACATCCAACGGGTAGTAGGACGCAGCCTCGCACTCCAGGACCTGGTCGCGGCCCGGCACCACGTAGAGGGGGTCTGGGTGGAGGGTCACCCGGGGTGGCTCTAGGGGACAGAAGGATAGGGTGGTAATGAGCAAACACATAAAAGATGCAGTCTCTTTTCAGTTTCATGGAAAGGGGGCCAGGTACCTTTGCAGAAGGATTGCCCACTATGTCCCTTTCAGAACTCTGAGGTCCTCCTCGTTGAATCTGGCTACGGTCCCTAGAGTTTCTCGCGCCCAGGCTGGGGGATCCTCGTTTGGATTCCTCGGTGCTCAGGCCTGGAATGCGCTTCCCGCTTCATTGCGAGCGGCGACAGATTTACCAACATTCAGGAGGCTTCTCAAAACTCTGCTTTTTAATCAATAATGTGAGTTGCTCTCAGCTCTCTGTTTTCCCCTCTTCCCTTTTCTTTTCTGCAATTGTAGTTGGTGTGGGGGGTCTATTCCAGGGGGCTTTTGATGCGTGGGGAGTGGGACACTCTTCTGAGTAGCTGTGCCCTATATAAATGCCTTTATTCAATTTAATTCTCTACCTGGTCTAGAGTTCACCTCACCTGTCCCCCTAGATTTGTTCCCACTTGTACCACGAGTTGATCACAGCTTCTATCTCCATACAGTGGGATGTGTCTTATTCTTCAACCTGCAATCTTCAGATCTAAAATGGCGCACATTTCCACCACTAAGAACTATCCTTGATTCAGAGATCTGCTGTCACAGGAGGGGCACAAGCTCCAATACTTGGAAGATGGGGTTACGCGCATGTCCTCTGTGGAATCTGCAGGTTTCTGGGTAACGGGCTTTGCACAGGCCTGGCCTCCACTGAGCTAAGACTCACGCAGGGCCTACTCATGGCTTATTGTTTGCAGAGCCCTTCTGCAGTCTCTTACCAGCGATCCGCAGCTCCACAGCCTGCTGCACATGGAGGTACGGGGTGTACACGATGCAGAGGTAGGTGCCCTCATGCTGGACGCTCACATCGCGCAGCAGAAGCGAGGCGTTCCCATGGCTGTGCATTTCCTGGAAGAAGATCTCAGCCCCTTTCTGTGCGACAAGGATGCGGTCCGTCACTCCGTCGTAGGCGTACACCACGTGTCCTGAACCCTGGAACTGGTACCGCCACTCAACCGAGAAGCGGTCGTCCTTCAGCGCCGAGAAGCCGCAGTCCAGCACTACCTTGGAGCCCAGCCGGGCCTCAAGCTTAGGGGTCTTTGTGAAGACATTCAGAGCCACTAGGGATAGGAGCAAAGAGAGACACCCATTAAAATACAGAAACACCTCCTGTCTGTGCAGTCCAGGAGACACTACAAACGCCCTCTGTTCACTACCACATGCCTCTTCTATTGATATGTAATAGTTATCTATTGGTGATTTCTTCAGCAATTCAATACAGCTCATTGATAAATGACTCAAAATAATAGCCATAATAAGGTGGGTTGGGAAGATACACAAGAGGAAAAAAAGATTTGAGAAAACATTTAACCTCTGCCTATGTGTATTTTCATTTTAATGGCCTAAAAAATCCATATCACTGTTCTCGAAATTAATCCCTTAAAGGATAAAAAAGAAAAGGGTGTCTGTCTACGTCTCTCTCTTTAGAAATAAATCTATAGATGTCCCTGAAAAACCCAAAAGGTAAGGAATGTTATAGTTATGTGAAAATGTCAGTTAAAACATACCTTCCTGGTGCCCAGCAGGGATACCCACATCTTTAATTTTTATTTTGGCCAGCGGGGGGAGCTCCAAGTCCCAAACCGACTCCCTGCAAGCGACCCAATGGGCTGTGCAGGAGCCGGCAATGTGGTTTCGAGTTTTTAGGTCGAGCCTAGAGTCAGGGCGCATGCACTGCTCTGGGAGTATTGGTGTAGAGGAGTAGGTAATAGAAGCCCTGCTCACTCTCCACAAATATTTCCCATTGGTTTGTGTAAGTTGTCCTTCCTAAATGCTGGCTTCTGATTCGTAAATAGGCTTGTTTGTCCCTCCTTGGCATCGCCTCCTCTTCATTCGTCACCTCCCATGGCGACTGGCCCTTTTACTTCGATTGTTACACGGTACCTGTTATTTAGTCTTTGAGCACTATTTTCTTAATCGTGTTTCTATTTCTGCAGGCATGATGTGCCTTGATTACATTCCGTCCATGGTGCCTTCTTTATAACCCTGCCCTTCCACCCGCCCTCCGTGCCTTCTGTACCACCAACCCCCCTGCCCTCCATGCCTTTTTTACCCCGAAGTTGTCTGTGCCTTCTTAAACCCCCGCCCTCCCGCACTCTGTCCGTACCTTCTTTAATACCCGTACCAGCCCTCCCTCCCATTGTCCGTGCCTTTTTAAATACCCCGCTCTCCCTCCCGCTGTCCGTGATACCTACAATGTGATAGGTCTTGCATTTACGCAAGTTTAACCCCGTCCCTGCAGGGGTAATTCCCCCACGGTGCGGGGTGGGGAAATGGGGGTGAGCATGGCGCCGCGGTGCTCGTGACGAGCCCAGCTCGTCAGGAGTCACGATGGAGCAGTGCTCAAGAGGAGCTGGTCTCGTCATGACCCCGCCCACTGATTAATTCACTCACACAGGCGGGGAATGAATCGTGCGTGGGCGTAGCGGCGTCGCTATGACGAGACCAGCTTGTCACGAGCACAGCTCCATTGTGACTCATGACGAGCTGGCCTCGCCATGAGCACCAAAGAGGTTAAGCTTTTGGCATTGTAAATGACAATGCCTTTTATTTATGTTTTTAAAACATAAATAAAACACATTGTCATTTACAATGCAAATATCTTAAACCTGCGTAAATGCGAGCCCTATGGCATTGCAAACGTTTTTTTAACCAGATGAGAGCTGGCTATCTGAAAGCAGGTTTTAAACAGATTGACAGTCTAAGGGGCGGTACTTCTCATTAAGCCCTCCGATTGGTTAAAAAACATAATCTGCCCAGAAAAGATCGTCGAGACACCCTAACAAAGCTGCCGTGTACCGGAAGTGACATCACCTGTAGTGCACCGCAAAAGAACCCTCTGTTGCTCTGGAAGTCCTGATCCAGCCTCATATGGGTAGTTGTTGCTGTCCTTGCTTTGATTTCCTAATTGCCAGAGTCTGCTTAGCCACATTTAAAGAGTACGGTGTATGGGCAGACTGACTGGGGCACACCATAGAGACTTTCGCTTGCTCAAGAAAGAAAAGTGCAGCACAGGTCGACAGCGCTCTGTGAGCGGGTCAGTGTCCATTGAGTTGAGAGGGTCGCCGGCAGGGGCCACAGCTATCCATCAGGAAATGAGTGGCTTAGGGCATTGTAGTGGGTCGCTCTACCATGGCATGGGAGCTACCATTTGGTGCTGAGACTGTGATGGTGTTATGTTTAGGGCATTGGCACTGTGAGGACCCAGCGGCAGTCTGAGAGCTTCCAGGGGCGTGCTTGCTGTGTCGGCTCCCAGCAGATTATGGGGTGTAGAACGCCATTTGGCTTATGGCAGTGGATACAGCAGGAAACCTTGGGCAGTTAGGCATTGAGCACCCACCAACTAAGAGCAAGGGGCATTGTCTTGATCTGTTCAACTTCTATGCATTAAAACCAGCTCTAGAAATGGGGTTGTTCGAGCCTTAGAGCAGCGGAGTAATTTCCATTTATTAAGTTAATTACCACTGTTTATTTTCACACACACACATATATATATATATATATATATATTAGATAACGACATATGTATATATTGTCCATTTGGTATCTTCTGCCTCGCCCTTCCTGTTGTGGTGTCCTCCAGCGGTCTTGAAGCTCAAGTTAGAATGTTGGTGAAGAGATGCTACTTTTCTGTCATTCTGGCGATGAGCAGAGCGTGTAAATTTCCTCTAATAAGGTTCTACATTGTATCAAAGTCATTGGTTATCAGTCATAATTATAACATGTAGACTGCGATACCACCAAGTGAGCGGTGTTCTGAGTGTGCAAAAGCCCCTCTCGCGGGCAGTATGATTCTGGTCGGAGAATGCAGGTAATCCTCTGGTAAAAAACACTTGAGCTTATTTAAAGTTTTGATGCTCACTTTATTACTGGTTAGAGTGAGATGGTTGGGTTGGGTTGGAGGGACCAGGTAGACCTCTTTTTACTACATTAGGATGCACTGTTAAAAACAAGGGTAGGTAGGGAGGTCTAGGAAGCCTGAAGAAGACCAAGTGACCAATAGGGCATTTCTTTAATTCGACTGAAACATGTTGGCAAATTAGAGATGCAGGAACCATTGGATTTCAACTTGGCATCCCAATGATTTATTTTTAATCATGGTATGGTTCCCCGTCAAGTACAGGAATTTAGGATATAATTTTTAGACTATACTAGTCCACCACATTTGTCCAGAGAATTATATAGGATTCGGTTGAGCCCGCCATGGTGGCAGTGGCCTACCTGGGTGAGTAGCACACCACTGATGAAGCATTCCACCATTGATGGGAGCGGTGTCTCCTCTTATGATCTTTAATGGTCCAGTCGGATAGAGTTTTAGACACAGGTATGTATTGGTCCCCGAGTTCTGCAGTGAGGATAGTTATAGGTTCTTTACCCCGCTTCGCCATGGGCGCAGCCACATGATGAGCTTCTTTGTTAGCTTCACTGCAAGAAACAGCCCCCTTGCATCTACTTTGTCCACATCTCTTTACAAAACAGCCATCTCATAACTTCATTAGTCCGCATCACGACGATCACGACTATCCACCACCACCAGCAACCGGTTGCTCGAAGAAGCTGGAACAAGATCACAGCCGACCAGCTCGCCGCTTCCCTGAGCCAGCACCCCCCCGCCAACTCAGCGAACCCCAGCCAGGCCGCCGACAACCTCACGAAGTGGATCAACAACTGCGCGGACGAACTCGCCCCACTGAGGACCCCGCCTAGCAGACATGGCAGCAAGAAGGCCCCATGGTTCACCGACGAACTCAAGAGCTCCAAGAAGAACTGCCGAGCCCTCGAGAAAGCCTGGAGAAGGGAACCAACACCGGACAACATGACCGCCCTCAAGCTTGCCACCCGGAAGCACCACCAACTGATCCGCGCCACTGAGAAAACTGCTTTCAAGGACCGGCTGGACAACAACGCACACAATTGCAAGGAACTCTTCAACATCGTCAAAGAGCTCTCCAACCCCAACGCCGGAAACAATGACATCACCCCATCGCAAGACCTCTGCAATTCCCTCGCCTCCTACTTCCACAACAAGATCGCGGACATACACAACAGCTTCTGCACTCAACCGACGCACGCCACAACCGAACCACCGCCCCCCACCACCACCCTCCGCGCCTGGACTCCGATCAGCACCGAAGACACCATCCGCATGATGAACTCCATCCACTCCGGATCTCCGACCGACCCCTGCCCTCACCACGTCTTCAACAAGGCCGACGCGGTCATCGCACCCCACCTGCGGGACATCATCAACACCTCCTTCGACACCGCCACCTTCCCGGAGAGCTGGAAGCACGCCGAACTCAGCGCCCTACTAAAGAAACCTACAGCGGACCCCACCGAACTCAAGAATTACCGCCCCATCTCGCTCCTCCCGTTCCCAGCCAAAGTCATCGAGAAGACCGTCAACAAGCAGCTGGCCGCCTTCCTCGAGACGAATGGATCCCTCGACCCCTCACAGTCTGGCTTCCAAGCCAACCACAGCACCGAGACCGCCCTCATCGCTGCCACCGATGACATCCGAGCCCTGATGGACAACGGAGAAACAGCGGCCCTCATCCTCCTAGACCTCTCCACGGCATTCGACACTGTCTGCCACCGCACCCTAGTGCAGCGCCTCAGCAACATCGGAATCCAGGAGAAGGCACTGGAATGGATCATCTCCTTCCTCGACGGAAGAACACAGAGAGTCCGTCTACCACCGTACAAGTCAGAGGCCACCGAAGTCATCTGCGGCGTCCCTCAAGGATCCTCGCTGAGCCCCACCCTCTTCAACGTCTACATGAGCCCCCTCGCGGCCATCGCATGCCAACACAACCTCAACATCATCTCCTACGCTGACGACACCCAGCTGATCCTCTCCCTGACCAACGACCCCGCCGCCGCCAGAGCCAACCTTCACGAAGGGATGAAAGACGTAGCCGAGTGGATGACGACCAGCCGCCTGAAACTGAACTCAGACAAGACGGAAGTCCTCATCCTGGGTTCCTCACCCTCCGCCTGGGACGACTCCTGGTGGCCCCCCGCCCTGGGCAGCGCACCCAAACCGACAGACCACGCACGCAACCTGGGCTTCATCTTGGACTCCTTCCTCACCATGACCAGACAAGTCAACGCCGTCTCCTCGTCATGCTTCAACATCCTGCGCATGCTACGGAAGATCTTCCGGTGGATCCCCACCGAGACCAGGAAGACGGTCACCCAGGCCCTCGTCACCAGCCGACTGGACTACGGCAACGCCCTCTACGCCGGAACCACCGCCAAGCTCCAGAAGAGACTCCAGCGGATCCAGAACGCCTCAGCCAGACTGATCCTTGACATCCCACGACACAGCCACATCTCCGGACATCTGAGAGACCTGCATTGGCTCCCCGTCAACAAAAGAATCACCTTCCGCCTCCTCACCCACACACACAAAGCCCTACACGATCAAGGCCCGAGCTACCTCAACAACCGCATCAACTTCTACGCTCCCAAACGACATCTCCGATCAGCCAGCCACGCCCTCGCCGCCGTCCCCCGCATCCGAAGAACGACAACAGGAGGAAGGTCCTTCTCCTACCTGGCCGCCAAGACCTGGAACTCCCTCCCGACCGATCTGCGCTTGACCCAAGACCACCTCTCCTTCAGGAAGAAGCTCAAGACCTGGCTATTCGAGCAGTAGCAGCACTCCCCCCTCCCCCCCCCCTAGCGCCTTGAGACCCTCCGGGTAAGTAGTGCGCTATATAAATGTCTGTGATTGATTGATTGATTGATCACGGCAAGAAGCAGCCGTCTTGTGCCTTCCTTCAGCAGAAGCGTTGCGTGTAACAGCCATCTTGTGGTTTCTTTTGTCAGCTTCTCTGCAAGAAGCAGCATTGCATCGTTTGTCAGCATCACTAGGAGAAGCAGCATTGCATCATTTGTCCGCATCACTAGGAGAAGCAGCATTGCATCATTTGTCAGCATCTCTGCAAGAAGCAGCATTGCATCATTTGTCCGCATCACTAGGAGAAGCAGCATTGCATCGTTTGTCAGCATCACTAGGAGAAGCAGCATTGCATCATTTGTCCGCATCACTAGGAGAAGCAGCATTGCATCGTTTGTCAGCATCACTAGGAGAAGCAGCATTGCATCGGTTGTCAGCATCACTAGGAGAAGCAGCATTGCATCATTTGTCCGCATCACTAGGAGAAGCAGCATTGCATCGTTTGTCAGCATCACTAGGAGAAGCAGCATTGCATCATTTGTCCGCATCACTAGGAGAAGCAGCATTGCATCGTTTGTCAGTATCACTAGGAGAAGCAGCATTGCATCGTTTGTCAGCATCACTAGGAGAAGCAGCATTGCATCGTTTGTCAGCATCACTAGAAGCAGCATTGCATCATTTGTCCGCATCACTAGGAGAAGCAGCATTGCATCATTTGTCCGCATCACTAGGAGAAGCAGCATTGCATCGTTTGTCAGCATCACTAGGAGAAGCAGCATTGCATCATTTGTCCGCATCACTAGGAGAAGCAGCATTGCATCATTTGTCCGCATCACTAGGAGAAGCAGCATTGCATCGTTTGTCAGCATCACTAGGAGAAGCAGCATTGCATCATTTGTCCGCATCACTAGGAGAAGCAGCATTGCATCGTTTGTCTGCATCACTAGGAGAAGCAGCATTGCATCGTTTGTCCGCATCACTAGGAGAAGCAGCATTGCATCGTTTGTCCGCATCACTAGGAGAAGCAGCATTGCATCGTTTGTCAGCATCACTAGGAGAAGCAGCATTGCATCGTTTGTCCGCATCACTAGGAGAAGCAGCGTTGCATCGTTTGTCCGCATCACTAGGAGAAGCAGCATTGCATCGTTTGTCCGCATCACTAGGAGAAGCAGCATTGCATCGTTTGTCCGCATCACTAGGAGAAGGAGCATTGCATCGTTTGTCAGCATCACTAGGAGAAGCAGCATTGCATCATTTGTCCGCATCACTAGGAGAAGCAGCTGTTTTGCAGCTTCCTTTGTCAGCACCGCTGCAGGCAGTAGCTCCCTTGCACCTTCCTGCGAGAAGCAGCTTCTTATGACTTGCTTTGCCTGCATCTCCATGCTGAGCTGTCCTACAAGGTCCTTTGCCTGCAATGCTGGAATGGTCTGTTGTCTTGCAGCAACCTTTGCTTTAGTGGCCACTAGACGCAAAGTGAAGGTGAGACGAAGTAAAGGTCATTTCAATGCTAAAGACAGGGGGTAAAGAGAAGACAAGCCGAAGTAAAAGTGAAGAAGTACATGGGGATGTGAAGGTTGTGGACATACAGACATAACGCCACTCCTGCTTGCGGTCTGGCTTTTACTCCAGAGCTTGTTGGTTGAAGGAAGCCCCCGACATTGCCCGCGGTGAACCAGAATGATCACCGTCCGGGGGCTCCCATAGCTCATGAGTCTCCTGAGGTGGCTAGAGTTGAGCAGAGGAGGATTACAAAGGGAGGTGATGTGACACCTGGATCCAAAATACAGTATAACATATTATTAACAAACAGTACAAATCAATCTCCTGCCAGAGGTATCACTTCTAGCACCTTCCACTGTTGACTTACTATGGATACTGCTCACAGAGTATGAGTTGAAGCAGTTTCTCCATAACACAGTGTTAAATACCAAAGAGGGCGAGGCAGGCTCGGCCACTAACCGGCCTCAGCTTTACCTCTGCGGAATAGGTCGCCAGGGCTAGTGCGACAGCGATGGATGGCAAAATCAATCAGTACTCCTGTCCTGGTCCTAAACGGGCTGCAATCGCAGGCTTCAAACTCAATCCTACTTTTTGGGCAACTGTCCTTGTTTTATTCGTTCAAGTCGCAGTGGATGTCCTACAAGAAGCACGGGAGGTATATAATGGTATATTCTTACATAAATAACTGACGTCTCTTGCGCTAGCAATCACCGCATATTTGCATTCTTGTATCCAGAGTTTCCAGCAAGGTGTGATTCCATAGGAAACCAGCCAGGTTTCTAGCAGGGTCCTCACACCAAAGATGTTGTGCTCTGTGTGGGAGTTCTGCGCTGTTTGCTAAAGGTCGTTGGCAGAATTGCTGTTTTGTGAACTTCAGTGCAGCCGGGTGGACCGGCAGGGTCTACATTGGTCCTGCATTGCTGAATTTACTCAAAGCTTTCCATCCCAAGAGTAGGGTCCAAGCTCCAACGAGTACCATGGGGACGTCACGCCTAGATCTGAAACCTTGTCTGGACTTAAACAAGGCTTTGCACTCTCTCAGGCCCCATTGCGTGTGTATGCCTCGGATGCGGATTAGGGCTCGCAGACTGCTCATGGATGTCCTCTTTCGCAGGGCAGATCCCAATATATTGATTAAGACATGGTCATGTTTTCATCTAAACTCCTAACGCCCTCAGCGATCACTCAACAGATCATCCACTCACAATCTTGAGAATAAATTGATGGTGAGTGTAACAACACTGAAGGTACCGGACTGTGGTCACTTAGGGGCACCTAACATAAAGCAATCTTAACCTACATAAGATATGAACTCAACTAATCTTGATCAATATGGAAACACGTCTGTAATATACACTCCCATACACCTAGCTGCTAAGTACATCTTAAAACCAAACAACCAGAAAGCCAATACTGAGACCTCTATTTCACTAAAGTTTCCTACGCGCAAAGAATTAAACTAAGCGCAGGACAGTGACACAGTTCACAGATTAAATCTCTTTAATTTATCAAAAAAAAATTTTGAAAATAATTAGTTGGTTCAAAGTTTACCAAAGATTCAACACAATTTAGAACACAAACAATACAGGGAACAATATTCATAAAAATGACATTTTCTTAAAACAAACATTGATAGCACAACAATTAGTGAAAAAGCATACTATCATACCTAGTTGATCAACATTTGCAATCATAACTCACTCTCTCATACACAGCACACACTCAGGACTATATATATATAATTGTAATGTCACAAACTAATTATTTGAATACAAATAAATGAGGGAAGAGAGCACCATAGACAACAGCTCTAGAAAAACAAATCAGCTTATTTTTATAAATTCTAAAAAAGAATAGTTTAAATTTGGCAGTCTTATGGTGTTGTAGAATGGTCTACGCGTTTCGAACCCTTACGTTTAGTTGTATTGATGAGGCGTGGCCTTACTGTGGGAAGCCCACACCCAGTGTTGTTTTCTCAAGTACATCTTAAAGACATTTCTGTTTACGCGCAGCGGGTCTCAGCTTTCTAAGAAGATTTATCTCTACTTTTAAAGGCGGCAAATGTGTGCCCCCACTTCCACCCCAGAACCTGAAGGAAGGCTGGGTTTACTAAAATGTGAATTACTTTGACAATTACTGGAGTTGATTAAGTCCACCTACCATGTCTGCTGGAGCTCGAATTTGGTGGGGCCTCTTGTTTCTATAATGGATTATTGTAAAATTATTAGATCCATGCTGTTTCAGTAGCGTCTAAAGAACAGTTTACACACTAATTCCAATGTGCAGCAACGAACAGAAATGTAGAGCAAGATCTGTTTGTTCTACATTGTAACTGTAGGGTGATCTCAGGGGAGGGTTACCAACCCACTGTGACTCAGGGATACTAGGATGCTGCCTCAGCCCATGTTAGAAATGGTTATGGGTGTATCAGGGAACAAGAGCTGAGACCTCTGGATACCACCGACCCCTGGAAACGTTCCCCTTACAGGAAAGGTATGTGCAGGAGACAACTCTTCATTTATATGCACTTGCTTTTATACTTATATAGTGCTTCATGCCTTGGTATAGGTGTCTAACCGCTGGAAAAAGGTACAGTTTTGCGGTGTTATTGTTAAGAAATCATTGACTACGATGAATGAGCTGGATCACCTGCATGTTTTTAAAACGCTTGTAGCCTAATGTTGTAAATTATTACTATTTTTTATTCCTGATTTTGAATTACATGAATCTTATGTGCAGTTTCAATGGTACAAAAGTATGAAAATACTTAACTCCAATAAAGCATTAATGAAATAAAATTTAAAAAGCACAAATGTATCCAAGAATCTTGAAAGAAGCAGGAAGTTCACAATACCCTCCACAGATGTTACCGCTTTAGGTTACACCTTCATAACATACACCCTCCTCAGATGTTACCGTAGGAGGTTACACCTTCATTGGGTTACACCTTCATTAGGTTACACCTTCATGAGGTTACACGTTCATTAGGTTACACCTTCATTAGGTTACACCTTCATTAGGTTACACCTTCATTGTCTACAGTAGGATGCTTAGAACGCAGATCACGTACTCATATGCAGTTCAAATTTGTAAAAGAAATACAAGTTTCCATAAAGGATATGAAGTAAGGGTCACTTTTATTACTCAGATGAACAGCAGGTGAAGATGTATGCTGTCCACCGGTGCACAGAGCCCGCCTTGACGTCACTGAGGGACATAGGGAGCCTGCAGCCTCCTGGGTGCACCTGGTCATGGTTCGGTTTCTTCTGGTGACCTGTGGCTGCCTTCGTCTCTGGCCTCAGGTCATCAGGGGTTCTTCAGGCTCGGCGGGGGGCAGTCGATAGCACGAAGGACCTGGTCTGGCCTCACGGCTGGTGGTCGCTATCCCTCACCACACCAGGTGCTGTCACCAGAATAGGCCCTGAATGGCGCCCGCGCAGCACCACAGTGAGAACTCTGTGTTTGTGCCGCAACACTCCACACCCGGCACTCGGAGGGCTCTGGACACAAGGACTGCTGGGTACAAGCCGCAGACTGATTATAATAATAACGATAATATATTTCCATAACTCACTTATGCAGTTTCTAAGTGCTGTAAATAACAGATGTCACTATTACAGGATTTATTGTATTGTATTGTAACTACATTTGTATAGCGCTTACTACCCCTGACGAGGCGTCAAAGCACATTTTTGGCAAGCAGCACGCTACTCCGGGACCCATAGAGGATTAGTGTTGAATCAGTATAGTGAAACATGCAAGTACATTTTAAGTGGTGGATAGGTTAGTCAGTTATTTGGATGCTGAAGGATAGAGGAGGAAATATGGATTTATGGTACACCGAAGAATGAATGGATGAATCTGCCCTACAGAGATTTCAATTTATGACCTCAAAACACCACATTTGTCATTGGCTAACTGAGATACACTGACAGCCTAACTTGTAGCCCTAAGGAGAGAGACTATTCTGCATTGCAGGGCAGGATTCTGCTCAACCAGCACAGCTCTCCACTGGGGCACGGCTGGTCCCTCAAAGCTGCTGAGGTCTAAGGTCCCAGGAGGGTGGCACTCTGGTCCTTGAGTGAGGCCGGGACCTCCTTTTACTGGGTACGGTCTTCAATCCCCCTGCTAATCACTTCAAACCAAGCAGCCAACATCACGGCCAAGAGATGAACTTTTCCCTGATAAGCCGACGAAAAGGCAGCGCTCAGTGTCCACATTAAGGTCCAACATTCGGAGCGCTTCTCCACGGTTCACGCAGGGCGTTAGGGAGGTTGTTTTCTAAGGTCGGTGGAATCACCAAGGAGCTTTGTATAATGTAAGACAACCATAATCCCAAAAAAGAGTGTCGGAGAGCAGGGTGTCGGAGAGCAGGGTGTCGGAGTGGAGTGGCCTAGATCTAGTGGCATGGAGTAGAGTGGCATAAAGTGGAGTGTCAGAGTGAAGTGGCGGAGAGTAGAGTGGCGGAGAGTAGGGTGTCGGAGAGTAGAGTGTCGGAGAGTAGGGTGGCAGAGAGTAGGGTGGCAGAGAGTAGGGTGGCAGAGAGTAGGGTGGCAGAGAGTAGGGTGGCGGAGAGTAGAGTGGCGGAGAGTAGAGTGGCATAAAGTGGAGTGTCAGAGTGAAGTGTCGGAGAGTAGGGTGGCGGAGAGTAGAGAAGCAGAGAGTAGAGTGGCGGAGAGTAGGGTGGCAGAGAGTAGGGTGGCAGAGAGTAGGGTGGCAGAGAGTAGGGTGGCAGAGAGTAGGGTGGCAGAGAGTAGGGTGGCAGAGAGTAGGGTGGCGGAGAGTAGGGTGGCGGAGAGTAGGGTGGCAGAGAGTAGGGTGGAGTGGCAAAACGTGGAATGGCGAAGAGTAGAGCACTTCAGAGTGGCATAGAAGGGCACAGAATGGAGTGATGTAGATTTGATTGGTATAGAGCAGAGTGGAGTGGTGTATAGCGGCATTGCATCGAATGGTGTAGAGTGGTGTGGAGTAAAGTGTAGTGGCGTACAGTGGAGTTGCTTAGAGTAGACTGGGATAGAACAGAGTAGCATAGAGTGGGGAACAGAGCGGGGTAGTGTGGCGTGGAGTGGCATAGAGTGGAGTGTCATCATCTAGAGTGTAGTGGTAAGAGTGCCGTTGTGTGGGGTAGAGAGGCTAAGAGAGGAGTGGCATAAGGTGGAGTGGTGTAGAGTGGAAATAAGTGGAGTGCAGTGGCGTAGAGTGGAGTGGCGCCCACCGGTCTGCCGAGGGAACCTTCGCGGAGGCGATGTAGTAGGAGTCTTTGGCATCAAGGAACTATCTGAATCGCAGCCTCGCCTACTGCAGTGAACTCGCACTCCGGCTTCTTTGCACTTTCTTAAGCGCTAGAAGAACCCACAAGTAACTGTGCTTAATGCTTCTGCAAAGTGTTTTGTGTCGAACATTACTGCAAGCTACGTCATGAAACACTGATGACATGCCCAGTGCTTGCTGGCTGTTTCTGGACAGAAGGAACAAAACTGAAAAGGAGCCTTTTTGATGCTCTAGGAACACAAAACAGCGACCATGTATATCAGATGCTCTTTTACAATCTCTTCCAGCACCAGTCGCTGAATCGGGACCCCGCAGTACAGTCATCTGTCTTGATCCACACTGAAGAGGCGCTATAAGGCGCTAAGGTATGGGCTTCGGGCAATTGAGCCACTTGAGGCCTCTTGAGGATTCTCATTCTTGACACACAAAGAAGGGTCATTAAATAAAATGCATTTCCCAACCAACCACTAGATGGCAGAAGTATGCAAAGCATGTGAACCTATAAGAATGCTGCAAAAGTGAAAATGTCAATTCCTTCTGGCTCTCCCCCCCAATCCTGTCAAGGAGTGTTGTGGGGACGCTTACCCATGGTGCTCTTGGCCTGCTCCTGCTGGCCCTCAGGTCCCGGCGCCCCCCTGTGGACGCTGGAGATGCTGAAGGTCTTCTGGGGGTCCTGCAGAATGCTGGTGTACCAATCCCCACCCAGGTCTGGGGGGCTCTGCTGCTCTGGGGTCAGAGACAGGGCCCAATCCAGGAAGGCTGCCTGGGGCTTAAAGGGGGACACCTCACAGAATGAGGCGACCCTCCGCTCGGACGCCCGCTGCTGGCGAAACATGCGGTTCAGGAGCCTTCTGGTGGGGTCTGCAAAGAGAGAGAAGGGAAAAGGTCAGAGAGAGAGAGATACCAGCATCACCCAACCCAAGCCAGCAC
Source organism: Lissotriton vulgaris (assembly GCF_964263255.1). Classification (NCBI taxonomy): domain Eukaryota; kingdom Metazoa; phylum Chordata; class Amphibia; order Caudata; family Salamandridae; genus Lissotriton; species Lissotriton vulgaris. Next base: position 185,399 of record NW_028251493.1, on the reverse strand, counting down.
CCTGAGCAGAGTTTCACCACAGCCAAACTAATACCTTGCCGCTGCCAATCCTCGGCTTTCACCAACATCAGGTGATAGCCCACGCCAAAGTCGCGTCCAAGCCAACCCTTACCGCAAAAAGCCACCAGGCCCAAACCAACATCCTGACCTAAAATCCCCAACAGAACAAAGGCCATAACCAAGTAAACTCTTGACCTAAAAGTCAAGGCCAAAAATATTAAGCCCAGGATCAAGCAAATGGTACACACAAGTCAACACAAAGCCCAGCTCCCCTTCAACAAAACCAATGGCCCAAGCCACCACCAGGCCACAGCCAACCCCAGGACCTAAGGTCCACCTCAAAACCAGGCCAGGCTCAAAAGAACACCATTTTACAGTCAAGACCACAGCTAAGCAACACCAATCCAACCCAGACAATTCCGGAGCAAAACCTTCACCACAAAAAAACCAAGACCAGGCAGAAAGCAATGTTGGAACAAAGCCAAGACCAGGCTAACACCAGGCCCAGACTTACACTCCAACAAACCCAAACCAAGCTCAAGCCAACACCAGAAGCAAAGCTCTCTCCTGACATATGGCCTTAAATGGAGGCAAATAAGCTGTAGCGTAATCAGATCAACACCAAAGAAAAACAATGCCCACAAGTAACCCCCCCTCAACCCAAAGGCCTCAACACTACTATTCTGATGTAACCACTTGAATAAATCCTACACTTCCCCCAACAATCTTTCAAACTCTCCACCCATACCAACCTCCTGCCAACACAAGCACTCTAGCCACACCTCTGCTCTAGCCAGAGTAAGCTCCGGAACAGAAAAACACCCTCCCCACAAAGCTGCTTCGCCCTAACCAATCTCCCTCCAAAATCGACACTCCGCCTACATTCCATCCTACCTAAACTAACTTCAAGTCAACACCAGTGCCCTGCCAGTACCTCTACCCCAATGAAACCAAACCTCTTTGATAAAAGCTCTGAAGCAGGTTAAGTTGTAGAAGGAGCTTTAATTGTACAACCATCAACAGGAGATCACAGCAACTGACTCTTCAGGAGAAAACATAACATTCTGATAATGATGTCAAGAAGACAGAGCCGGTAAAGTTCTATTAAAGGGATAGTAACCACAACACATCCCCTTACCAATATAAAAGAAAGAACAGAAAAGTAAATGCAAAACATTTCATAAAATCAAGGACAAGGGATAAGCTAAGGCTTAAGACATTACATAATCATTGAACTTCCGAGGAAGGTGTATAGACCTCCTAGGAACAACACTCTGATAACAAGGAGAAGGAGTAGCACTGGGATTACAGGAGGAACTGGAACTGGTATTGGAATAATTCCTAACACCATCGCACCTGGATAATCTAGACATATTCCAAGTGCAACCATTGTCCAAAGTGACAACGTTTTTTCTGATGGAAACAATGGTGAAGGGACCGGTGAAGTTTGAAACACCTTTATGACCACACTTGGATTTTTTCACCAGAACACTGTCACCCACATTCCCTTTCCTAAGTTTGACAACCCTCTTAGCATCATAATGTTGTTTGTATTTCTGCTGATAATTTGTCAACACTTCCCTCCTTCTCACTTCTCTCTCAACACTGTCATCGCGACTTTTCTCAGGAAGCCAAGTGGGATTGAGTTTAGAACAAGCTAATCTACCCCTCAAAGCCTCAAAAGGAGATCTCTGCATGACAGCGTTGGGAGTCGTGCGGTGTGCCCACCACGTCTCCCTCAAGACACTGCTGAAAGAGACTTTGGATTCCAGGGCCCTCTGCGCACAACTTTTTACAACTCTATTCATCCTCTCCGTGAGACCATTCGCTTGTGGAGAGTAAAGAGCTGTTTTCTGATGAATAATCCCCAGATCTTTTAGGAAATCATCCATCTCTCTGGAGGTGAATTGCACTCCATTGTCAGTGAGCAGGAATTTTGGAACACCCTCTGAAACAAATACTACCTTCAAAAACTCAATCACAGTACTAGAATTAACAACACTCATGCATTTGGAAACAACCCATTTAGAAGTATAGTCAACTAATAACACAACAAATCTTTCATGCGAGGGCATAAGCTCAAACGGACCTGCAATGTCCAGGCCCAATTTAGTCCACACAGCAACAGGAACCTCAACCGGTGACAAAGGAGATTGACTAGTAGTGCGTGATTTGTCATTGACAGCACACAAATGACAATCTTTGACGTCAGTCTCTACCATGCGATCCATACCGGGCCACCAATACCTCTCTCTAATGCGAGCTTTCGTGAGATTTCTACCCAAGTGCCCTTCATGAGCTAGGTTGATAACTCTCTCCCTCAAATCACCTGGAGGTACAACTCTGTCACCTCTCATCAAATTATCTTGAATGAAAGTTAAATCATCCCTTACCGTCCAAAAAGGCTTCAACATACTCTCAAGAGCATCATAATGTGGCCATCCATCTCTGATAACATTTTTAAGCAATTGAAAAGTGACATCATCTGCAACACTCTGTGACCAATCCTCCTTGGAAATGCTGGACTCCAAAACCCAATTTATACAAACACCTTCTGTGACACAGTCCCTTTCAATGGGAAGACGAGAAAGGCAATCAGCAGGTTTATTGTTCAACCCAGGAATATACTGTACCTTAAAGTTGAATTCCTGCAACCCTTCACTCCATCTCTTCAACCTAGGCGTCATATGATCACTTTGATGACATGAAAAAATTTGAACCAGGGGACGATGATCAGATTTTACAACAAACGGAATCCCCCACAAGTAAAATTTAAAGTGTACTGACCAAAATACCGCCAACGCTTCCCTCTCAATACAAGAATAATTAATTTCAGCTTCTCCTAAGGCCCTAGATGCGAAGGCAACAACAACCTCTTCACCATTCACAACTTGTGAAAGCACAGCGCCTAAACCCTTAAGGCTGGCATCAGCAGTGAGAATAGTTTTGAGTCAAAATGGCCCAGAGTAGGCATCTTACCAATCTCTTTTTAACCAATACAAAAGCTTTTTCACAATCAACAGACCAGGAAAAATTTACACCCTTCTTTAAGAGGGCCCTAATGGGCTCAACCAGACTGGCAAAACCTTTGACAAACTTGGAATAAAATTCCGCCATGCCTAAAAATGACTTGACCTGATCTTTATCCACAGGAGTCGGTGCCCTCACAATGCTCTCAGCTAACTCCAATTTGGGCTGGATCCCACTTCCAGAAATAACATGTCCCAAATATGTGACAGATTTTAAACCAACACGACATTTTTCCTTCTTTACAGTAAGTCCACTCTCATCTAACTTGTTCAAAACGGATCTCAATACCATGTCATGTTCACACTCATCCACTCCATATATCAAAATGTCGTCTTGAAAGAACATGACATTTGAAAGGCAGCCTAGAACCATCTTCATTACTCTTTGGAAACACGCAGCAGCTGAAGCTAAACCAAATGGCATTCGTAGAAATTGATAAGCACCCAATGGTGTGACAAAAGATGTTAAATGTCTGCAATCTTTATGTAATACAATTTGATGGTAAGCCGAAGAGAGATCGAGTACACTATATACCCTTGCACCTTTCAAAATGCTGATGCTCTCAGCTATGTTGGGCAAAGGCTGTCGATCTACCCAGAGTCCGCGCAAGTCCACACACATCCTAATTGACTTCCCACCATCCTTGGGTGCTAGAACCACTGGACTTAACCATTCAGATGATTCAATCTCCTCAATCACCCCCAAATTCAACAATCTTTCAATTTCAAGCTTAAGCGGCTCAAGCATCATATTAGGTACCTTTCTCACCTTGTGCACACACGGTTTGGCAGATTTCTTGAGAATGATTCTGTGTTCAAAACCTTTCAGACATCCCAGGGTGTCCGAGAAAACCTTTGGATAATCATCAAAATATTTTTCAGACCCACACACAGAATCTATTTGAGAAGGAAAAGCAACAGGTAGAGAAGCAGCAAGAAAATCTTCCTTCAACATGACTTGGTTTTTTGGATCTTCAGCTCCTGGATTAAGGATAATCCCCAAATCATGCTGGTGTCGCCATCCAAGAAGATTGTCACCTCTGATGGCAACATAAACCTTGCCAGAAATACTTTTACCTTTGAAAGAAATATTAGCTACAGTATATCCCAGTATCTCTATTTTAGATTTGTTATAACTCAAAGAAGAGATGTCAGAAGGTAACAATTGAACATTTTCTAAACCCACCACTTCATCCCATATTTTGTTTCCAATTAAGGTAAAAGGGGATCCAGAGTCTGCCATAAGTTTGAAAACAAACTTGTCAATTCCTATATCACAGAATGGCATGAAAATGTGTTCTGAATCAACCATTCCATTACTAACACTAGAAATCACAACTGTACGTACAATGTCAGAAACAGGCTCATTGGTTTCCCTCTTTTTAGTGGACCTACACACACGTGCATAGTGCCCTTTGATACCACAGTTGTTACAAACACTATCTTTAGCAAAGCATTGAGGAAATTGGAAGTATGAAAGAAACTCCCACATCTAAAACAACGCATTTTTTGGTTGGTGAAAGGACGTTGACGAGAATCTTTAGGAACAAAGGAATCTTTAGAGGAAGAAGGGCGATTTTCAAAGGAACTCTTTTGGGAAACTGAGTTCCTTTGAGAAGATTTACTTTTAGGCCCAACACTAACTTTAGCCACTTCTTCGAGACATTCACTGAATTCATCTTCTCCTAACATATGTACTGAGTCAGGAGTTTTCTTTTTATTACCACTAACAGTTTGACTCTCATCTTCTTTATTCTTGCACGCGTGGGTTCGGATCCCATCCTCGTCGCCAGTGATAAAAGCTCTGAAGCAGGTTAAGTTGTAGAAGGAGCTTTAATTGTACAACCATCAACAGGAGATTACAGCAACTGACTCTTCAGGTGAAAACATAACATTCTGATAATGATGTCAAGAAGACAGAGCTGGTAAAGTTCTATTAAAGGGATAGTAACCACAACACACTTCTAAACCTCTAAGGCACTCAAACTATCACCAGGCATCATAGCAGCCAAGCCACTTCCAAGCCAATGACCCATCCATACCTACGTCTAAATCAGACCAATGCGTCATCCAACCGTCCACCAAATTCAAGCCAACACCATTCCAAATTAATGCTCTGACCAACCCAATGTCCATCCAACACTCCCACCCTGTTGACAGAACACACACCGAAAACAAATCCATACGTTGGAAGCACTGATCATGCCTCTTAAGAAACCTCAAACCATGAAAGCTGTCAAACCACCCAAACATCCACACCACCCAAACATTTCCCCCTTCAAGTCAGTGTGCCCACCCCAACCTAACAGCAAAGAGCTCCCAAAGGCACTTCCCCCTGAAACACACACCGCGTTGCCTGCTCTTGCGGCTCTTTGGCAGTCGGAGGGAGCTGCACAGTAACCTCTGTGTGGATACGGTTGTTGATCAAGGGTGTCTCAGGCCTGAGTGCTCCTGCACTCTGATAGGAGAAGCCATGTCCTTCCCTCATACCCATAAAGCCCATGGGTGAGGACAGTGAATAATTTGTCCTTTCTTGGTACTATGTATGACAGATTTCAATGTCATGTGAAGAACAGGAGTTTATTTAAATGTAGGTCACATGGGCAGTCACAGCTATAAAACATCCCAAGGACAGAGGAGGTGACACCTGTTGGGGCCAACACACACCCCAAAAGTATCTATGGGGTGCGGTATAGGAACCTAGATTATTATTTGGGATGGGTGACGGCCCTCTTCAAGGAATAATCACAACCACCCTTGTCAGGGTGAACCCTCCAAGTCACTAAATTAATCTGCGCTGAGCCCCCCCCCCTAGAAGCCAGGTGCAAGAGGAACAAATGAGGGACGGAATGCTGAACAATGCAAGCATTCACCCCCAGCCACAGATCTGGGTTAAATCCATCGTTCTTTTGCTCACCACGCAACCCCAGTTAGGACCCAGACATATGAAAATCAGTCCAAACCCGTCCCAGGATCCTTGTTTCTGGTCCAGGGAAGACCTGGCTTGGCAGTTCGGCTGGACTGTTCCCATGAGGCACAGGGTTAGACTGATTTGCACATGGCTAGGTCCAAACTGGGATGGTGAAGTGAGCTAAAGAATGATGGATTATACCGCGATCTTTGTGACTAGGGGCGAATGTATTGTTCAGCATTCCATCAATCATTTGTTCATTTTGCTGCGTTTTCTCGCTCTACGTAGGAAGGGTCTGCCCAGACGTGGGTCCTTTGCTCACTTTGCAACTGGAATCAAGCTAACCTGTCTCATGAGGGGTGATGCCCTGAATCCGGTCCCAGGATGCTTGTTTCCAGTCCAGGGAGGACCTGGCTTGGCAGTTCGGCTGGACTATTCCCATGAGGAACAGGGTCGAGACTGATTTGCATATGGCTGGTCCAGACTGAGGTGGCAAAGTGAGCTAAAGAATGATGGGTTAAACCCAGATCTTTGTTACTGGGGGTGAATATTTGGATTGTTCAGCATTCCCTCCATCATTTGTTCCTACTGTTTTTCCCCCTGGTAGCCATAGCACAGAGCAGACAGGCTGAACTTACAGCAATGTCTAAAAAATGTATACAGCACTAAAACAGAAGTTAAGTCGAAATGCAAAACAATAAAAATCCCATAACGAATTAGAAAAATAAAGTACAAGGGTTTTTTTTCAATTATAATTAGCAGAAATGCACAGAAGTTGAACAAACACCTCCTAAAGCTTACTCCAGGCAGAAGAAAATGTGAATAACATAACATATCAACGGAGGAAGAGGGCTGGCATGAAGCCCCCATAACTAAGTACACTCAATCAAGCAAATATTTATAAAGTGCTGCAAATCACCCGTAAGGGACTCAAGGCGCTGGAGTTGTTTTGTGCTGCATGCTGATATCTTCATTCAAACAGCTAGGTCTGGAGTCCTTCCCTGAATCCCCGGCGCTATGAGGCGGTCCTGGGGTGCAGGGGAAGGGAGATCCATGTCTTTGCTGCCAGGCGCGAGAAGGAGCGTCCTCCGCTGCTCGCTCGGCGAATCCAGGGTGTGTCTGCGAGGAAAAGGGAGCAAGATCATAGGTGTCTGGTCGGTTGGTGGAAGGTCAAGCGTTTGTTGATGTAGCTGGTCCTATGTTGTGCAGGCCTTTGTAAGCGTGGGTCAGCATCTTAGATTGGGAGCCAGTGTAGCTTCTTGAGGTGCGGTGCGATGTGGGTCCTTCTGGGGAGGTCGAGGATGAGTCTGGAAGTTTTGTGTTGTCTGTAGTTTCTTCTGGAGGCGTGCAGCGATTCCTAAGTAAAGTGTGTTCCCATGGTCCAGCCTGCTGGTGATGGGGGCCTTCGTGACGGTCCTTCTGGTGTTGACTGGGGGGCACCTGAATACCTTGCAGAGCATTCATAGGGTGTGAAAGCCGGGGAATGAGACTATGTTTACCTGTTTCTTCATAGATCGCTTGCTGTCCAGGATGAAGCCGAGGTTGCAGACGTGGTCTGTCGTGGTGAGGGGGGGACCCAGTTCTGCGAGCCCCCATGTGTCGTTCCATGGCGAGGTGTTATTCCCAAAGACGAGGACTTCCATCTTGTCCGTGTTTAGCTTGAGACCGTTGTCCTTCATTCAGTCGGCGAGGTTCATCATACATCTGTGGAAGTTGGCTCTGGTGGCCTAGGACACCGAGACAATGAGCTGGGTGTCGTTGGCGTAGGAGATGATGTTGAGTCTGTGCGATCTGATGGTGTTGGCGGGGATGGTTCATGCAGGTGTTGAAGAGGAGGGGCAGAGGGAAGATCCCTGGGGGACGCTGCAGATGATCTTCTTGGGTTCTGTAGTGAGCGGTGGGAGACGGATTCTCTGGGTTCCTTCGGTGAGGTAGGAGGGCGTCTCCCTGGATTCCAATGTTGTAGAGTCTGTTGATCAGGATGTGATGGAAGACAGTGTCGAAGGCGTCTGACAGGTACAGGAGGATGGGGGCAGCAGACTCTCTGCTGTCCAATAGGGTCCATGATTTCGTTGGTGTCTGCAATCAAGGCTGTCTCGGCGCCGTGGTTGGCTTGAAATTCAGATTGAGAGGGGTCCAGGAAGTTGTTATGTACCAGGTGTTCAGTGAGTTGCTGACTGATTGCTTTCTCGAGAACTTGATCGATCCTGGATCAAACTCTTGCTCAGTGTCCTCTTAGCAGCCAGGGGAGGTCAAAAAGTGGTAAAAGAGAGCGAAGTAGAACACACTCAATCCCAACCCTAAAATAACTTATAAAGGTCCTGCCAGTCACCACGTCAGTGACAGATGAACTCACCATGGTGCCTCCACCAGGCATCAGCCACCCCTACAGAGACAGGTGAACTCACTGAACACAAGAACCAGACATCCCCATAGTGACAGGTGATCTCACCAATCACAGCCACCCCTAGAGAAACAGTTGAACTCACCAAACACAGGATCCAGACATCCCCAAAGTGACAGGTGAACTCACTAATCACAGTCTCCAGCCACCACCAGAGTGACAGGAGAGCTCACCAAACATAGCCACGCCTAGAGTGACAGATGAACTCACAAATCAGAGCCACTCCTAGGGTGACAGGTGAACTCACTAATCACAGACAGAGGACACACCTAGAGAAAAAGAGGAACTCACCAATCACAGGCACCTACCACCCCTAGAGAGACAGGTGAACTCGCCAATCACAGGAACCAGACATCTCCACAGTGACAGGTTAATTCACCTATCACAGACATGAGTCCATTCAATCACCCCCACCAATTAGAAGCACTAACCACCCCAAGAGAAAACGATGTACTCACCAATCACAGCCACCAGCCACCGCTAGAGAGACAGGTGAACTCACCGATCACAGGATCCAGACATCCCCATAGTGACAGGTGATCTCACCAATCACAGCCACCCCTAGGGTGACAGATGAACTCAACAAACACAGCCACCAGAGGCCACTAGAGAGACAAGTGAACTTGCCGATCACAGGAACCAGACATTCCCATAGAATAAGATGAACGCACCAATCACAGGGCACTAGCCACATCTAGAGTGACAGGTGAACTCACCCATCACAGCCACTAGACCATCCCTAGCCTGGCAGATAAACTCACCGCTCCCAGCGCCAAGACCCCTGGCCCCTGCAAATGCCACGACACCCGCCTCCACTACGACTCCAGCACCCTCCATGCACTCAACACAGGACGCCCACACACCTGCTTCCTGGCCGCCCCGAAGCGCACACAAGGACCCTTCTCCTGCCGGAACTGCAGCTTCACCAGCATCCAGCCGGCCAACCCATCTACCAAAGAACCCTACTACCTCAGATGCATCCTTCTCAACACCAGCTCTGCACGCAAACACGACTGTGAACTCTGGGACCTTCTGGACTCCAACAACCCAGACGTCGGCTTCCTGACGGAGACCTGGCTGAACCACTGCTCGGCACCGGACTTCACCATAGCCGTCCCGGAAGGTTACAAGATCACCCGCAAGGACCGCACCAACGGAATAGGAGGAGGAATTGCCATCGTCCACAGAGACACAAAATCTCGACACACGCCGACGACACCCTCAGCACCGCCGCACACTTGCACTTCCAGATCCACACCGACCCAAACACCACCCTCAGAGGAACTCTGATCTACAGACCCCACGGACCCCGACCACAGTTCAGCGCCTCCATCGACGAGTCAGTCAGCACACACGCCCTCGCCTCCACGGACTACATCCTCCTCGGGGACCTGAACTTTCACCTCGAGAACAACAACGACCCCAACTCTTCCACCCTGATCGACAACCTCGCCAACCACGGACTCATAAAACTCGTCACAACACCCACCCACTCCGCCGGCCACACGCTTGACCCCATCGTCACCGCAAGCCCCCACGTCTCCTGCAACCACACCACCAAACTCCACTGGACCGACCATCTCTGCATCCACTTCACCTTCAGGAAACCCACCACGCATCACCGCACTCAACAGATCCCCCGCCGCTGCTGTAACAAAGTCACCGAAGACCAGCTAAACACCACCCTCGCCCAGAGCCCACCCGCAGACCCGATGACCCCGCCGCCGCAGCCCGCAACCTCAGACAGTGGATCGACAACTGCGCCAACACCCTTGCCCCGCTCAAGGAACCCTCAAACAGCCACACCAGAAAGAAAGCAAGCTGGTTCGCTGAATACCTCCAGACTTCCAAGCAAACCTGCTGTAAGCTAGAGAGGAACAGTGAACAAACACCGGAAAGCCACACAGCCCACAAGACCGCCACCCACAGACACTACCACCACATCAGATCCGCCAAACGGGCCTCCTTCAAAGACTACCTAGACAACAACGCACACAACAGCAAAGAGCTTTTCAAAATCGTGAAGGAACTCTCCAACCCCAGCGCCAACACCAACGACATCCCACCTTCGCAAGCCCTTTGCGACTCGCTGGCCCCTTTCTTCCACCACAAGATCACAGACATCCACGACCGTTTCAACACCCCCCCGACCACCCCGGGAACCACCGAGACCCCCGCCTCCTCGACCACCACCCGCACCAACCGCCTGATCTCCTGGACCAACATTAACTATGACGATACCATCAAGATCATGAACTCCGTCCACTCTGGATCCCTGTCAGACCCATGCCCACACCACATCTTCAACAAAGCCAGCACCACTATTGAACCCCCATCTCCGGAAAGCCATCAACATCTCCTTCGAGACAGTAACCTTTCCGGAGAGCTGGAAGCACGCCGAGATCAACGCCCTACTCAAGATACCCAAGGCAGACCCCAAGGACAACAAGAACTTTCGACCCATCTCCCTGCTCCAGTTCCTGGCGAAGGTCATCGAGAAGGCCGTCAACAAACAACTGACCAGATTTCTCGAGGAGAACAGCATCCTGGACCTGTCCCAGTCCGGGTTTTGCAACAACAACGGCACCGAAACGGCCCTCATCGCTGCCACCGATGATATCAGGACCCTGCTAGACAACGGAGAAACCATGGCCCTCATCCTCCTGGACCTCCTGGCCTTCGACGCGGTCTGCCACCGCACACTACAAACACACCTCCACGACGCCGGGATCCAAGAGAAGGCCCTGGACTGGACCACCTCATTCCTCTCCGCCTCCCCCCCTTCCACTCTGAAGCCACCGAGATAATCTGCGGCATACCCCAGGGCACATCCCTCAGCCCAACGTAGTTCAACATCTACATGGCACTGCTCGCCCACATCACCTGTCTGCACGACCTCAACATCATCTCCTACGCCGATGACACCCAGCTGATCCTTTCCCTCACCAAAGACCCCCTGTAATGGCTGGATTTTCTGGTTAGATGGGATCAGCCCCTAGGGGCCCCTCCAACCCAGCCAGAACGTAATCACATCCCTCCTCAGGACCAACTATCCAGGCACCTGGGTACCTACCTGAGGATGGGGAACTCGCAATATACAAGCTCATATTATTAAAAACACCACTAAATCTATAGGGATACTAAGAATACTCACTGATTACTAGGGATATCCATACCCTACACCACACTTATATTCACATCAGTTGGTCTCGCGGCCACTCAGACCCAGACCGGTCTACCCTAGGGCAGATATGACACACAATCCGGTGCGTCTACACATGGGCCTGCAGAACCCAATGCTCCCTTTTCCAAACTGTTCGCAATCCTGCAAAACTACACGCCAGTCTCCTTCCTGGCGCTCTCACTTATTCAAGCCACAATCCTGTGGGTATCCGCGCTGGTAATCCCCCCCAGCGTTCTCACTAACACCGTATATCAACGACGACCACATTCCTATGAACACCTATATATATATATAGTGGGAAGTCTCTTCACTAAGGGTCTGCTACTACAATATTAGGAGTTAGCCAATTAATATCATGCATCTCCTATTCTTGGCATCATAGGTCCACTCACTCCCTATTTATGTGATCACCACTTACCTGATTGGGATTACTCATCCATTCATGTACCTAGTAAATACCTAGGAGCTTTATTTACCTAGATTGAACAAAAGTAGGAGACACAGGCCAGTTTTCTACAAACTGGGGGTTATTTTATTAGTACAATATAAACCTTTACACAGAACTGACAAAGACTATAGGTAGAACACACCGCTGAAAGAGAAAAGATTAAACATAACAGGAACACTCCGCTGAAAGAGAAAAGATTTAAACATACAATGGCTTAGGGAATAAGGGCAAAATTACGGATGGAGTTCACCTTATTAGTGTGTAGTCTTGTTCTAGCTGTCATCTGGGTTCCTCTCTCGTCTGTGCCTTGGCTCATCTCAGACTCCCTCTCTCTCCTGCACTCTTGGGTACACCTCTGCGCTGATCACTTTGCACTGGACTCCTCTCCCCCACGAACTGTCTCCACCTTCCAGCTTCAATCTTAATGGTTCCTGCCGCTCTGATCACCGTTCATTCCACTAGCTTATTCACTCTGTCTCTGCGCCAATGTCCAAATAACTCCATCTGCTCCCATAGGTTAGTCCACAATCTCTCCTCCGTCTCTTCTAAAAGGCATTACTTCAGACTCCAGCTATTCACACCTCCTCCTGATAAGTAACTGCTTCCGACTGCTTCCTTCAGTTCCAGCTCACTATTCAACTCAGCTCTCTCCAGCTTGAACCCTCTCTCTCTCTGCCAACTCCACTCCACTGCTTTCCACTCCTCCACCTTAACACGACTGACTGGCACCGCCACCTTCACTCGACTGCAACTCTACTCGACTCCCTGACTCCGCCTCTGCACTTCACTGATATAGAATGCTGTTTCCTCATGGAAAGTTCCAGCCAGCAGCTTCCTCCCACCAATCCCATGCACCAGGCTCCTTGCGCTAGACGCTCCCACAGTGACCAGTCTGCTTGTTTCGTCTAGAGACCTGAGCCCGGGAACAATTCCTGATTAGATTCAGCTCTGGCCGGTTCTCTCCGGTCCGCTTAGGGCGAACAACAGTTATAACTATAAACTTTGCCTTTGCCCTGAAAAGCCTCTCAGCTTCATCAAGATGGAGTCCCTCTAGCTCTAGGCCTGTAGGCCTGAAAGGGATGAAATGCCCCTTAGCTCTGTCAGAATACCTACATAAACCATACCAATGTGTCTAATATGTCAAAGCCAATAGGCAATAGACAGGTTAAAGTGAAGAATAAAGGATCTATTATCATATTAAGCAGCTATCCTCTTCTAGGTCTGGAAAAAAGGGCTTAAAAGGGCCAACACAGGCTAAGAATACCTATACTAGATGTGAGCAAGATTAATGATCTATATCACTGCTAAATAAAGCCAAAAACTCTGCCATTACACCCCCATACCACCAAAACCAACCTCCGCGAAGGAATGGAGGCCGTCGCCGAAAGGATGAGAAACAGTCGACTGAAGCTGAACTCGGACAAGATGGAGGTCGTCATCCTCGGATCCACATCCTCGGCCTGGGACAACTCCTGGTGGCCGACCGTACTAGGAACTGCTCAGATGCCCACCGACCACACACGCAACCTAGGGTCATCCTCGACTCGACCCTCTCCATGACGAAGCAGGTCAACGCCGTCTCTTCCTCCTGCTTCAACACCCTTTGCATGCTCCGCCGGATCTACAAGTAGATCCCCACCGAAATGAAAAGGACGGTCACCCAGGCCCTCGTCAGTAGCAGACTGGACTACAGAAACGTCCTCTACGCAGGAGCCTCAACCAAACTCCTGAAACGGTTCCAAAGCATCCAGAATGCCTCCGCACGCCTGATCCTCGACATCACTCGCCCAGCCACATCACACCTCACCTGAGAGACCTGCACTGGCTCCCCGTCAACAAGAGGATAACCTTCAAGCTCCTTACCCACGCACACAAGGCACGCCACAACACCGGACCAGCATACCTCTACAGATTATTCAGCTTCTACACCCCAACCCGCCAGCTCCGCTCTGCAGACCGCGCCCTCGCCACAGTCCCCCGCATCCGAAGAGTGACCACCGGTGGCAGATCATTCTCCCACCTCGCCACCAAGAAATGGAACACCTACCCAACCCGCAAACGGCAGACCCAAAACCTACTCGCCTTCAGAAGACTCCTCAAGACCTGGCTTTTTGAACAGTAGCAGCATTCCCCACCCCAGCGCCTTGAGACCCTCACGGGTAAGTAGTGCGCTTTACAAATGATTTATTGATTGATTGATTGATTGAATCACAGCCACCCCTAGAGAAACAGATGAACTCACCAATCACAGGCACCAGACATAATATCACATTTGTATTTGTAAAGCACACGTTCACCCGGAGGTATCTTGGCGCTGAATAACAGATGTTTCTTATTACCCTTACCCAACTCAATGGTACTCATTTTATCGACCTCAGATGGATGAAAGGCTGAGTGGACCTGGCAGGATTGAACCTGTGACCATGAGGTCGAACACAGGCCCCTGCAGTGGATGCATTAGTCCACTAAGCCACCAGACCCGGTATCCCCACAGTGACAGGTGAATTAACCAATCACAACCCTCAGCCGACCCTAGAGTGACAGGTTAACTAACCAATCACAGCAACCAGCCACCCCTAAAGTGACAGGTGAACTCACCAAGCACAGTATCCAGCCACCCCTAAAGTGACAGGTGAACTCACCAAGCACAGGAATCAAACATCCCCACAGTGATAGGTGAACTTACCAATCACAGACACCAGACATCCCCACAGTGACAGGTGAACTCACCAATCACAGACACCAGACATCCCCACAATGACAGGTGAATTCACCAATGACAGACATGAGTCCCTTCAAACACCCCCACCTGTCACAAGCAACAGTCCCTTCTACCACCTCTAGCTTGACCGATGAACTCACCAGTTCCTTCAGCTATCCCTACAGTGATAGGTGGACTCACCAGGCACAAGCACCAGTCCCTTTTGAACATCTTCAGTGTAACAGGTGAACTAACCAGTCCCTTCAGCTGCCCTCACAGTGACAGATGACCTCACCAGGCACATGCACTATTCACCTCCAGTGTGACAGGTGAACTCACCAATCCCTTCAGCTACCCCTACAGTGATAGGTAGACTCACCAGGCACCTGTACCATTTACCTCCAGAATGACAGATGAACTCACCAATCACGTCGAAGAAGAGGCCGGCCTCCACGTCCTGCGGCACAGTGAAGTCTAGCGCCTTGGTTCGTTGGACGTCATCACGTAACAACATCAGGGCCTTCCTTTGCGACACACCTCTGGCGAAGGAGCCCGCGTGACCCTTGACCTCCTCCACGTACCAGCAGTCCACCAGGGTGCCCAGGGATGTGGTCTCCACACATCCGGCGCCCCCCAGCAGAGCTGAAAGTGTATGACAGAGAGTTAGGGATTATGAGACATCTGACACATGCAAGTATAAAGCGCTATACCAGGACCACAGCGAGTGGCACTAAGCGTACTCCCACAGCCCATGGCGAGGCGTGGCACATATCTCTGGGACTCAGAGGCGGGAGTGCAACATAACCAGTGAAATCAGGTGTGAGGTGTGAGGTGCACCCAAGGCCAGTGTGAGGTGTGATTTGCCTCACATAATCAGTATAAGATGTGAACCCCACCTCTGGACATAGAATGTATGATGTGTGGAAAACACACCTTGAACCCGCTGAGCTGTGTGGAACATACACCTGGAAACAGGCATGAGGCGTGGAAAACCCACCTTGAACCTGCTGAGCTGTGTGGAACATACACCTGGAAACAGGCATGAGGCGTGGAAAAGACACCTTGAACCCGCTGAGCTGAGTGGAACATACACCTGAAAACAGGCATGAGGCGTGGAAAAGACACCTTGAACCCAGTGAGCTGAGTGGAACATACACCTGAAAACAGGCATGAGGCGTGGAAAAGACACCTTGA
The DNA here is from genome assembly GCF_964263255.1 of Lissotriton vulgaris. Lineage (NCBI taxonomy): Eukaryota > Metazoa > Chordata > Amphibia > Caudata > Salamandridae > Lissotriton > Lissotriton vulgaris. The sequence goes on along the minus strand of NW_028251493.1, from coordinate 169,528 downwards.
ACCCAGTGAGCTGAGTGGAACATACACCTGGAAACAGGCATGAGGCGTGGAAAAGACACCTTGAACCCGCTGAGCTGAGTGGAACAAACACCTGGAAACAGGCATGAGGCGTGGAAAAGACACCTTGAACTCAGTGAGCTGAGTGGAACATACACCTGGAACCAGGCATGAGGCGTGGAAAAGACACCTTGAACCCAGTGAGCTGAGTGGAACATACACCTGAAAACAGGCATGAGGCATGGAAAAGACACCTTGAACCCAGTGAGCTGCGTGGAACATACACCTGGAAACAGGCATGAGGCATGGAAAAGACACCTTGAACCAGCTGAGCTGAGTGGAACAAACACCTGGAAACAGGCATGAGGCGTGGAAAAGACACCTTGAACCCGCTGAGCTGAGTGGAACATACACCTGAAAACAGGCATGAGGCGTGGAAAAGACACCTTGAACCCAGTGAGCTGAGTGGAACATACACCTGAAAACAGGCATGAGGCGTGGAAAAGACACCTTGAACCCAGTGAGCTGAGTGGAACATACACCTGGAAACAGGCATGAGGCGTGGAAAAGACACCTTGAACCCAGTGAGCTGAGTGGAACATACACCTGGAAACAGGCATGAGGCGTGGAAAAGACACCTTGAACCCAGTGAGCTGAGTGGAACATACACCTGGAAACAGGCATGAGGCATGGAAAAGACACCTTGAACCCAGTGAGCTGAGTGGAACATACACCTGAAAACAGGCATGAGGCGTGGAAAAGACACCTTGAATCCAGTGACCTGAGTGGAACAAACACCTGGAAACAGGCCTGAGGCGTGGAAAAGACACCTTGAACCCGCTGAGCTGAGTGGAACATACACCTGAAAACAGGCATGAGGCGTGGAAAACACATCTTGAAATGGTCAGACATATTATTATTATTATTATTATTATGTTTCTTATATAGCGCCTGAATCGACCCCCGAAGGGGTATCTCCATGCTTGCCTTGGGAACCCGTCCTGGCTTTTCCCTGTGAGATAGCCCCTACAGGGCATCCCCAAGGTGAAAGCCAGGCATCCCACAGCGGGGGGGGGCCGTTGTGGAGATTAAGCAAGCTTAATGCCCAGAGTTGCAGAGTGTGAACCCATGATTAGGTCAGGTAACGAAGCGAGAATTATCGAGTCCATGGACATTTGAGCTCAAGACCCTGCCGCGTCGGGAATTGAACCCTGGTCCCGGGTCGGACCTCTGCTTCAGGGTCTGCCTGCTCTAACCAGTGAGCCACACTTCTCCATATGGAACATACTCTGTGAACATGGCGTGAGGTGCGGAACATACACTTGGAACCCAGGGCGTGGAGTGAAACATTCACCTCGCAGCCTGAATGAGCGGCGTGGGACGTAGGCTTGGAGTGCGCTAACCCACCGTACCTAGCATCAGGCACGTGACCCACCATGAACACCTGTGTGAGGTGTGGCAGAAGAACCAGCACCTGTGTGACGAGGTTAAAACATCTCTCCTGCTCTAGCAGGCGGTGCTGACCTGAAGCTGGACTCTGGTGTGAGATGTTTAGTTTGGTTAATTGTTTGGTCAATTAAAACCTTTACAAATTGCTCATGAAAGAAAAGTTATAGCAGCTAAGTTAAAGATTTAAGATTAATGTAAAAAAAAAATATATATATATATATATTCAATGAAAAAACCATTGGTTTTAGGCCATATATAGTTAGGGATTTGCATTTACAAAACCTTATTTTACTCGCATAAAACCATTGAAATTCCATATATAGTTATAAGCGCTAACTATATATCGCGCACCCGCAATCCACTGCTGATGATGTCACATATTACATCATTCATGACATGGTTAGTGACATCACTGATGACATCACTGATGACATCTCAAATGACATCACTGATGACATCACTGATGACATCATCCAGTGACTGTATGTTTCTGTAAAGTTAAAATATCTCTTACATATTGAAGAATGAGTGGATGTATAAGTGTCTGGATGAAGGATTTAGTAGGTGCATGACTGACTGTATGAGTGAGTGATTAAATGTGTCTCACTGAGTGCATGGGTTAGTGACTAAACTGTCTTAATTTGTGCATCATTATGTCTGTTGTTCTGTAAACTGTTGCATGTGTTGATAAGTAGCTATATGAGTAACTATATGGGTTATTGATTGATTGTCCAAGTATTTGTATGGGATACTGAGTGTGTGTGTGTGGGTGGCTGGGAGGTGTGTGACTCTGTGCATAGATGTGTGAGCAGTTGATTCACTAGATGTATGGTTTCAAAAGTGCATGTGGAAACAGCTGTATGGGCGGTTGACTGTGTGCATGAGTGTATTGGTGAGTGAATGGATATCTCAGTGCTACATGTCAAAGTAAGTACATATGTAAAACACAGTACATGTGAGAGTTGACATATATAAATAACTGTGCATAAGAGCCAGTGAATGTGTGAGTGGCTGTATGGATCATTGTGAACTTGTATCAGGGATTGTATAATAGAGTAAATATGTGTTAGTATATGTTTGAATAAGTAAAGTTTGTATAACTGTATAGTTGAGGAAATGGAGGTGTGATTGATTCTTTGCATGACTGACTAGGTGTGTGAGTAACTCCATGGATGAGTGACAGTCTGTGAGTGTCTGTTTACACTGATTGTATCTAAGGTTATATTAGAGTCTGAAGAGGTTCATCGTATTATCACATGAATGATATCATCAGTGATGTTATCAGTCATGTCAAATGAGATGTTTTCAGTGATGTCATCAGTGATGTCATTTGAGATGTCATCAGTGATGTCATCAGTGATGTCACTAACCATGTCATGAATGATGTAATATGTGACATCATCAGCAGTGGATTGCGGGTGCGCGATATATAGTTAGCGCTTATAACTATATATGGAATTTCAATGGTTTTATGCGAGTAAAATAAGGTTTTGTAAATGCAAATCCCTAACTATATATGGCCTAAAACCAATGGTTTTTTCATTGAATTTTCAAGGTTTTGTAAATGCAAATTCCTAACTATATATCCACTATAACCTATGGTTTTTTCTGTGAATTTCATTGGTTTTTTAATAGCAAATATGAAAAGCTTTAAAATGTCAAGTACGTGATAGATAAAAACATTTTCGTATTTATGCACGCTGATGTGCTTTGAACGCTGCACCCCCCCCTCCCCTCTTTTGTCTTAGTAGTACTCTCTCTTTGCAGATACTGAAGGGTAGTTAATGCAGGCCTTTACCCCCGTTGTAATCCGTCGTGCCTGCTTGTCTCTCCATTTGATTGATTGTTGTCCAAGCATTTACTGTTTTAGAATTGGTTCTCTTTGGATCATTCTCTATTTACAAACAAGCACAAAGTCGCAATACTCTGTTTAGTCTTTGCAGATAGTGAAAAATCGTGTAAAAAAATAAAAGTAATCGAGCAAAATCAGTAGGCCACTAATTGGATCTCTTTTTGACCTCGCTAAAATAGAAATATTAGGAACAACCCTTCATGAGAAATACGAAAATAGTGAGATGAACTGAGCTCCACACCATGAGGGCTGCAAGACAGCTCGGCTCCATCACCCATCCCGCACAAAATAACGACAAACCCTATGCAAATATTAAAAATATAGACAACACACCAGCAAAGAAACAGGGTAAAACATTTTATTAAAAAACTATTTACATAACGTTGGTTTATAAGATGATGTCAGTAGTGGACCGATGTGTGAATAGGTCGAAAGCAGCACAAGGCTCCAAGATCCGGATGGCAAGCTCCTGGATGTTGGGTGCCATAGTTCAGAGTTCTGAGTTTGAGCCTTTTTCAATGCCTGTGCTTTGTTGAATCAAAATGGCGGCTTGACACAAAGCTGACTCAAGCGTTGCTACTGATGCTATGCAGACCAAAACTGGTTTTCAGTTTGTACATTTTTCTAGATTTTTCAATCCAAGTTTGGTTGACTTTGTAGAACGATGGCTTCAAATTTTCAACATACGGTGTGGTGGCGCTGACTGGGAGGGGGCGCTTCGCTCCTGCCCCCTCCCTAAGTAAGATTTTCATACGTGAAAGTACGTTAATGGTTTTGGTCCTTGAGTTGCTTCGATGTCACTGCCATTCTCAAATGGCATAAGTTCTGGATGTTGGGTGCCATAGTTAAGAGTTCTGAGCAGTGCTTGTAACACTGTCTGAAGCTTATTTCCACCTACTGCAGCTTCACTATTCTCAAAGTAAGTGAGTGTCGTTTGTGGACCTGACTGCATTAGAAAACAATGTGATATGTTACCTTCCTAAACAGCTTGACGGAGGCCCCTGAGGGGCGGTGTAATGGCCATGGACTCGGAGAAGACGCTTGGCTCCGACACCCTCCCCAAGTCTTATAGCACTGGTGTAGCCTGAGATCGCCCCCGACATAGGCGGCCGGCTCCCGGGGTCCGGCAGAACTTTTTGCCTTTTGATGACTCTTCAATTCTGAACCTTGTCCCACAATCCGTTTGACCTGAAGACACGCTGTAGTGGGGCGCCCCTTTACCGTTTCAGTTGCCATTCCGCCCGCTTTTGCTACACTGTGCCTCTTCCGCCATTCAGCTGTTTACCGCCCGCTCTTGCGACTACAGCGTCTCGCTCATCATGTAGTTGAGTTGCTCCCGCTCTTGCGGTGCAGCGATAGGCGGCTGCCACAGGACTCTCAAAATGGCGGCCGGCTCTTCGGTTTTGGGCCTGGTCCACTAAAATGGCCCTGGGACACCTTTGAACTCGGACGCTTCCCTGATAGGGCTTGGGTCCCATTCTCGAAAAGCGTCCCCTCAGCCGTGAAGATTCTACAAAAGTCTTGGGGGCCTCCGACTTCCGCAGGCTTCTGGTGGGGAGCGGCTGCCATGATTGCTCGTGGAATGGCCACGACGGAGCTACGAGATGGTAGTGGTCTCATGCTGACGCCAGCTTTAGTCTGAAACATCCAGAAACACTGTAGACTACCAATTCGATCAGTTCCGGTAGCGCCCCAACATGACCCGGAAGAGAAGAACTTGCCCTCCCCTCTTTGACTGATGGTTCTTGTTGCCTGTCCCCTCTGTTGTCATTTAACAGAACTTTTTGGACTGCTGAAAGGGGTTGTGTTCCGAACGCTGGTTGGTGGAGACATTTTGACTATATTCTTGACCTACGTTGTCGCGTAATGCGTTATATGACACGCCGCGTTACCGCACCCGGAAGTGATCCGAGGCGCGGCGCGCAGCGCGTAACGTAAGCATAACAGGTCATGTGACTTGTTAATAAAACTTTTCATTGGTTCATTTTACTTTTGTTAATTTAATGATGAAAAGCTTGGTCATATGACCTAAAAATTACGCTTTTTATTGTTTTCGAACAATATTTTTTTTTCAAACATATGTTATAATATTCCAGGCTAATGTACTTTCCCGGAAAATTTACAACTGTCTTGCAAGTAAAATATATTCCTTTTTCGAGAAAAAGGGCGTTTCTTCCTTCCATGACGGAGCCGTTGAGTAAAAGAGATTCGGCCTGCTGTCTTAGTCGCCGATACGCCTGATTATCAGATTCTTATCGATCACTTTATATTGCAGACATGAAAAACACAACTGCCCTTGACCATTTATCTTTACTGCGTTCCTACATATTATACCTTTTATCCGTCATGTAATTGGACTGCTTTATTTCACTTGCCTTTTACTGAATCGAAAACAGTGACTAAAAGTAAAAACGTTACCAATGTAAATACTACTACCGTGTTTTGTTTTAAAAACCTTTATTGTGAAAATGTCAGTATACAAATGCGGGCCTATAACCACGTGGGCCGGCCACGGAGCAAACTGAAATCGTATATGATGAGGAGACATTTACACTGTAGAAGAACGTAACGAGCGGGCCATTAGGTTGCAAGAACAAAGGTGTCTAACAGTTGCGGAATCGGTGGACGTACATTTTGTAATTAAAATACGACAGGGCCACTTACAATAACATTTTCTAGATATACATTTGCGGGCAAGGAGTTACGAGTCCCATTTATACCGGCGCCATTTTGGGCGAGGCCGGGCAGGTCCAAGATATAGTCAAAATGTCTCCACCAACCATCGGCCAGACCAGAACCCCTTTCGGCCCTTTATGCTACAAGATGGTGTCTTCCATTCAGAAAATATTGTTGGCAGCATTTTGAAAGGAAACAGAAACAGCCGTTCTCCTAGTGAGTTTCACATTGTTACATTTAGGAAGAATGTTGAAGAGTAGTATGTGGAAAATCTGAAGCCATTTTTCTACAAACTCTCAATCAGACTTGGATGGAAAAAAAAAACCTGAAGAATGTACAAACTGAAAACCAATTTTTGTCTGTATAGCATCAACAGCAACGCTTGAGTCAGCTTTGTGTCAAGCCGCCATTTTCATTCAATCAATAGCGTCCCCCTGCACACATTCAGGGACCTGGTCGTGTCTTCAGATGAAACGGATTGTAGGAAAAGAAGCAGAAAGGAAAAGGAAAAAAGTTCCGCCGGACCTCGGGAGCCGGCCGCCTATGTCATGTGCGACCTTTGGCCACACCAGGGCAATAGTGAAGCTGCAGCAGGTGCAAATAAGCTTCAGACAGTCTTACAAGCACTGCTCAGAACTCTCAACTGAGGCACTCAACATCCAGGACTTGCCATTCGGATCTTGGTGCCTTGTGCTGGTTCCGACCTATTCACACATCGGTCCACTACTGACATCACCTCATAAGCCAACGGGGCACCCCACGCCGACTTTCGGCGCAGCATTGTAGGATGGCCACACCAGTGCGGCAACTTGCTGGACACAACATCGGGGCCATCCAGATCTCGGCGCGTTCGACTCACTGTACCGCAAGAGTGACCGCAACTCAGCTGGACACGCCATCTTTCGGCGCAGCATTGTAGGATGGCCACACCAGTGCGGCAATTTGCTGGACACCACCTCGGTGCCATCCGGATCTCGGCGCGTTCGAGTCACTGTACCGCAACAGTGACCGCAACTCAGCTGGACACGCCGTCTTTCGGCGCAGCATTGTAGGATGGCCACACCAGTGCGGCAATTTGCTGGACACCACCTCGGTGCCATCCGGATCTCGGCGCGTTCGAGTCACTGTACCGCAACAGTGACCGCAACTCAGCTGGACACGCCGTCTTTCGGCGCAGCATTGTAGGATGGCCACACCAGTGCGGCAATTTGCTGGACACCACCTCGGTGCCATCCGGATCTCGGCGCGTTGTGCTGCCTTCGGCCTATTCGCACATCGGTCCGCTACTGACGCCGCCTCACGTGCCAACGGATTTTCTACGCTTTTTGTAGCCCTATGCCGCATAACAGGTCATGTGACTTGTTTATAAAACTTTTCATTGGTTCATTTTACTTTTGGTTTCCTAAAGATGGAAGGCTTGGTCATATGACCTAAAAATAACACTTTTCATTGGTTTAGAACATTTTTTTTTCCCAAACGATGAAAGCCCCACCTTGTTTCTGGATCATTCAGACTGAAGCTGGCGTCAGCATGAGAGCACCACCATCTCGTGGCTCCGTCGTGGTCATTCCGCGAGCAATCATGGCAGCCGCTCCCCACCGGAAGCCTGCGGGAGTCGGGGGCCCCCAAGACTTCTGTAGAATCTTCACGGCTGAGGGGACGCTTTTCGAGAATGGAGCCCAAGCCCTAGCAGGCAAGCTTCCGAGTTCCAAGGTGTCCCAGGGCCATTTCAGTGGACCAGGCCCAAAACCGAGGAGCCGTCCGCCATTTTAAGAGCCATGTGGCAGCCGCCTATCGCTGCACTGCAAGAGTGGGAGCAACTCAACAACATGGTGAGCGAGACGCTGTAGCCGCAAGAGCGGGCGCAACTCAGCTAGATGGCCGCCACCTGGGGAGGCCCGTTCACGCCGCCTCCCCCATGCCCCCCCCCACCCCCCCGGGCCGCCGCACGCCAATTTTCGGAGCAGCATTGTAGGATACCAAAACCAGTGCGGCAGTTTACTGGACATCACCTGGGTGCCTGTCGTACATGTTGTGTCAGCCATGGGACACTGGACACAGTCCCATCAACATCTCAACGTGTTCTGCTGCCTTGGGACTATTCGCACAACAGACCGCTACTGACGAGGCCTCCCCCCGCACCACCCGGGACGCCCCACGCTGTTTTTCTGTGCTGCATTGTAGGATCCCAAAACCAGTGCGGCACCCAGGCGACATCACCTGGGTGCCGTCCAGAACTCTGCACGTTGTGCTGCCTTGGGACTATTCGCACAAAAGACAGCTTCTAACCATTGTTGCTTTTTGAGTTGAAAAATGTTTAAATGTTTTTAGTTTTTGTTCCGTTCATTATAGTTAAAAGTTAATAAAGTTTTATAATCTTACTTTGTTGGAGTGTTATCTATTTTTTTAAAAACGGGTGAATAGGGCCTTGAATCGGGTTATTGTCATGTGTGGGCTTTGGAAGTGTGCTGCTGCAGGATCGGACATTTCAAACTCAAATGCACGTTCTTTTTCTTACCTTTCCGAAGCATGGAGCGCAATAGCAGGCAGAGAAAGGGTGATGCACGTGTTGAACACTACCTGACCTGGCAAGTTGCTGGCAGTGCCCCCCCCCCGCCCGCTCCTGAAAGAGGGCACACACACACCGCCGCCCCGAGTACTTCACAAATCTTTAAAAGACCATGCGCTTGTTAATGAGGCTTAAATGGTTTATCACCTCTTCTAGAACCCCTGCATCGACCCTCTGACGTTTCCTGGAAAAATTACCATGTAACACAATACCAAGCCCTGTCAGCTGAAACCCCCAAGGAATCGTGGGGCATATTATCAAGGGGGTTTATCTCCGCTTTTTTGGCTTTAAAAGCCATGAAAGCGGAGATAAAATTATCTCCCTATTACCAAGCTGTCGCTAACACCAGTTAGTGACAGCTAAAAGGAGATAGCGACCATCTTGGGCCCCGCTTTGCATGTCAGTGATACTTATCACTAATGACATGCAAAGTGGCGTGCCAAGATGTTAGCGACTGGAAACAGTCCCTAACATCGCTATCTCCTATTACCAACTTTTGGAGATATTCGCGCTAAGCGCGAATATCTCCAAAATCTAACACCTGCCCTGAGCAGTTCTTAGCCATGTTATCCAATGGGAGGTGGATAACATGGCTAAGAGCATTTGCTCGATAATACATGAATATCGCTGACTTTTCTGCGATAATAGCAAGGTTTATCTGCGATAAAAATCGCCGATGTGCGGCGATAATTTTTGTCTCTAAACAAGTTAGAGACAAAAATTATCGCTAGTTGTTCGTAATATGCCCCCGGGTTTTTGCTTGCAGAAATCGGGAGGCGGGAGACTAGCACTGAAATCAGTAGTCACACGCCTGAATCGGGAGGGTTAGCATGTCTGAATTCTCTACAGCTGGGGCCATAAACTACATCCGCAGGGGTAGGTGATAGCCTGGGACCAGCCTGGCATCTAAAATGGCTGCCGTGCACGACAAAATTGTGGCATTGGAAAAAAGGCAAGATGGCGCAGCCGCTGGAAGAGATGTATCAACATATATCAGCCTCCTCAGCCACCCTCAGGAAACATAGGGGATTAGGATACGTCTCCCGCACCCCCTTATACCTAGTAATTTAATTAACGAAGCACAAAATGGCGAATTCCCGTTTCGCTACCAGTTTGCGGCCCAGTTCGCGGCCCGTGAAGCGCTTCTACCGTGAAAAATCATTTTTTTTTTATTTTCCCCACGGGACCCTTTAATAACCCCAACAACATTCCTAGGGGGTCAAGAGGGTGATACCTTGCCCCCTTTCATTAAATTCCCCCTTCGTTTTTCACCTCTTCTTCTCTCTCGATCCTACGAGAGACAAGATGGCGGCCGCTCCGGACTGTCACGCAGCAAAAAAAAAAAAAGCTCACGCACAGCCGCTGGAAGAGATGTATCAACATATATCAGCCTCCTCAGCCACCCTCAGGAAACATAGGGGATTAGGATACGTCTCCCGCACCCCCTTATACCTAGTAATTTAATTAACGAAGCACAAAATGGCGAATTCCCGTTTCGCTACCAGTTTGCGGCCCAGTTCGCGGCCCGTGAAGCGCTTCTACCGTGAAAAATCTTTTTTTTTTTCTTTTCCCCACGGGACCCTTTAATAACCCCAACAACATTCCTAGGGGGTCAAGAGGGGGATACCTTGCCCCCTTTCATTAAATTCCCCCTTCGTTTTTCACCTCTTCTTCTCTCTCGATCCTACCGAGAGACAAGATGGCGGCCGCTCCGGACTGTTTAGAATGTTGACAGACACCGGAGAGCCAATCAGCTTTCTGCGCGCAAAGTTCCGAAACGCGAAAAGTAAGCGGACCGGATCGCTGCCCGGAGCGCTGTTACAGATATATATCTTGATTTAAACGTTAATTTCTCAAAATCCACTGAAGCACATATATTGAGACCTAGCAAAGGCACATCGGGCTAACAGTCCCTACAATTTTGCCAAGTTTCGTGCAAATCCATTCAGCCGTTCGAGCTAAAAGTGAGTCCAACCGCCCTATGGAAAAATGAATGGGAAAAACGCGTTTTGGGACCCCCCTTTTTTCTCGGCCCCCCCTTGACGAAACCCCACCAAATTTTCAGGGGCTGCTCAGAAACAAAATGTGCCATTTTCCTGAAAATTTCAGCCGATTCCGTCCACGAACGCCAAAGTTATTAGACATAGAATTTTCAAAAATCCCATAGGGAATTAATCCTAACTATATATACCTACTGGCGATAGCCAGTAGGTAATATATATATATATATATATATATATATATATATATATATATATCATTCCATAAAATATCCATGCATTATGGTAACATCAATGATGCAATTATCAAAAATTATTGTCTAATACAGTACATTGATAAGGGGTTTCAGCCTTTCAGTATATTTACAAATTGCCAAGTGAGTTGATAATTCTGTCCTTTTTCAGTTCCTAAGAGTTTTTTTAGGTAAGAAGTAAAAATCAAGAGGGCTCAAATTTTGATAAAACAAATACTCAGGGGCATATTATCAAGGACAGGGGATACATTATCGCCGCTTTTATCGGCAGGAAACTGACGATAAAGCAGCGATAATGGCCTTGATAATATGCTCTATGAATTCCAATCGAAGCCCACGTTAGATGTGAACAAATCTAACAACGGCTTTGATTGGAATTCATAGAGCATATTATCAAGGCCATTATCGCTGCTTTATCGGCAGTTTTCTGCCGATAAAAGCGGCGATAATGTATCGCCTGTCCTTGGTAATATGCCCCGTAGTTCTCAGTGTGAGGGGAACTGTGCCATTATCAATTGCTTTGTGGACAGCGGCTGCAGTAGATTGCTGTTGCCTGTTATGCTGGAGCATTTGTCGTCCGGGTGAGCGGCAACCTAAATATGTGTTGTTTACTGTGAAGTGACGCTTTAAAAAGTCTTAATATTGCAGTAATGAGGTGTTTAACGACTGAGTTTCTCCCCCAACGCTTCCATAAATCGCACAAAGCGGCATGCTAACTGCACGTCTCCTCCTCCGAGGCATGCCAACACAGCTTGTCTACAGGTTCTTATCCCCTTGCTTACAAAGAATGGCTTCAGTAGGTGACGTCGTTCAACCTGTAGTTCTCTGCAGATGCACAAAAGGTGTAATACACTTTCATTCGCTTCCCCACATGAATGGCATATTGTCTGACCCGGCGATCATTTCATTTCCAAGGGGGAAGGTGCGGCAATGTTGGTAAAATGCCCATTCGAAGATGAAGATATTTTTCTTTCTTCCTCCTGTTGAAACCTACACCCAGGTAAGATTGCGGACAGGACTTGACATAGGTTTGCACAACAAATCATCGGTGGGTTCTTTCTGTGAGTGCGGCCTTGTCTTCTACTAGAGATCGTTTTTTCACAGTCTTATTTACGATTTTTTTTAAAACAATGATAGGACCCTGAGACCGCCCAAAATTCCTCCAGGCTCAAACGCTCCTTTGATGCTTTCAAATAGCTCATGTCTGTGCAGTCCCTCTGTCGATGTGTTTCATTCCATATATAGTAATTCAATGTTCTTGCTTCGGCCCTTTTGATCCTGTACCAGTTCTTGGCATAAGCTCGTTTACGGGCTAATTGCTGCCTTTGTTGGCCAAATTCTAGACTTATTTGGGTTGGCGAAACATACTTAGGTAGATTAAAAATCGTTCTGGCCGCTCTCGAGACAGTGCTGTCTAGTATAGCCGCATCTCTTCCCCTCAGGCACTCACTCCTATAAGTGATGGCCGGAATGAGCTTTGCTTGCCCGACTTGTAGAAGTCTAGTACGATTTGGGCCGGTAGTTTTATGTTTTATAGATTTCATTGCTGCTGCAATAGAGTTGCCTCTTCTTTTGATGACCTCTTTTTGTGAGTCTATTGTCTATTATCACACCTAAGTATTTGCATTGGTCAACTACTTCTGCTGTTAAGTTAGCCATGTGCCAGCAAAAATGAGAGGGTTCCTTTCTTGGGTTGATCCTCATAACCTTTGTTTTATCACCATTGATGGTTAAAGCATTGCTTGCTGAATATCTGCTGGTTGTGTCTAAAAGATGCTGGAGATCAGTAGGGGTTCAACTAACCAGCACAAGGTCACCTGCACACAGGAGGTCAGAGAGTAGCGGCCCTCTGGTGTGCGATGTGAACCGTTCATATGGTGTGGAACAATTTTTTACTTTATTATGCAGCGCCGGCTGGTATAATTAGGAAAGTTGGAAAGTTGAAAATATTTATAGAGCGCAGTGTGACCTAGCGGCTTCCTGGCGCTAGATGACAGACGGTATTGGATGAGAGGGGACACCAGGAGATTACTGGGCAGCAAAGGCTAGGGCGAACAGATGAGTTTTGAGCGCCTTGCGGAAATGCAGGTACTCGGTGATTGACCCGATGATGAGCGGAAGCTATTCCAGAAGCGGGGGGCAAGAGTAGAAAATCTAGTGCCACCTACTCTGGTCTTACGAAAGCGGGGAATGCTGAGAAGAGACTGACTAGAGAAACGAAGGTCACGGCAGGGGAGGTAGTGCGTGATCATGGAGTTAATGAAGGTAGGCGCCGTACGGGCGCGGGCCATGAAAACTATGCATCCCATCTTAAAGAGAGTTCGCTGTAAGATGGGTAGCCAATGGAGGGATTTAAGAAACGGAGTGATGTGGTGGTACCTGGGAAGCCGCTAGATAAGGCGAGCAGCCTGATTTTGGATGGTCTGGAGGCGTCGCAACTCGTAGGCGGGAATGCCCACGTACAGGCAGTTCCCGTAGTCCAAGCGAGAAAGAATCATGGCTAGGACAATGATTTTTAGAGCGTCGGAAGAAAAGAACCTGGAGATATTTCGAATAACCCTAAGGGACAGAAAACAGGAGGAAACAACGGAGCTGACCTAGGGGCGCATGGAGAGGTCCTGGCTGATTGTGATTCCAAAGGTTTTTACCGAGACAGAGGGAACAGGGGGGGGGCGAGAATGGAGGGCCAGAAAGCAGAAGTCCAGGGGCTGGTAGAACCGCCCGTCAGGACAACCTCCGTTTTGTCCGGGTTAAGCTTGAGGTGATTTTGGTTCATCCAGTCTGAAATAAAGATAAGTGTGGTCTGAGATTTGAGGAGGGAGTCTGAGGGAGAGGAAAGATCAAAGACAAGCTGAAGGTCATCAGCGTAGTTATACACGGAGACCTCCATGTTAAGCAGAGAAATGATAAGGGGATAGATATATAGATTGAAAAGAAGGGGGGATAAGGAAGAACCTTGGGGAACCCCGCAGGACACCGGGCGGGAAGGGGCAGAGAAGCCGGAAAGACGGACAGCTTGTGTCCGGCCTTGAAGGAATGAGGCGAGCCAAGATAAGGCAGTGCCCTGGATGCCCGCTGCCTTGACACGGCCGAGAAGGATGGAATGGTCGACCGTGTCAAAAGCAGAGGACAAATCAAGAAGCACCAAGGCTGGAGGAGAGTTGGAATCCGCCTTACTCTTAAGCTCGTCCAAGACAGACAGAACCACAGATTTGGTCGAGTGAACCGGGCGAAAGCCTGCTTGATGAGAAGCCAAAAGATGGTTCTCCTCGATGTAAGCCGACATGCAGGAGGTGACGTGGCTCTCTAGGATCTTAGCTAGATAAGGGAGAAGGGAGATGGGCCTGATGTTGGCTGGGAGAGAGGGGTCAGAGCCAGTTTTTTTTAAATGGGGATGACAGTGGCCGATTTAAAAGAGAGCGGGACCGTACCCTGAGAGATGGATGCGTTAAGAAGGGATAAGGGAGGGCCGGGACAGCCAGAGAATATCTCCCTTAAAATGCGAGCCGGGCCGCAGTCAGCGGGGGACCCTGAATTGATATTCCTAAGCAAGATAAGGAAGGATTCCTTAGAAATAGTTGAGAAGTGGTCCAAGGAGGAGGACAGCGGGGGTAGGGGAGGGGGGGAGGGGGGAAGATGACGCAGGGATATTCCGTTTGATGTTAGCGATCTTCTCGAGAAAAAAATCATTCAAAGAAATGCAAAGGGCTTGGGAAGGGACAGGGTTGGGATTAACTCTGTCTGAGGCAGCCAGATTATGGATAATGGAGAAAATCTCCTTGGATTTATAGGTCGCTAGCAACATTTTATTAGAGAAGTAATCCAATTTAGCTGAAAGAATAGCTCTCTTATAGTTTTTTAGGAGGGACTGTGTCGGTCTCTCAGAAGGGGGCAATAGTTGCGCCTCCACTGGCGCTCAGCTTGTCCGAGAGCTCATTTAAGGACCTTAAGATCACTAGAAAACCATTTATTGGCTTTGTGGAGACGACAAGCCTTGACCCTCCTGAGGGGGGCGACCATGTCACAGGAAGAGGATAGCACCCCTGCTCAAATTAAGCTGGGTGAAAAAAAACACCCTGCAACATTCCGCAGTCTCCTGATGAGATGCTTGTTGTTCTCGGTTTAGAGGGCGATCTTGTGGTCTAGCTTGCTGGTGAGGAGAGTGTGGGTGATGATTTTCTGAGTGTTCCCTGGGCGCCATTTGAAAATCTTCCCCGGTATCTTCAATCCGCGGACGCATAAGGCACTGAAGGCGTTGACTCGGGCTGTGATGTTGAGTTTGCAGTCGAGGATGATCCGACGTTTCTTGTTTTGGGTTACTTAGTTCTGAGGTAAGTCTCGATAATTAGCATTACTGCCACGGTGGGTTTATCGTTCCACACTGCATCACCCGTGTGGGCTCTTTATCGAACTGAGGTATGAGCAGCCCATTGCGAGTAGAGGTGGTTAGACAAAGAGTGTCACTGAATGAATGCAGAAGGGGAGACCCACACTATGCAGCAGAGTTGACTTATGCAGCAAGATAAGGCACATTATGTGCTGCAATAAAACACATTTTGATTAGCATTAGTTTGTTATGTTTTTTACTCTTGTTAGCACTGTATGGGCCTGGGCTGCACCTCATTAGTACAGATTTAACACGGAAGTGCAGCAATAAGCAACTGAAAGGTGAACAGTCAACCTTTGCAAAGGGTCTTCAACAGCGCTGGAACATGTGCTGTAGCATTATTTAGTAACTTTTTTATCTCTGTTTATTAGCATTTATCAGTATAGCACAAACCGTATTTCAGGAGAATTTAAAGGACACATGATCGGCATCTGGCCAACTGACCCCACCATGAAACATACCATTAACTTCCCCCCCCCCCCCCCCCCAACAGTCCCCCCTCCTCACCCACGACAGATGGCATTATTTCAAGTTTGTATTATGGCACCCATGTTTCTGTACCCCTCCCCCTGTCCCCATTGCCTCTTCTCAGTACGACGGCGTGCATTCACTCCCCATAGGTGGGGGCAGGTGTACGGGAGGTGGGGGCAGGTGTACGGGAGGTGGGGGCAGGTGTACGGGAGGTGGGGGCAGGTGGACGGGATGGTGGGGAAGGTGGACGGGAGGAGGGGGCAGGTGGACGGGAGGAGGGGGCAGGTGGACGGGAGGAGGGGGGGGTGTATGGGAGGAGGGGGAAGGTGTATGGGAGTTTTGGGGCAGGTGTATGGGAGTTTTGGGGCAGGTGTAAGGGAGTTTTGGGGCAGGTGTAAGGGAGTTTTGGGGCAGGTGTATGGGAGTTTTGGGGCAGGTGTATGGGAGTTTTGGGGCAGGTGTATGGGAATTTTTGGGGCAGGTGTATGGGAGTTTTGGGGCAGGTGTATGGGAGTTTTGGGGCAGGTGTATGGGAGTTTTGGGGCAGGTGTACGGGAGTTTTGGGGCAGGTGTACGGGAGTTTTGGGGCAGGTGTATGGGAGTTTTGGGGCAGGTGTACGGGAGTTTTGGGGCAGGTGTATGGGAGTTTTGGGGCAGGTGTACGGGAGTTTTGGGGCAGGTGTATGGGAGGTGGGGTCAGGTGTACGGGAAGAGGGGGCATCTTCACCGACTTGTGCTGGGTTTGTAGTTGAGGGATCTCGGCCTTCCGAGAAGGAGGGATTTTTACATCTCGAAAGTGAAAGGCGCCAGAAATCTCCCGGTGGAAATCCCCTGAATGAGACACTGGGACCGAGGGAGAAGAGACACTCGGGGACCGGACGGAAAGAGACGGGGGGGGGGGGGGGGGGGAATTGGCCCACGAGGCGAAAGAGACACCTTTTGTTGTGTGAGAGACGGATTACCAGACATCCGACGCAAAGGGAAGGCAGCAGCAGTTCAAGTGGGCAAGAGACCTCAGAACCAGGAAGAGACAGCCATGCTGGGGGTGAGACGGCCGCCAAGGGACCGTGAGATTCATACTCATGAAGAGACAGACACCTGTGACAGAGATACCCCTTGAGGCGAAGAGACGCAGCCCGGGAAGAGACAGCAAAGAGGCCTTGACAATAACCATAGGGAGAGACACTCATACCCTGAAAGTAACACCCCCGGCAGAGGCTCACCCGCAGCAGCGCTCAGCAGCAGAGACACTCTGTAGATTGTGGAGGGCGGCGCCATCTCGAGGGTGCTGAGGAGAGGACGAGAGACTGCGCAGGAGCCGTGTGATCCTCGCCTCTCAGGGGCGCAGGAGCCGTGTGATCCCTGGCCTCTCAGGGGCGCAGGAGCCGTGTGATCCCCGGCCTCTCAGGGGCGCAGGAGCCGTGTGATCCTCGCCTCTCAGGGGCGCAGGAGCCGTGTGATCCCTGGCCTCTCAGGGGCGCAGGAGCCGTGTGATCCCTGGCCTCTCAGGGGCGCAGGAGCCGTGTGATCCCTGGCCTCTCAGGGGCGCAGGGGCCGTGTGATCCTCGGCCTCTCAGGGGCGCAGGAGCCGTGTGATCCTCGGCCTCTCAGGGGCGCAGGAGCCGTGTGATCCTCGGCCTCTCAGGGGCGCAGGAGCCGTGTGATCCTCGGCCTCTCAGGGGCGCAGGGGCCGTGTGATCCTCGGCCTCTCAGGGGCGCAGGAGCCGTGTGATCCCTGGCCTCTCAGGGGCGCAGGAGCCGTGTGATCCTCGGCCTCTCAGGCTGTCTCCGACGCTTCGAGTGTCAGCGGCTGCGATGCCTCCTGGCTGGCGTCTGTCTCTTCCGTGCTGCCGTCGCTCTCTCTATGACTACAGGAGGTGGGAGGAATGGGTGCACACTCTATAAGTACTTTCGCTTTCACTTCTGAGCGTCCCGATGCCAGGGCCCTGCCATGCTTCGCTTGCCTCGGTGGTGCGTTCGCTGGGAAGCCGAAAGTACCATTCTAACTCTAAGCCAAGAATATTTCGCAAAGTATTTTTAACAAGCATTTGCAATGCAATAGGTCTCGCATTAGGAAAGTTTGAGCTATTGGTATTGTAAATGGCAATATTTTTATTTATGTGTTGTTTTTCAAAATAGCGAAATTAATAGCTTTATTATTTACAATGTCAATAGTTTTAACTTTAGCAAATGTGACACCTATAGCATTTGTAATGCAATATAAAAGTTATTGTAATTTATAATGGCAATAGCTTTTGTGAAGATTATGTTCATTGTATTTTTATTGTGGCGAAAATCCAAGAACAGAAGTTAAATATTAACATCTTTTTGTGACATTTGTAATAATGCTTGAAACATTGAGAGAACATATTTGAACCAGTTGTTGTTGAATGGTTGCACAGATTGATGCTGTGGTGGCGCTGAGTGATGCTGAATGATGCTATGGTGATGCGATAGATAGAGGGAGGGGCGATAGATAGAGAGTGATAGATAGAGGGGGGATAGATAGAGCGCGGGCGATAGAGGGGGGGCAATAGATAGAGAGCGATAGATAGAGGGGGGATAGATAGATAGAGAGCGATAGATAGAGGGAGGGGGCGATAGATAGATAGAGTGAGAGCGATAGATAGAGGGAGGGGCGATAGATAGAGAGCGATAGATAGAGGGGGGATAGATAGAGCGGGGATAGATAGATAGAGAGCGATAGATAGATAGAGGGAGATACATAGATAGATAGATAGATAGATAGACAGATAGATAGATAGAGTGAGGGCGATAGATAGAGGGAGATAGAGGGCGATATATAGAGGGCGATAGAGGAGATAGAGGGCAATAGATAGAGTGAGGGCGATAGATAGATAGATAGATAGATAGATAGATAGATAGATAGATAGATTAGATAGATAGAGTGAGGGCGATAGATAGATAGATAGATAGATAGAGTGAGGGTGATAGATAGATAGATAGATAGATAGATAGATAGATAGATAGATAGAGTGAGGGCGATAGATAGAGGGAGATAGAGGGCGATATATAGAGGGCGATAGAGGAGATAGAGGGCAATAGATAGAGTGAGGGCGATAGATAGATAGATAGATAGATAGATAGATAGACAGACAGACAGATAGATAGATAGATAGATAGATAGATAGATAGATAGACAGATAGATAGATAGAATAGATAGATAGATAGATAGATAGATAGATAGATAGATAGATAGATAGACAGACAGACAGATAGACAGATAGATAGATAGATAGATAGATAGATAGATAGATAGATAGATAGATAGAGAGCGATAGATAGAGGAAGGGGGCGATAGATAGAGAGCGATAGATAGAGGGAGGGGGCGATAGATAGATAGATAGATAGATACAGACAGACAGACAGACAGATGGCGATAGATTGTATTTATGTTGCATTGAGTAGAGTGTAATTATGTGGCGTGTAAAATTATGTGGCACTGAGTGGTATTTGGAGTGTATGTTGCATTGAGTGCAGTGTAATTATGTGGCTTGTAATTATGTGGCACTGTGTGGTAAGCTTTCAAGTACCTCCAGTTATTAAGCCTTCAGAGAGCATAAAAGGCAGAAAGGTCCTCTGCACCATGCTACAGTCTACTATTTGACTGTGTGGCTGATCATTAAAGACGGATTACTAGGGAGCCCCCAGCCCCCCTCTCTTTTGGGGCAGAGGGGATTCTGGGAGTCTCAAATCGACATTTGTATGTTCCATTCTAGTGAGTAATGCCCTCCTGCGACATGGAAGCTTTCTACGGTATAACATATCTCATTACTGCTATGTGTTGTGTACACATTTTTATAGGTGCTAAGCCTCTTTTAACCTAATTACATGAAGTTGTGCTGACATTAGTATGCATTTAACAAACACATATGGAAATTATTTCCTTCTCATATTAAGTGCAATTTAAGAAATGAAATCTGAATATTTACAAAGAGCATAATAACATTCACATTCCGCAACCACATAACAAGAATAAACAGCTAACTTCCTACAGAGGCAAGTGTTCATGAGGGAAACGCAAAAGATATATCTGCTAAACTTCCACTGACAGTACTTTAAGGGCTGTGCTATTCCACTGGGGATTGTGCATTATTTGTTACAAATCAATAAATTACTTTATTATTTGCACTGCTTGAGGCACTTTAGAACTTGTCTGACAAATTGGAAACCGCATATTTTTACCATTTAGTTGAAAAGTGTTATTGCCATTGGTGTAATAAGTAAAAAAAACATTGTCATTTTCAATGCCAACAGCTCTAGCTTTAACAAATGCATTTGAGTATTTACACGGAAATTGAAATAGCACTTAGTGACATTTAAAACAATGGAAAGCGTTACTTGCCCTAACGTATGGCGTGGGAGCACTTTGCATCACATGCACAAATTGATAAGTTACAAGTATGTTCATGAAATACATGATGTTACGACAAGAGTTTCAAGATGTAGGAGTCAGTCTTTGTTGGTATGAATTATATGTAACAAGAGAGTGGCTGGGAGAAACACTAAGTCACGATTTAAAATGTAAGGCAGTGCTTAGAGTTGTCTGTACTAAAGAAAGGTTATTTGTCATAACAGAAACCCACTTACCGATCTACATAAAATAAAACTCCTCTGCATGTAATGTGTTATTCTTTGCTGTAGACTTTCACTGTAACATAAAGAATGTTGACTGAGACTGTGTTTTATGACTCCGCACCTTGCAACTCTACCCTCTTTTATAGCGACACCTTAACCCCAAATATATTGTTTCCTGGAGTAATTGACGTTTTTCCAACACTGAGGCAAAATGTCTTAACAAGCCTCCGTATGCTGTTCGCTCAACCACATCAACTACATAACTACTGGAGGCCGCATCTTTTTGTTCCTGGCTGCACGTAGTTGAAAGACCCTACTGTTGCAACGGGAGTTGCAATAGTGGTGTGTGTAGTGCAGAGGACAGATTAAGGAAGGGTGAAGGCGGCCCCATTCTGGGGGGAAAAACACGAACATTATGAAGTGGATACCGTGTCCAGTAAAATAAAATAAAGGCATGCAACACGAAGTGCATATATGGGGGTAAAAAGGGTGAGGGAAGTGGAACAGTGGCCTGATGGAGGAAGATGGACTGTAACAAACTAGCAGGAGAGAGGAGGGAGGAGGTGGCCGCTACAGCCTAGGGAGTGGACGTTCGCATGAAGAGCAGCTCTTCCTAAAACTTTATTAAAGCCATTAGAGTGAAAGCGTGTCATTGGACACTTGATAAAAAAAATCCTTTGTTAAAATAAATACAGCAAGCCGCATGTAAACAAAGGTGGGTGGTCGCAATGGAAGAAAGCGCAGCTCAAAAAGAAAACAGTCAACACTGTAACTGATCAAGCAGGCAGCTTATAGCCCAGGGAGTGCATTCACATGTTCTCACAGCGGCTGAATATCGCGCATTACTCGTCGCTGTAGCAGTCTCTGTCACTGCTGCAGCTCAGCAGTAATAGGCCCTTCTCAGGCCACAGGAGAGCGGCTGCTGGTACCGCACACTTCATCGTTCTTGTGGATCCGATCCACTGAGAAGAAAGCACTACAGCCGGCCGTAAAGCGGGGAGGGGCCATATTTTAAAAAAATGCTTCTACGCTTGAGAGCGCTTTGTTACCAGGCCGGTGCCCACCCGGCATTTGCCCCGAGTGCCTCGAGTGCACTTTATCTCATTATTTACGGGACCCGTTTTTAGGTCCTTTGCGAGTGCCCACCTCACATATATAATTATATTTTAATTCGAGGTTACCTACCCCTCTTGCCCCCGAAAGAAATCACCGCCGCAGCCCTGCTCAGTGAAAACCGGAAGTCAGGCACTTTTGGCCGAGACGGGGGCGGGGCCTGCAATCGGGCAGGAAGTCCCGCCCGCCGCCACCGAGGAAGAAGTGAAGCCGGCCGACTGATGGCCTCTCCGCAGAGTTGAGGAGAGTCCCGGGGCTGCCAACAGCAAAACAGCCAGAGTGTTGCGGGGCTCCCAGGTGCTGGAGGGAGCCCCGGAAGTGAAGTCCTGCCCCCTGGTGCCGCGACGAGACGAGACTGCCGCAGAGAGGAGCCCGATCCCAAGCAACAGCCCGGTGAGTGCCCGACCAGCGCTGCAGAGGAGACACGGAACACGCCGAAAGAGCCCAGTGAGTGGGAGGGGAGGGGGGGTGTTCGCGCGTGTGTCTGTGTGTGTTCGAATGTGTCTGTGTGTGTGTATGTGTGCGATGGCGGCGGCGGCGGGTCGTTGTATGTGTGCGTGCGTGTGTGTAGGTGCGCTGGTGTGTGTGTGTGGGGGGGGTCTCTGTGTGTGAGTGTAGGTGCGCTAGTGTGTGTGTAGGTGCGGCGGCGACGGGGGGGTGTGTGCCTGTGTATGCGTGTGGCTGTGTATGCGTGTGGCTGTGTATGTGCGCATGTGTGACTGTGGGTGCGCGTGCACGCAGTCAAATGCAGCACCAGAGAAGCGCGTGGCACACTCTTGTCCCTCATTCCCCCGAGACCGGCAGCTATAAGTCTCCAGCCTGGACGCATCCTTCGGATGCTAATTCCAGGCGAGACCTAAAAAGGGTTGAAAAGTAGTATTTTTGGATTGCTCTGACAACGGCGCTTAAGGGCAGCAGAAGGGCTGCCACTGGAGCAGCGCCACGATCCGAGCCAGTGCAGGCAGCTCGCGTGGCCTCGTGCAATGCTTGTTTGCTACAACTGGTTATGGATGACTTTGTCAACTTGTGACAAAGATTTGAGTTTCATGTGATCTTGGGATACCGGTTTCTATACTTGATATATTCAGGGATGATTGATTGTCATCCATAACCATTTGTAGAATCAATCACTGGGAGATGGATTAGTTAGTTAGAATAGTTTGTGATTTTAAAATGTGGAGTTAGTTTTGATGGAATGTTGTTTGCTTTCTATATATTAATGTGGGAGTAATTGAACCAGGGCCATTTTATGTTTCTGCTTTTTGCACTGCCAGAAAGCAGAATGGTGTTTGGTTGTGGGCGGGTGGGCGGGGTGCTCTGCGAGCTGGGCTGCGCAGGAGGGGTGTGCCCACTCCTGAGTGCGCATGACTGGTTTGGTCAGCCATGTGGGTCCGACCAAACCAGTCACGCGCACTCTGCCCTTCTCCATGTAACCTCCAATGCAGACTACGTGGAGTACGTGGCCGGGCCATTAGCCCCTGGCTGGGCAGTGTCCCGACCAATCATTGGCATAGGGGTGGGAGCCTGGCTGCCTGCTTCCTGTTCCTGCTGTCCGAGCCCTCGCGCTCTCACATTGGGTGGTGGTAACACCCCGTTCCACGGCCTCCCCACTGCCACTTAGCAAAATCAAACTACCAAGAAAGCGTTTTGCTTTCATCAAATTACACATTTACCCATCGTACATGTAGGTCTAAGGAACTCTACAGAAAGATGCGAAGAAGTCTCACAATAGTTTTAGAAGAAAATAAAAAAGATTGAACTCTCACTCCAATCTGAGTCAACATGACGGAAAGCGTCTGACCCTTGGTCACTCTCCGGAGAAATCTTCAAGGACGATCACATTTATAACGTCACAAAGCTCAGACCTCCCTCCCACTTTCTTGAAACCCTTTTTCCACCACCACCTGTAAGATATTAGCCTCTCCTTCACACTACACCGGGCCAGCTTTGTCTGTTTAGCTCCACTGCCGACTGAAAGTCAACGCCTAAAAAGGAGATGCTTGGTAGCTCAGCGAGCTGAAAGTAGTACTTGAGGCCTGTGTTTTCCAGGACCCTGGCAGTCCTTGCAATGAGGATTGTCCACCCGCACTTCAGTCACACAAGCTCTGGCTACAGCATCTGACCACCGATATGGAGTTAAAATATTCTTCATGGTCACAAAAAAGCAGGTTCTGCTCATCAGACCTGATGTAAAATGGCCCAATGTATCTGACGAGGGACCCTTCTGCACTTGACACTCAGTGGTAGCTGTGGTTGAGCAGTCGAGGCTCCGTTGGGGGGTGATGTCGATACAGGTCAGTGAAAACGACTCGTAGCTCAGAGGTCAAATAGTACGAACATTAAATCAATGCCCAGCCGAATACTTCCTTTTACAAGAAAAGTAGTCTTTTTTTTCTAACTCTACGCATGTTATGTTATGTTATGTTATTAAAATATTTCTAAAGCGCGCTTTCACCGATTGGTTTCTTGGCGCTGTGATCAGCAGTGACATGAACAAAGGGGGGAGTTGCGTTATTGAAATGCTTGTCTGAAGAGCCAGGTCTTCAAGGCTTTCCGGAAGGAGAGGAGGTCTTGACAATTCCGGATCTCCAGGGGGAAGGAATTCCACAAGCAGGAAGCAAGGGTCGCAAACCTACGGCCTCCTGCGCACTTAAGTTTGAAGGAGGGCGTCTGCAGGAGGCTCAAGTGGAGTGAGCGTAGGTTGCGGGATGGAGTATATCTGGAAATCAGTTGGTTAATGAATGAGGGACTTTTACAATAGAGGGACTTGAAGATTATGCAACCAGTTTTAAAGGCACAGCGCTGGGTTACTGGGAGCCAGTGTAGTTTCCTTAGTAGGGGGGTAGCTGCGTGTCGCCTAGGTTGGTTCAGGATTAGCCTTGAGGCATGGTTCTGTACCATCTGGAGTTGCTTAACTAGGTAGTTGGGAAGACCTAGGTAGATAGCGTTCGCGTAGTCCAGATGGGACAGTACAGTTGAGATCACAACCTGGGTGATTGCCTCTGAAGTAAGCAGACGGCGTACCTTCCGAATTTTTTTTAGTTGGAAGAAGCACTTGGAGACCACCTGACCTACTTGCCCTTTCAGTGATAGGTCGCGGTCCACGGTGACTCCAAGTGTTTTGGCTGACAAGGAAGGTGTTGGAGCTTGGCCTAATTCAGAAGGCCAATAGTGTCGGCCCCAGTACTTGGTGCTGTCGCCGGTCAGAACTAACTCGGTTTTCCCCGGGTTTAGTTTGAGCTGGTTCTGGTCCATCCAAGTTTTGATGAAGCTCATGGTAGACTGGAAGTGCAGTATGGAGTCTTCAGTGTTGTCGATGGTAAAGAGCAGTTGTAAGTCGTCTGCGTAGTTGAAGACTCTCACCTGTTTGTCTCTTAGGGTCTGAATCAGGGGAAGTATGTAAAGATTAAATAGGTGAGGTGACAGGGAGGAACCTTGTGGCACTCCGCAGGTGATGGCCTGTTTGGCACCCATTAGATCACCAAGGCGTAGTGTTTGGTTGCGGTCTGTCAAAAAGGATCTCAACCAACAGGCTGCTAGGTCCCGGACGCCGGCCTGTTCGACACGGTCGACCAAGATGTTGTGATCGACCGTGTCAAAAGCGGCCGAAAGGTCCAGGAGCACCATGGCCTGTGGGGAGCGTCTGTCGGCGCAGTCACGCAGGGTGTCCAAAACTGTTGTGACTACTGCTTCAGTGGAGTGTGCAGGCCGAAAGCCTGCCTGGTGGGGGTCAAAGCAGGAGGATTCCTCAAGAAAGTTAGAGAGGCACTTGGCCACGTGCGCCTCTAGAACTTTTGCCAAATAGGGCAGCAGCGAGATGGGTCGAAAGTTGGCTTTGCAAGCTGGGTCTGCCCCAGGTTTTTTTAGCAGCGGGATGACTATGGCCTCTTTAAACACTGCGGGAACTGTGCCAAGAGACAGGGAGTTATTCAGGAGGGTAATGGCAGGGGCTGGGTGTGTCAGGAAGCACTCTTTTAAGATGTAGGGCGGGCAACTGTCCGAGGGTGCACCGGATTTTACTCTTGATAGCAATTCCCGAAATTGGTCCTGGGTAATAGGTGGGAAGCTACTAAGGATGTTGTGGTTAGGCTTGATAGTCATACCAGACGTGAGGGGGGACACCGGTTGAGGGATACTGGCTTTGATGTCCAGTATTTTGTCAATAAAGTAGACATTAAGTGAGTCACAAAGCGGTTGAGTGGGGATGATTTTAGGACGAACAGTGTCTAAATTTGTTAATTCGTTTAAAATGGAAAAGATGTCCTTAGATTTATTTGTGGATTCCAGAATTTTGGAAGAAAAGTAGGACGCTTTCGCAGCCGAGATGGCAGTCATGTATTCCTTCCTTACTTTAATGAAGGTCCTTTTTAAATCAGGGTCGTAGTTGCGACGCCAGTGACGTTCTAATTGCCGTAGGGCCAGTTTCCTCACTTTTAGATCAGTGGAAAACCAGCGGTTGGCATCGGCACGTCGTGCCAGTCTGATTTTTTTAAAAGGGGCATGGAGGTCACTGGCCGTGTTTAGCCAGTTGGTGAGGATGGATACTGAGGGATCAATCTCATCTTGAGGGGGAGGGATGGTATTGGCTAATGACTCTAGGAATGCTGTTTTGTTCATTGTATTCCAGTTCCTGGCTAACCCGCCTCCGCCTAATGCGGTAGTGATGGCAGGGGCGATACATAGTTTAAATTGAAGGAGTGCATGATCAGACCAGAGGCAAGGTAGTATGGTTGGGGCAGTTGTACAGGTGGTATTGGACCACACCTGGTCTAGGATGTGACCTTTGAAGTGGGTGGCGGAGGAAACTAATTGATTGAAATTTAGGTTGGATAGAAGGTCAGTCAGTTCGGACGATTGTGGGCCTTCCAGGGGGTCTTTGTACCAGTAGTTTAAATCTCCTATTAAGAAAATCTTAGGATGTTCGAGTGCTAGATTAGCAAGTTGGTCAGCCAGATTCATAGGAAATGATGGCATCGGGGTCGGAGGTCTGTACATTAGTACACACGCAATTGTCGATTGGGAGGTAGTAATTTTCAGCACAAGGTTGTCTGTGTTATCCAGTGAGAGGCCGGTGAGGGAGGTGACAATCAAGTTGGAACGGATAATAGCTGCAACTCCTCCCCCTTTCCCGCTGACACGATCTGCGTGGATGATATAATAGTTAGGTGGGAGCGCCGCTATTATATCAGGGGCGGAGTTGGGAGTTAACCATGTCTCCGTGAGTAGGAGAATATCTGGTTTCTCCGTGTCCAGCAGAAGGAAAACATCCAACTGATGTTTTGGTAGGGAGCGAGTGTTTAAATAGAAGATGGTGAGCGATGGAATTTGCGGGTCTCTTTGAGTGTGTTCTAAGGCAGGAGTAGTCAGATGACAGCCCTGAGGCAGAATACCGAATGCGCAGAGTCGATTAATAGTGTCCCTTGGTAACAAGCTCTGTTCCTTGTTTCGATAACTCAGGAGGACAGACCTGGAGTAGACAAAGGAGCGGGCAGCATGGTCTGGCCCTGGTCCCGGCAGGTCGCGGACGGGCGCAGACGGGCTTGTCTTAGGCGCGTCTTCGGCGCGCAATCGTCGCGCCCGCTGCACTCGACCGCTGCGCTTCCGGTGCATGTACATTTTTATGGTGGGAAAACGAAGGGAGGGGGCGTGGCCTCTGAGTGGGCGTGTCCCAGGTCAGGGCGAGGGTAATGGCGATGGGAGTATGAGCGATTTCGCCTTTTCTAGCGCTTGTTTTTACTCGTGGGGAGGTTCCTGCACACTAGAGTTGTGAGAGGAATAGGTAGGTGAAATATTTAAAAATACAAGTTTCACAACATGTAACAAAGTACAACATTCAGAAGCAACAAGACGGTCCCCCGTGGGATCTGGGCTCTAGTAGTTGTCATGCGAACGCCAGTCCCACCCTCCTTCATCTGACGTGTTCAGGGTTCACTGGTGGCTGCA
Organism: Lissotriton vulgaris; assembly: GCF_964263255.1. Classification (NCBI taxonomy): domain Eukaryota; kingdom Metazoa; phylum Chordata; class Amphibia; order Caudata; family Salamandridae; genus Lissotriton; species Lissotriton vulgaris. Next base: position 142,217 of record NW_028251493.1, on the reverse strand, counting down.
TCCAGCGAATGCAAACTATTAGGCCATACTCCGGAGTTCTTCCTTTGACTCTTTAGGAATTTCATCAAAAGAGTCTATGGTGCTGCCGCACCACTAGCAGCAAGTCCCCCGGGACCCACCTGGCCCAGCTCATGCAACGGAAGAGTTCAGGGATGCAGCGGGCGCCTTCAACGTGCCTCATGAGTCCTGTTCATTCGGAGAAGTAGGGCTGCTCGTGGCCCACACGGCGTCACCCAGCAGTGCACGCTCCCTCTCCTAAGTGGTGCTGTCGGAGGGCTCTCAGATGTCGGAGCAACTCCTTGCTATTTGACTCTGCTCAACGGGGGTGATGGGAACCCTTTCTTCAGCTCCTGACTGGAGCCAGCGAAGGTGCGACGTCATCCACAGCTTCACTGGCAGTCCACTGTGGTCAGTCGGGGGCAATTCCCTCGTGGAGCGGGTCGAAGCCGTGGATCGTAGCCTCAGTCCTTGAGTGGCGCACTGAATCCTTTGGCAACATAGATACTGGAAGCCCCTCTTGGCATATGAGGTTGCCACGAGACGTGGTTATATGGGAACAGGCTCTCCCAGCCCAAGCGCCTTGGCCTAGACGGTCACTAGTCTTGGCACTGCTTGAAGTGGTAACTGTACTGGTGGCGCCCTCTGGCGTACGGGGTCACCACAGTGCAGCGGTACAAGTATTTCAGATGCGCTCAACACACAGCTTAATCGATGGCAGCCCGCTCCTGGCACACAGTGGTCGCTGAAAATAATCTTGTACACGGGTGACGGCCTGATCGCTCACAGACGAATCCTCATACCTTGCACATGGAGTCCTCACGGTACGGCTCCCCTCTGGACCTTGCTCCTTCCAATGCTCTCCTCTTCCTCACATGGCTCACTGGTCTTGGCCAGCAGGCAGGCGCTGGTGCTACATGCAGAGGACTTTTCCGTCCCAACATCATGTATGACGCTTGCAGTCATCCACAGCCTTTAGCCAACATTGCCCTGCATTCTGGGACATGTTTGTTTCTCTTCTCACTAATGGTACACGCTTTAAAAATCCTAGCACACAAGCTGAAGTCAACTAAAAGCCATCTCTTCGACGGGTTACACATGACATCGCTCCACTTGTTATGTTATGTGTATTTGTGAAGCCCAATATCGTGGTTCTGACCAGATATGTGTCGAGCCCTGCCTAGTGTAGGTTGGTTAATTGAAAAGCCAGCTCTTCGGCTTCTTGCGGAATCCAGTGAGAGAGGAGGAGGCTCTCGTGGAGTCGGAGGCCATTCCACGCTTTAGAAGCGATGTAAGAAAAGGCTGGTCCTCCTGACGTGGTTCTGTGTATGCGTGGGATGTCTGCGATCAGGAGTCCTATGGAGCGCAGGTGTCTGGGTGGCTGGTGGAAGGAGATGTGGCTGTTTAGGTGAGTCAGGCATGTGTTGTGTAGGGGAATCAACCATTACAACACAGTCATTACAACGCACTACCTTTACAACGCAGTCACTACAACGCAACATCCTTTACATCGCATGCCATTACAACGTATGTCACTACAACGCATACCATTACACCGCATGCCACTACAACGCATGCCATTACAACGCATTATAAGGTAAGTAATGGGAAATAGTCATTTTTACCCCTACACTATCCAACACTTACACTACTGTTGCCCTAAAGTATTATGTATTGTAATTGTATGCGTTGTAATGATATACGTTGTAATGGAATGCATTTTAAGTGTAGTTTCTAAAAATGCGTTGTGATGGCATGCGTTGTAAAATCGTGCGTTGTAATAGATGTTGCGATGTAAAAACCACGTCATAAAGGCATGCATTGTGAAAATTTGCGTTGTAACGTGTCCTATTCGTTGTGTAGTGCCTTGAATGTGTGGTTGAGGAGTTTGGAATGAGTGTGTTTGTTTTCAGGCTCCTTGAGGTGGGGTGTGATGTGGTTCTGTTGGGAGGTTGAGGGTGAGTCTGGCTGCTGACTTCCTAGCTGCACTTGGCTGCCATGATGTCTCCAGAGACCCCACCCTGCAGCCGACCTCAGGATTTGATATTTCTCCTACTCTCCAGCTCATCAAACGATTCATCTACCGAGTTCTGCTGTCACTACAAGTCTCACTGCCGTCACTCCAACCCTACTCCACTCACCTATGGTCCCCTCCATCCCTGTGAGTCCCTTCATATCCCTGCCCATCAGAGGCGTAGGAACTGTGGGGTGGGGATTTGGGGGTGGTGGTGATTTATCGCCCCTCAGATTTTGGATTTGAGGGGACAATATACCCCGCCCTGATTGAAGAGCAGCAGACAGAACATGTCTCTCTGCATCCATTCTGCATGTGCTCTAAGCCCAGCTCTAGCCCTTTAATCTGAGAGCCAGTCTCCGTGGGGGCTCCAAGACCTCTTTCTTCTGTTAATTATTTAATTGTGGTTGTTGAGGCGTTGCGCCTCCCCTAAAACCCTTCTGTGTGTCGAGCCTGGTGAGCTGCAGAGCCAGGGGAGGCAGAGATGCTGTGTGGTGGTGATGCTCCTGCTGGCTCTGTAGGCCTGAGAGTAAGGAGAGGCCCAGCCCCTCTGTGACAGCAATTCAATCATTAGAGAAAACCGAGAAGTCTCGAATCCCTACAGGAGACTGCTCCTGCAGCTTGATGTCAGAGAGACAACCCTGGCAGAGTGTCTGAACCTCCGTGTCTGTGGAAACATTCAAACCAGAGAAGCCCAGCTGCACAGGCTGTGGATAACCTACTGTATACATGTGTGTCTATCCGCTTGATGTAAGGTATATTGATCTCCATATACTAACACTGATTGAATAAGAATAATTGAACACAAAGCAGCGACCTTGCTTTCAAGTTTCAAGTTTATTTTTATTTGCATAGTTAATTAAAACCGTTGCAATACAAAAAATGTATTCAATTAAACACTATCACGTGCATAAATAAAACTCTTGTATCTAAAAGCCGTACTAAAAAACGTGCTGATTCTGTGCAGATATGATAGTATACATCGCTTGTCAATTTTCCCAGCTATCATTTATATGCTCGAAGTGTCTCTTCAGACCCCTTGCACTTCTGCATGTGCTTTTTCTGGCTAGGTTCCTATTGTCGGTATTTCAGCAGCGACTTTGGGTGTTCAACAGAAATGAGAAGGATGTAACGCTACAGTCTCTGAAATGTACAATGTGTAATCTGGACTCTAATCCCAGTTTACTGCTTCACCAAACTGTGTGATCCATGCCCCACTACTTTACTTAACTATGGGCCATATGTATCAAACTCTGATTTTGCGAATCTAAAATTGCGATTTTTTGCGAATCGCTATTTGAGAATCGCAAAACGCTATGTATGTAGGATTTGCAAATTTGTGAAAATCCTTCATATTCCTTAATAGCGAATTGCAAATTGCGATTCACAATTAAGGAATACCTCTGCATTCATTCCTATGAGCCTAGAGGCCCATATGAATGAATGGGAAGACGTTCTCAATTTGCGATTCTCAATTAAAGAATCGCAAATTGGGAATGGAATTTCAAGGGTGCCAGGGTGTCAAAAGGACACCCTGTTGCACCCCTGAAATGTGCATGTGTGCACATGTGGCACACATACATGTCCTAAGGGCATGTATGTGCTCCACATGGCACTTTGAAAAATGCAAAAAAGTGCTTTTTTCAGAGAAATCGCAAATTACCACCAACTTGAAGTTGGTGGTAATTTGTGATTCCTAAAGGCCAAATTGCACTTTTTCTGTGCTTCTTACATTGCATTTAAGGAATAGCAATTTGCGATTCCTTAAATGCGATCGCAAAATAGGGAATCGCAAATTTGGAGATTCCTTATTTTGCGAGACAGTTTTTCTTTTATACATACCACTGAGTCCAATTGCGATCGCAAATGCCCAAAGTCTGCAAATGTTGGCGTTTGCGATCGCAATTTGGAATGATACCTATGGCCCTATGTATAATTTTCCTCCGGTTTGAGAGCACATTGAAGTAATTCAGCACAGCATCTACACTCCACAGAAACCTCACCTGTATATGGTTAATGTAGGAAGTTTCTCTCGTATATACTATACCAAAGGTTTTTTTTTTTTTTGCCTTTTTGCACAATGGAATTTATTTGGTATAAGATCTATGAATTAGGTCAGTTTTAAATAATAGATGTCTATTTTGCTGTTATGGAAATCAGTCTCAATTATCATTGTTAAAAACTTTGTTGCTCCTTCACAGTTTTCCTGCACCTTTTGGATTTTACCGCCCTGAAATTGATACTTGTATAGCGCACTACTCACCCGCAAGGGTCTCAAGGCGCTTGTACGAATACCGCTGTGGAACCCATCCTGGCTTTCCCTGTGAGGCGTCCACTCCTGGGCACCCCCAAGATGGAGGCCAGGCATCCTTAGCGTTGTGGGGGCCGTTGTGGAGATTAAGCAAGCTATTGCCCAGAGTTGCAGAGTGGGACTCCATGATTGGAATAGGCACCGAGGCGAGAATTATCAGGTCCGTGGAATTTTGAGCCCAAGACCCGCCGAGGCGGGGAATTGAACCCTGTCCCAGGCTAGACCTCTGCATCAGGGTCTGCCGCTCTAACCATTGAGCCACACTTCTCCACCTGTCCCCTGTCAGTGCAAAATGATTTATTTTGTCGAAACTCTATGAATCGGACTGGTTACAGGCTTTGGACTTAAGACATATAGAGATACTACTCCATTTATTTGTAATCTGAATTGCAGTATTATGTATTATTCAGTATATTTGCTTAATATCTAAAATTAATTGTTTTTAGTATCGTAACCTAAAAAGTATTCAATTTCGAATTCGCATTTATTGTTCAATGAATTTGAAATAGTGGGGGGTTTTTGTACAAGTTTTTAAAGTTTACTTGCAATGGTTTTTGTTGATCAAGCAATAAAGATATACTACTACTATACCAAAGTAAGGTATAGTGTGCACAGAGTCCAGTTGATCCCCAAAGGCTTACAGAGGTAAAAGTAGATAATACCTTACTCTCTAATTGTGGTAGTGTGGGCGAGCAGTAAGGCTTTATTAGAGGGTAGCGTTAAGCATTTATTGTACACACTCAGGCAAGAAATTATGTCACACACTCAAAGACCGAACTCAGACCAATTGTTTGTATAAAAAAAGTTTCTGTAGCTGTATTTTATTTTCAGAACCTATGCAGGATTTGGTACAGGTAAGTAAAATGGCACCTTTCAAACAGGTTGATAAGAATAAGCAAGCTGGATGAAATTGACTCCAGACAGAGGCCGCCGGCGTCGTCGGCAGGCTTGAGGTAGGTCAGAGATCACCAAATCTCAGGTCAGGTTCGATGGGGGGACCTCCTCGGGGTGTTGGGCCACTCGAACTTGGGCCATGGGTGTTGGGTGTAGAGTGGTACAGACTCGCAAATTCGGCTGGAGGCAGAGTCTGTTTTTTGAGCAAGTTCGATGCTCACAGGGGATAGAGTCTTTGTTGGGAAGGCAGGGTAAGTCTTCCGGGTTCTCAGGGGCCACTGACTGCTGGACATGCTGGGATTCTGCTGGAGTAGGTCAAGATTGGGATAGGTCGGTAGGGCTGGGGCCAAGACAGTTGGTGTCCTCCTCCCCTTCCTTCAACATGGCTTTTCAATCCTTCTTCTTCTTGCTTATCTGAGGAGGCAAGGTTCGGAGTAGCCCCTAAATACTAAATTTAGGGGTGTTTAAGGTAGGTACAGGCTGGGGCCAATGGGTCCCTTGCCTGGGGTGGGTACATCCCCAATTATGCCACCCTTCAGTGGGAGGGGGCCATATGCCTCTCTCTGGATGGCTGGGTCCCCCCAACTTCAAGATGGAGGGGACTGAGAGTGGTGCTTTGCCTCGCCTCCTTCACCTGAGGGGTGGAGTTGGCAGGGGTGGGCACACCTCTCCTCCTATCTTGGTTTTCCTTTGAAGCTTCCCCTTCATGAACCCAGCCCATCCTGGGGGAGGAGGCTTGGCACCTCTGCCCAGGATGTGCTTTGCTTCAGGACCCGGAGATCCAGGGGCCCAGTACCATGTCTGGTGGTGGCAGCTGGCGAGCAGCCACTCAGCCAGGACACTAGTGTTAGGTCGTTTTTCAGGGGGCATCTCTAAGATGCCCTCTGAGTGCATTTTATATTGAATCCAACACTGGCATCAGTGTGGTTTTTATGGGCTGAAAAGTTTGATACCAAACTTCTCAGTCTTTAGTAAAGCCATCTTGGAGCTATGGAGTTCGGGGCGCCAAATTCCCAGCCTATTGTTTAACATGGCTTCACTGCACTTACAATACCTGTGAATGGCACAGGTACTGTAGGGGCCCAGGCCCCATGCCACTGTGCCCTCACCTTTGGTATTGTGCACCCTGCCTGAGGGCGATAAGCCTGCTACAGGGGTGACTGACCTGTGCCAAAGGCAGTGTTTTGAAGGGCATGGCAAACAGGGACATATGCCATGTCGACTTGTAGTTTTAGGATCTCCTCCTTGCAGAAAGAATGCACTGGCAGTGTGTATGGGTCGTGGGAGGAGCCTCTGAGGGTGGCAGAATACATGCTTCCGCCCTCAGAGACTTTCTCTGGCTACAAGGCCCTTGGTGCCCTTGGCACCTTTTACTCGGGAACTTATATGGAGGCCAGAGGAGTGCCAATGTGGGAGCACAGGTAAAGTTTTGGGGAAAGAACACAGGTCCTGGGTACCTGATTAGCTGTAACCCCAGGCACACTTACTCAAGAAGTATCAAACATCAGGCAAAAAGTGGAGGGCAATCATGAAACAAACATTTGCAATGCAATAGGTCTCGCATTAGAAAAGTTTGAGCTATTGGTATTGTAAGTGACACATTTTGTATTTATGTGTTGGTTTTGAAAATAGCTAAATAATAGCTTTGTCATTTACAATTCCAATAGTTTTAACTTTCGTGAATGTGACACCTATAGCATTTGTAATGCAATATGTGTTGTATTTACGTAACTTAGATGTATTGATATTACAAATAACAATGGCTTTTCATTTTTTTAAATAATTAATACTTAAATAAAAGGTTTTGTAATTTATAATGGCAATAGCTTAAACTTTTGTAAATAACTTTTGTGAAGATTATTGTCAGTGTATTTTATTGTGACGAAAATCCAAGAACAGAAGTGAAATATTAACATCTTTTTGTGACATTTGTAATGAAGCTTGAAACATTGAGAGAACATATTTGAACCAGTTGTTGTTGAATGGTTGCACAGATTAATGCTGTGGTGGCGACGAGTGATGCTGTGGCGTTCAGTGATGCTGTGGTAGCGCATAGTGATGTTGTTGTGCCCCTGAGTGATGCTGTGGTGGTGCTGAGTGATGCTGTGGTGATACGATAGATAGAGTGAGTGCGATAGATAGATAGATAGAGGGAGGGCGATAGATAGATAGAGGCAGGGCGAGGGCGATAGATAGAGGGAGGAAGGGCGATAGAGAGAGGGAGGGCGATAGATAGAGTGAGGGAGGGTGATATAGGGAGGGCAATAGATAGATAGAGGGAGGACGATAGATAGATAGAGGGAGGGTGATAGAGTGAGGTAGGGCGATAGATAGAGTGAGGGAGGGTGATAGATTGAGTGAGGGAGGGCGAAAGATAGAGTGAGGAAGGGAGGGTGATAGATAGAGTGAGGGAGGGCAATAGATAGAGTGAGGGAGGGCGATAGATAGATAGATAGAGTGAGGGAGGGTGATAGGTAGATAGAGTGAGGGAGGGCGATAGATAGATAGAGTGAGGGAGGGCGATAGATAGAGTGAGTGAGGGCGATAGAGTGAGTGAGGGGGGTAGAGTGAGTGAGGGCGGTAGAGTGAGTGAGGGCGGTAGAGTGAGGGCGGTAGAGTGGTAGAGTGAGAGCGGTGGAGTGAGGGCGGTAGAGTGGTAGAGTGAGAGTGGTAGAGTGAAGGCAGTAGAGTGGTAGAGTTAGGGCTGTAGAGTGGTAGAGTGAGGGCGGTAGAGTGGTAGAGTGAGGGCGGTAGAGTGGTAGAGTGAGGGCAGTGGAGTGGTAGAGTGAGGGCGGTAGAGTGGTAGAGTGAGGGCGGTAGAATGAGGGCAGTAGAGCGGTAGAGTGAGGGCGGTAGAGTGGTAGAGTGAGGGCGGTAGAGTGGTAGAGTGAGGGCGGTAGAGTGGTAGATTTAACAGCAGTGACACTTTTGCAAAGTGTCCGAGGGGGTGGGGCCATGCAGTGGCATTAAAAGCCTGTATTTCATTTCCTTGCAGTGAACAGCGAGCTGTGAGCAGTTTGTGCTTACCAATGCAAAACTCTAAAGATTCCTGTTTCTGACTGATCACAGAAAGAAGAGATAAGCAAAATTACAAGCAGCCCTTGTCAGTACTTATTAGAACATCTATGCATGTCTGGCTGTAGTCATATAATGCACATAAATGCAGGCTTACCGGGGTGTGTTGCGTAGATGGAGCGGATGCTTAAAATTATGCAGGGTAGGCCAAGGGACCAATTGTGCCTGGTATGGATATTACTCTAGGTAATAATGCCTAAAATTAGCCTTAGTTTTACCAACAGTCAAGAATTGTAATAATAGTAAGGCTTCTAGCGTTAAATTGCTAGTAAAGGAACAGTATGCAGGCAAGCAGCATTTCATGTGAGTGGCACGCTGGAAATAGAGGTCGCCACTTGTCGCTCACGTTAAAATACACAGTTGAAGGAATCAGTGATTAACACGGCGCCCATATAATGAACACCGCCGCTCATCTCTTGCATTAAAATAACAATAGTGGAAGTCAGTAATAATGTGGACAGCACAGCGTGCCTATAATAATTAAAGACTCGTCTCTCGTGTATTAATAAACATTAGCGGGAGTCAGTGATTGTGTGGGCAACAAGGCTGTCTTATAACCTGCAGGAGAAGGGGTCGCCACATGGAAGGGGTGCTCCCCTTTCTGATAAATTCGGCAGTGTGCCGGAAATAGAACAGCTCCGGTAATCTATATACTCACAGGGATGACCGTCGGGCAATGCGGACGTGTTTAAGTACACGGCAGAACCGCTCAGACCTATTTGTTCGTCAGGCCTCGCTAACGATCGCCGGCTGTAGACAGGAGCCAGTGCTCTACTATCCAAGTTAGAGTGAAAAAAGATCGGTGTCTCAAGAGAGTAAAAACCAAGTTTGAATGCAGTTAAAGGGTGCAATTTCGAAAAATGCTAACGTTTTTGTTGGGAAAGACAGGTTTATGTTTTATGTTTAGGACCTGCAATACAAACAGAGGGCATACACAATTTGAACTGGGTTGCGGTGTCGGGCACCGGTTGAAGCTGAGCAGAGGAAAGGCAGCGCTGGGAGGGGGGCTGCGCAACCATGCCAGCATTCCGATTCCCGAGCAGATGGTCCTGTTTATGACCTGCGGAGCGCGTGAAGTGGCTGGTGGCAAATGGAATCAAAGCAGCCGGTCCCTTTGATGTTCTTGGCTTGTCTTGCTTTGTTGGAGGGGTAGGTGGAGCGAATTCCTGTGCAGGCGCCTGGCTCACATGAACTGTACACGATCCGCAGTGGGTAGACTTTTTAGGTCTGCTTACTATAAATTTTGCCTATCATCCCTTCGAAATGGAATAGGCGAGACCTAAAAAGGGGCACTTTCCTATAGTTAATATATAATAATACGTCACATTTAATAACAAAATAGACTTTATCAATGTAGAACATGACAAACTGACACAATTTCGGTAATCTTAGGCAATATCAGTACATGGGGATATTCTTGAATGTTTGATGTACCCCCCTCCCCCCACTGAGTAGTTACTAGAAGCAAGGGATCCCAGCCTAAGCATTTTCAATATTTTGATCATCAAAACAATACATGAAAAATTCATTAAAAAGTAACATATATACAAATGATGACATATTTATTACATTCACAAAGAAATAAAAAATATATAAATGTTAATTTTAATAGGCAGGTTGTGTTTTTCTAAATTTAATTGAGGCCAAATGTTCAACTGTACATTTTTCCAAGGGGCTCCACGTGAAAGAAGCCTGTCTCTCTGACCTATCTCTATTCCATTTCTCTCTTGAAACCTCTCTTCCTCTAACTGACTCATTCTCTCTCTTCAGTGGCATCTGAAGGCTATTGTGGGCCTGGGCAAGACATAGTTCAACTGTTGTGTGATCCTGTTAAAGGTTAGTATCAGAGGATATGAATTATCAGGAAATGAGTAACAACACTGAAGTTTGTTCCACACAGGGGCACCAAAATATGTCTTGCCCAGGGCCCCTAAAGACCTCAAGATGAAACAGCCTGCCAGCAACGATCCATATAGTCAAGACATTTAATAAAATACCAAAACCAATTTAGTAAAATTAACAATAATTGAATGATGAAAGTGACATGGAAATACACTAAATATGATGTTTGGAACAGGAGATATTAAAATATAAAACTGAATCCTTTTAAAAACCAAAGCAGACTTAGTAAATGAAAATGAGCAAATGTTCTTCTCGCTGTGGTGCTGCAGAGTAAACAAGCGACCTCTAGAGGGCGGTGGTGCTCCGTTTTTATCGCGGTACAAAGCAATGTCCCGGTGTTTAAAAGTGACTCGTTTTAAGACAATGCCGCCCTTAAAATAAACATAGTAATTGATGATTTCTTTGATTTTAAAAAAAAATAATTCTATATAAAACCAGCCACCCTCAACTGAAGCTGAAAATGCCATAGCAATAATTACGAATCTTGCTGCAAATATAACAATGATTTTCGAAAAGTGTATACAAAAAATCCCACTTAGTCAAAACGTCTCTGCCATTTGAGAAGTTCCACGGCGCGAGCAGGTCCTTCGGGATAGAAATGACTCTCTTACCCTTGTGGGCCTACAAGATACAACACATGACTGACCTCCTATTTCACATGTCACTAATACAGTGCTTAATTTGAGCCGGTGCTTGCCCCACTCGTTCATGGACACTCTGGGCGTCACTTCTCACTGCGCCCTCCTTGTGACATGATCGATGCGTCATATTTATTGTATGACGCATCATGTTGCAAGGAGTTACAGATACGTGAATTTTTCTCACCTATCTGCAGGTGCAAAAGTGACGCATTGTTGGAGTGTGTCACAAAAGTGACGCAACTCCAGCAATGTGTCCTTTCACATGGGGCAAGCCCCATGTGAAAGGGCCTGTGTCAGTCTTACGCCTGCTGTGAGGCAGGGGTAAGATATTGACGCATTTGCGTCCTAGAAGTGGCGCAGTGAAAACTTATAGATTTCACTGCGTCACTTCTATGACCCTTTGTTACGTCAGAACGCCCCCCCCTGCATACATTATTCTCGGCGCAGGTATAATGTGGCGGAGGGGTTTACATAGTGACGCTTCTACCTAGATGCGCCACTTTGTAAATATGGTGCAACAAGGCACATTTTTTACGCCGCTGGTGCATCACAAAAAGTGACGCACCGGCAGCGTAAAAGTGACGCACTGCCTCATAAATAAGGCCCTGAGTTGTTTTCTATTTTCACACTTTGATTTAGAGCAAGCAACAGAAAGGCAGAAAAGGGAGAAAGACAGGGCCTGGAGAAATATAGGAAAACAGTGACAAAGAGAACACGCAGGGATGAAAAAGAACTTTGGGGCATATTATCAAGAAACGGCGTTAAAATTATCGCCGCTTTAGTGGCAGGAAACTGCTGCTAAAGCGGCGATAACGGGTTTGATAATATGCCCTTGTGAATTCCCATAAAAGCCCATGTTCTGGTGTGAACCTCGGCTTCTATGGGAATCCTCAACGGCGTATTATCGAGCTCATTACCGCCGCTTTTGCGGGAGCATTTCTATTTCTTCCTTGCGCTGGTGCACTGTATGCTGCCTGGCACCAACGAGGCCGCCTCGCAGCATAGTGCAAGGGTGCCTGCGTCACACGCAGGATTGTAACAGCGCTGTGTCTCTGCTTTGGAGCAAGTGCTATGTAGAATTATGTACAGCATGCCTTGGGTTCTACGTCACATCATGTGCTACAAATAGATATGAAAACACTGTTTAATTTGGATACCACCAGCAGGGGCGGCTCCTCCACGTGGGCGGCGGAGCACCGCCCACTGCTTCCTCGCAATGCGAGGAGCAGAAACGTAAAATGGTATAAATACCATTTTACCTTTCTGCTTCGCGCACTGCGAGAAAGCAGAAGGGTATGCCTGGTTTGGGGGGGGGGGGTCGGGGAGGAGTGGCCTGCCCAATGTTATGGGCGCTGACTGTTTGGTCGGCCCCAGGGCCAACCAAACCAGTCATAGGACTCTCCGTTTTCTCCATGTAGGCTGCTGCGTGGCCTGCATGAAGAAAACAGCCTCCTTGTAGACGCCTGTAAGGACGTGTCCTAGCCAATCACAACGCTGCCATTGTAGCGTTGTGATTGGCTTACGGGTAGAGAGGGAGGCTGCCTGCTTCTGCTTCCTGTGAGCAGAGAGCAGGAGACACAGGAGTCCGGGACCAGAGGGGAAGGTACGTTTTTGTTTCATTTGAGTTTTTATTAAGTTAACCCCCCACCCACGATTCATGCTGGCCGCGAGTGACCACCAGTGCACTGTTACGACACCTTCCTGCACAAAAACATTCCTTCGAGGCATATTCCTCTTCCAATGTAAGGGAAGTAACGAGAGGAAATAAACATATTTCTCCTTCTGTCAGGTAGGCAAATCATTTTGGCACAAACACAGGTTTATTTCTTTGAAAATCTGGGTTTGCATCAGAGTTCATGGGAGGATGTATGTGACGGCCCATGATCCGCCTATGTGACGCCTTCCCGTGGCAAGGTAACGCAAGGCAGTGCGTGCCTACTGCCCCTTGTGAAGCGCTAGTCCCAGCTCAGTCCTTACGGCACTCTGTCCGGGGCCCTTGCCTTGCTTCTTTTCTGCTGGTTCGGAATCTGGAAATTATCGCCCGGCCCTCACATTGGTAGAGTTACACGTTTCTGCTGCTTTAATCGCAAAAAACGTTGTACTATCCCCCCTCATTCCATGAAAAGAGATTTTTCCATTCTCACCTCCAACGGTCTAGTGCAGTGGTCTTCAAACTTTTTATTGCTATGCCTCACAAAAAGAAATAATCATCGGGGGGCCCCCCTTTAGAAATGTTCTCAATTATTCTATTGACCTGGCAATGTTTAAATATGTCTAGACGTAGTTAAACATTGTAGTTACGTTCTGTTACCGTTTTAAAATGCAATCAAATGCATGATTGCCAAACATACTATTCAGGTCAGGCAGGCAGGCCTCACTAACGTGTAGAAGTACCCACAGTGTGGATATTAGAAATGGGGTCGGGGTTTTGAAGAATAATGGGGGTCCATTCCCTTTTGACCCCTTCTCGCAGGCAGAATATAAATTACAAAAGTTGTTATAGTACAGAGCAGTTTAATGCCCCTCACCACCCTTCTGAAAAGAAAGCACCTCTATCACCATGATACTTCTTTTGGCCAGAGCCTGGCACCCCTCCCCCATTAGTTGAAGCCCACCCCCTCCGCGAGGCAGACCCCCAGTTTGAAGACCCCTGCTCTAGTGGGACCCCGCTTAGACTACAGGAACGCAATTTACCGTCTGCATCTAGAGTAGTCACCCATCTACCTGGTGATTCAAATGCGAGGCCGTTTAATCTGTAACGCACATCTGTCCTTTTACATAGTGCCAATATCGGCAAACACTCAGCCTCCCCCATACAGCATTCTCCTAGAGCAATAACCAGACAAGACACATTCTTTGTGGAGAAAATTGCTGCCGGTTTAATAGCATTACAAAAATGCCACCATTGGTTATCTTACGGGCGATCCCAGGGCAGGCAGCCCCTCGCCACCTGCCCACCTGATGAGCCAAATGACACCGTGGCCCTGCCCAACAATGTTTGCCATATTTTCGGGTAGGGAAGACCCCTCCCACTGGTGGACTAACCTCCTACCCCTCTGCTCACGCCCCATAAGGGAGCGGAGCCTGCCAGGCAACCCCCGGTTGCTCAGGTCCACAACCGCCCGTAGGACTAACGAGGAGCCGGCGATCCTCCAGGGTCCAATGCGAGGACCTCCCTGTGGATATTTGCCTTTGCACTCTTGCTGTGCTCCTGCAGAGGGTACCCGTATGTACCTTACAGCCTCGGGATCGCCCTGTAACTCCGCCACAGCTCTGGGTGTGGCCACCGTCAACCCAGAGCCCCCCACCAAGATAGCTTTCTTTACTTACACCCAGCTGTCTCTAAGACCTCCCCCAGGTCAAGTAGGAGCAGGTCCCTACCTACTCTGGACAGGTGTACCCCATCTTCATCAAAACACCCTGTGGCCTTCGTGTGCAGCAACCCATGATGGATGAAGTCAAACCCCCTTTGCTCTGTGAATTTCTTCATGGCGCTGTTAACCTTCCTGCAAGAGACCTCCATGGCTTCCTTCGATCGTGCGCCCTGCCACACGCGCCTGGGTTTTATCTCAAACCACCATATTTCACAGGTCCCCTGCTGGTTGCTCCTTACACGTGGTGACCGTCAATGCTTGAAGCAGTGCCCTTCTCCCCAGCGATGCCAGATTATTCCCTCCCAGGTGTTTGACCAGCACATTAGGAGGAGGAATGACCCCCCCCCCCCCCCAACGACTCTGCTGCAGCTTCCTCAGCAGCAGGTCCAGCGCATGCCTGGGTCTCCGAGCCAAATAATGTCTACTTTGTTCAGTGAATTTACGCATGGCGCAGAAAACTCTTTTGCGCGAGGCTTCCTGGCCTCCCTTGACGGGCTCCTAGCTTTACTAATCAAGGGGTTATCCTTGACCCCTATCTCACATGTCCCTCAATAGTTGCTATCTTACGCATGGAGGACTTCATGTCTTACAACAGTGCCTTCCTACCCAGGAAAGGCAACTTATTGCCTCTTAAGTGTATGTCCCACTGTTAGGGGAGAGACACCCCCGCCGGTCTGTGCCGCAGCTATCTTCAGCAAGCTGTTCCAGCGCTAGCCTAGGCCCCCAAACTGAATTAACTCGGGGGTGGAAACAACACCCGTCTCCGATTCCTGCATTCCACCCCTCTTGCCACTCTGAAGACGCACGAAAGGCCATATACCCAACCATTGATCCTGGCCAAATAAAGAAATGCTGGGTTGCTTAACACCCTAAATTGAGCACTGCACACCTTTCTATACACTCCAGATTGAAACCAAGCCGTTTTACCTACATCCTTCATGCTCAAGCCTCTCTCCAGGTCCAGCAAACCTGTCCATGCAACCTCTGGACAAGGGTAGGCATCTTTACCTACATCCAGCTGATACCCGGGCCTCTCGTGTCCTATTGCCTGCACGTCCATCCCTGTCTGCAAGTGATCAAAGATGCTGAGTCACCATGCTATTGTCCCCACCCTGGCGTGAGTGACCCCCTGCCGAACTACTGCTATTGTAACCTGGAAGCATCCAAATGGATGGTGAGAACGGGAGGACAGTTTGCAACGAATCCCCCCCAGTCTGACTGAGGACTTTGATGGACATTGTGTTGCCGTCCCGGTGTACCCACCCTGGTGTAGAATACCCAGCCCCCGGACTGGGAAGGTGCTGGGAGCAGGAGAGGACATGTAGTGGCTCTAATCCACTTTAAGTTATGCCTGAGTACAACCACAGCCCCAACTGAACGGGTTGCTGCTGGCTCAGTCCAGCGCTAAGCAACGCCTGGCCTCTACTGCGCCTGCCCCCTAGCCAGGCTATTGACCTTTACTACCTCCTGTATGTTAATAGGGGACTATTATATGACAGGTCAATGTCTTTGCTACCGACACATCTGCAACTATGGAGCCCCTTGTGGTCTTTCCCCAATCAGATGCTAATCCTGTAAAGTGGGGTTCCAAAATTGATAACAGAGCCACTACCAATGTTCATTATTAGTGCACTGCCCTCATACCTGAACCCCTGAGGGTCCCAAACACTGGGAGGCTGCCTCCTGTGCCTCTTGTGGCACTAAATAGGTCTCCTTCATGGACCCGGGGCAGCCTGCAAATACACTACATTGGCGACCCGTTCGCAGTAGAATTGAGCTCAGGGCCCTGGTTATCGTCCTTAAAGCTCTGTGTGAAACTTCTCCAGATTTCATGGCAGCCGAAGTCAACAGGCAAAAGTCGACCCGTAAACTCAGATCCAATGATAAACATATTCTAGTAGGCCAGACAGCCCAAACTGTGCCTTTCGGAGCCCACGCCTTCCTTGTAATGGCAGCCTGAATCTGGCATTCTCTCCCACCGTCTCTTGGTTCTGAATCTTCAATGTTTCACTTTAGAAAATTATTTCAAAAAATTGTATTCAGCCAATAGGTACACCTTTTGCATTTGTACAGACTGAAAAAGTACATGAAGCTACGGTGTATGCATGCTTTATAAATTACCCTTACCATGATATACCATGGGGTGAGCTCTCCTGCCCTCAGAGAAGCCTTCCAAGCCGAGAGGTTCAAGGGCGAAGGAGTCACTACCCCTCAGGTTTCCTTCCAGCGTCCATAAGTAACACTTAACGTTTGGTACAGGGGTCTTCCTGCACTGAATGTTGGGGCCCCCTGACGGAATCCGGGATCACTGACTAAATATCGACAACACTAATATAGAATGGACAGAATATCGACACCAAAAGATCGAAGTACAAAATATCGACTCCCTAGCTACAAACAGGTAAGTACAAAAATATCGAAGACAAACTATTGTTGTTTAAAATATAGTTTGTAAAAAATATCGAATTTTTTGAATATTTTAAAAGTAATATTAACTTAATTAATCAATATAATTAATTAAAGCATACTTATAATGAATTTAAAAATGTAAAAATTACTAAATGATATATACAATACCTAACAATTTTTTTACATTAGTGTTGGACAGTGGGAGGTTAAAATGTACTATTCCCACTCCAGTGAGTAGAAAAGTAGGGAAAGCATTGGATAGCGGGAGGGTAAAAATTACTGTTCCCACTCCAGTGAGTGCAACAGTCAAAAAAGCGTTGGATAGCGTGGGAGTAAAAATTGCTATTCCGATATTTTGACAGTCGATATTACTTACCTGTAATTAGATATTATTAACAACTATATTATGTCCATTCGATATTATGTCCATTCTATATTTTGGACTCGATATTCTGTCCATTCGATATTTTCTTTTCGATATTATGTCTATTTATCGTCCAACCCCCAAAGCCAGAACATGTCAGCTCCAGGCCTCTGCTGGGCACATCTGCGCCCGCCCTCTGATGGAAGGCTGTAATTCATCTACAAGACCCCCTTCTTCCAAAGAAGGCCAGCTTCCTTGATCACCATTGCCTGTCAGATGTGACAGAAAGACGCTTGTGCAGGCGGTCGTTGATGAGTGAAAGGAGCCACCTGCATTTCCGGAGACGGAGGTGTTTGTGACCCCAGCTAGATGTCAGCCCCAGGGGTTCACCACAGCAAAGGAATGAAACCACCGCATTCACGGGTCCGCTTCCCGACAGACATCCAGCAACTTTGTCAAAGTCACCCTTTGCAGCATATATATTAAAAACCCAGGGCCCCATTACCGTCCGCCCGCCACCGTAACGGTAAACGGGACCGACCGCCAGATGTGTGGCGGTCCCGCCAGGCCTATTAGGATGCAACCGCCACCCTGGCGGTCGCATCCCGTATACTTTACATTGCGGCGGGCGGTGCTGTAAGCGGCACCCACCGCAATGTAAAATATGCAGGTTGTGCATTGGCATGCATAATGTGACAGGCACCGCGCGGCGCTTGCCACCTTGTGTATGCCAATGAAGGGGGGTAACCACAAGTGCAGCCCTCCACCCCCTCCCGGGACACGTAACGGGCACCTAAAGCATTTTTCGCTGGCCTTTCCGCCATGGAAAGGCCTTTCAATTGCATATGATAATATGGATGGCGGTGCCTGCAAGGCACCACCACCATATTGTCTGCCTTTTACCCCGGCCGGCAATCCGAGCGGCGGAAAAGCGGCATATGGTCTTTCTGTCAGCCGGTGTGCCCCTCGCCATACTAATATGGCAGGGGTGTCATAGGGACATTTAGCGAGCGGAACGCCACCGCCGGCCCGGTAGATCGCCAACGCCAGCCGGGCGGTGGCAATCCGCCCGAGATCATAATAGGCCCCTCAGTGTGATTATTGGTTTTTATTTATTTACTTTTTTTATTCTGTGAGAATTGCATATTTAGGCATTTCCTAACTGGAGTTGAACAGAATAGCTTTAAAAAAAGAAAATGTCACTCTCAAGAGACCACAGCTGCTCTCACAAACATGGCTTCATGCTCATGGTTTTGGTTGCAAGTTGAACACACATTTTAATTTTTAGAGTTTGCTGGCGAAAGGTGTTTCATAAGTGTTAAGTGCTCACTTACAGCAGGGTTACAAAGTGACTCATCTATCGTTCAAACGTGCAATGAGGGCATTGTGTTCACTGCTAAGTGCCAGGCATGAGCGGCACTGTAACATGGCTCCCCTCTGTTTATGGTGTAGGGTTTTCTCCAAATGTGGATGGTGAAAACCATACTGCAGACTCATGTTTGGAATTTAACTTTAAAGGAGCTTGCACTATTTCTGCACACTTCACATCAGCGTATTAAAAATAAATCAAGCCAATTAAAGAGTAAGAACCACATCCCCACATGATTTTAACTATGACATTCAGAACTGCACAACATATCCCAGAGGAGTTCCCTGGAATCTGAGACAGTCAGAGAGAGGTAACCCCAGGACTAAACAACACAACAGATGTGTCTCTGGTACAGGACACAATAATGCAGATGTGGCCTCCAGACAAGCACACAACTCCCTGGACACATCTCCTGAACTGCACACAACACTCTAGATGAGATCTTCAGAACTGGGGGCAAATGTCTTATGTGGCCAGCAGAAGTGAAGAGTATACTGCAGATGTTTCCCCCAGCACTGGCGGCCTGGTGGTCTCCACAATGGGACACAACGCGCCAAAGGAGCTCTTGAAAACTGGACAAAATAACATAACGGGTATTTGCGGAGCACATGTACACCCCCAAGAAGGTCTCTTGGTTCCAGTCACAGATACCAGCTGTTCATTCTAACCCAGCTCAAAGGTACTCCATTTATCAACCTAAGAAGGATGTATGGCTGAGTGGACTCACTACTCTTGAAGACACCTCCATGATGGTGCCAACCACTTCAGATGAGACAGTATGTGAGATGAGACATTACCAGTGCTGTGTACACTGGACACTGGTGCCACAGCCTCCCTCGTGTGCTGGTTGCATCTCATGAACGGCACATCTCCTAGAGGTGTCTTTCTCTATGTGGCCTTTGGCACTGGACACAAGACACTAGAGGTAACCCTTAGACAAGGGTGAGCAGAAAGAATATTGAGTAAAAAATATCGAGGTGCACAAATATTGAGTCATAAATATCGTGGTTCAGAAATATCGACAGCAAGACTATCATGGTCAAGAATATAGACTTAAGGTAAGTATGATCGATTTTAAAGATATATTTTAGTATATATTTTAAATGTATGTAATGTATGTAACAAGGAACAGATGCAGATACTTACGTTGATGAGGCTGCCTTTTAGAAGGTGCTTTAGAATGTTCACAAAGGTTGTGTTCTAATTAAATTCAATTATCACATGAATAATCTCATCTGAATTTTATACACATATCGCAAATTATGGGGCCGATTTTGATAGCAGTTTTTCCGCATCCTCCGGGCCGGCGGAAGCCACCGCCGGCCCGGAGGATGGGGAAAAACCGCTGCAGAGCCTCCAAAGACCCACAGCCAAATTAGGATGGCTGGTGGGTCTGGAATTCCGTCCACAGCTTTTCCACCGCGGTCGGCTTCCGATTGCGGCGGAAAAGCTCTAACATAGCTGGCGGTGTCTATCAGACACCGCCAGCCATATTAGGATGGTGGTGAATACATGCTTTTCCACTGCGGCTTTTCTGCCGTGGAAAAGCATACAGACTTTCACTTCGGGGGCCTGTTGCGGGCCACCTGGGTGAAAGGGGGGTGGAGGGTGCACATGGGGGGTACCTATGGTACCTCCCTGCATTTTCGTGCACAAAGCGGCAGGCACTGCGCAGTGCCTGCTGCTTTGTGCATGCAAATGCGATGCTTGCATTTTTAACCTTGCGGCGGGTGCAGCTTGAAGCTGCACCTGCCGCAGTGTTAAAGATAGAGGACGTGACCGCCACCTTGGCGGTCACATCCTAATCTACTCGGAGGGAACACCGCAGCCCCTGCGGACGTTCCCCCTCCTCAGGGGTCGCGGACGGACTCAAGTCCGTCCGCGATCCTAATGATTCCCTATATTCGATTATCTAAATGTGGATTATACACCGATCTTCGTATTATTGTACAACCACTGATCATACAGTACTCTCCATATGAAGACCTTAAAAGTATAACATAAAGCTCCATTATCAACAGGAAGCTCTTCCATCAGATCTCCACTGTTAGACCCACATGACTCGTGGTGGTGATCCATGACTTAATGTAAGTGAATATTGTGACGGTCCCCTGATGAAGGCACTCCAGCCGAAATGCGCATAGTGTTTAACCTACCGCCAGCCTTCTCATTCATGGGGATTGTTCTGGATTTCGCCACTCTTTCTATACTGTGCAATGTTTATATATACAAGTACTGTATAAAGTTAAAAGCAAATTTATAAATATGAAATGAAATGTTTTTCATGGACACAATAATGGTGCACAATCTTTGACAATGTGTTGATGGTTTTAACTATTTACTAAAACATAATTTTTGATAAATGGAATAAAAATAAAAAATATTTTCTATATTAAAAGATATGTGCCATGTCTAAGACTTGTAAGTATTGCACATTGACCTGTAAGATGTCATTGTTGTTGCGCCCGTATATATTTCCTATTGTGTACGCTTGTCTAGGTTACTTTCCCTATATTGTTGTTTACTCCCTACATTGTGCATGTCGGGGGCCCTTCTTTCCAAACTTATAATTCCCCCATATGATACCAACCTTAGAAAAGCATTTGCAATGCAATGGTCTCGGCATCATTAATGGTAGAGCTATTGGCAATGCTCATGACATTTCTTTTTTTCTTTAAATCACAAATAAATGGCATTGTCATTAACATTGCCAATACACAGCACTCTGCACTCAACAGCACACAATGCTCTGCACACTCACTGCTCTGCGCACTCACTCTGCACTCACTACTCTGCACTCACTACTCTGCACACTCACTTTACACTCACTCCTCGGCACTCACTCCTCTGCACTCACTCCTCTGCACTCACTCCTCTGCACTCACTACTCTGCACTCACTACTCTGCACTCACTACTCTGCACTCACTACTCTGCACTCACTACTCACTATTATGCACTCACTACTCTGCACTCACTACTCTGCACTCACTACTCTGCACTCACTACTCACTATTATTGTTGGACAGGCCACGTGAAAGGCTTGCTCCCTCCCCGCACGACCAGGCCCGAGCCCGGCTCTTCAGGTGTTACACGCAACAACCACCCGTTTCCCGTCTCATATGGGACCCCTGCCCCTGAACATCTCCACACCATGGGCCCGATTCCCTACCGGCCCTCTCGCCCGGCCTGGGCGCCATCTTGGACACAGCACCACGAGGCCGCATGGCCTCCGATCGACCCTAACCCTGGGCCTGGCCAGGCCCCGACATCCCGGCACCACCATCCACCCAGGAGGTGAGCGGACTACTTGGCAGGTCAATGGGAGAAAGAGGTGTCGATGGTTCTCCCCCGCCAGGTGCCGATCGCCCCCAGCTCCCCCAGGCGCTGGCTCCACCCCCCTGCTGGGTGTCTGGACTCCCTCATCCCGGACCTCCCGACCTCCAAGTGCGAGGGTCCGGACATCAAAGGGCGCCAGACCTATAACTGGGGCAGCTCCAGAGCAGGAAGGCAGTTGTATCCTGGAGTCGAGAGACGCAGTGAGGAACTCATCCTTGACGGACTACTGGCGCTGCCGTAGCCCTGCCTTGCGAACTATCGACCTGCCTGCTGGCGCTGCCGCAACCTTCTGAAACCTTCATCGTCGTCGGGACCTGCTGGCGTGGCCGCGGACCGTTTGTAATCACCACCTTCATCGGGACCTGCTGGCTCCGCCGCGGACCGTCGCTACCTTCAACCATCCCGGGACCTGCTGGCTCCGCCGCGGCCCGATCATCTAGAACGCCGAGCTCGAGGATTGTGAGCTATTTTATCTACCACCATATTCACCAGATTGGTAACAAGACTGTCCCGCTACCCCCTTTCCCAACCAAGAGACTAGAATAGAGGGGACCCCTGAGTCCAGACCTCCTTGTACTATTTCACCGTACTTAAAGAATTGCTTATAAAATAACGTTGAACCTTATCCTTGTGTGGTGTACATCTGTGGGGGGGAAGTTACTTGTCTGTACGATCGCTGGAGACGGCTCTCCCCGGAGACCTCTCCCCTTGTCCTCGGCCGACCCTCCCGGTCCGTCTAACAATTATGCACTCACTACTCTGCACTCAGCACTCACTACTCTGCACTCTGCACTCACTACTCTGCACTCACTACTCTGCACTCACTAGGAGGAAGGATACACAGTTATACGAGTAGATTGTCCAGGTTTTTTGCTTTGGATTCTGCGACTTGCAATCCTCTGTACCCCTTTATAAATTCAGATCTGCAAATCTCAGAATTGAAAGGAAAACATCTGGACTTGATTAGATACTCCTACTCGGAACCAGAAAGCTTGAGAGGGTTGAATGAGCCTGCTTAACTCTGCAGTTCGGTAAGTGCTTCCTAGAATCAAGCGACAGGAAGTGTTGAGTTAAATATGAGGTCCAAGTCACAGGCACATCATGCTAGTCTCCCTCAAGTGCCAATGTGCATAGCTGCCAAGGTTTCAGATTGCTATGTGTGACATTTTCATAATTTCAGTGCAATTATGATTGACATTTCAACAAATATGAGTGACACCTTCTCGCGAGCAAAATCAAGTAATAAGGACGAGGGAAGCATATAAATATCAGGAATTACAACCATCTGAGGAATGAGAAACTCTAAGATCTTAAAACTGTTAAAAAGCACCAGAAATGGAAGAGCACTTCAGTGTGAATGTGCGAGGCGCGCTGCTTTTAAGCACCTCATGCCCATGACCCCCAGGATCTCCAGCCACGGCCTCCCTGAGTTCTGGGGCACTCTAATCGCCCTACTATGTCTCTCACATTCCATAGCGGACACCCAGCCTTGTACTACAGGTGTAAATGTGTGAGTCACTCTGCTTCTAAGCACCTAACACCAATGACCCACGTCCCCTCCTGTCCTCCCTAAGTTCTGAGGTGCTCCCTCTGCACTACCATGCCTCTCACAACTCTAAGGGGTCACCCAGGCAGCTGACACACATGTAGGGTCATGATACATGTGTGAATGTGCTAGATGGGCAGCTTCTAACACACCACTACCACCCAGAACCTGCAGCCCTCCTTGAGTTCTGAGGCGCTTCTCTGCCCTACTGTGTCTCCCACGCTCATAAGGGGACATCCAGGCTGCAGGTATTGAAAGCACATTTAAAATTAAGAGTCAACCGCTGACTCGTGGACTCTGCTGCAGACAGGCACAGACATTGACTGGGCAACAAATAGCACTAAGCAGCTGAGGTACACAGCCAGCGGCAGTATTTCATAAACTACCCATCAATTTAGTGATACCAAAAATAATAATTATTGCCCCCGCCCCCTTCTTTGCACAGATCACAACACACCACAGCTTTCACAGAGACCTACACACCACTGAGCAGAGTCACCGGCGCGGCCCAATTAAAACGAATTAGTACATGACACTGCGGGCTCGCTCCGTTCCAGGACTCTAAAAGTACAGTGTAACTAACATTGCAGTTTTTAGAACGTACAAAGCGTGCTCCTGTTATTAGTGTTGGTTTAAGCATGGGGTTACGTGGGGACACAGGAGCGGCAAGGACTGCAGCGCTAAAAGTTCGAAACAGACCCCCGGGCGTGGCAGAAGAACCCGAGTGGGGGCCTTACCGTTGTGCCTGAGGAACCAGCATATTTTGTGCTCACAGTGAACCAAGGTGGTTGTCGCCACAAAGGTCAAGCACTGAGTCTTCTTAAGGCACAAGAGGCGGGAGGGGCAAGCTGCTGCGAGTACGTGAGCGAGAGAGAAATCATGTAAGTGCAGGGATGCATGCAGCCTGACTGGCCGGTTGGGGACTCTGCAGCACTGATGCCAGGGTCAGGCCTTGATACACTCCCCCCGCCCCCCTCTCCCTGATGCCAGGCTCAGACCATGATCCACTCCGCCCTCCCCCCCTTCGCGGTAATCATTTCATTTTAAGAGGTGGGTAGCCTTAGTTCCGGCTGACAGTCTGACCCTGATTTAAGTTCTATCGGGCCTGGCACTGGCTGCTGCACCAATCTTACCGTTCAGTGGGTGTCACACGGAAGACTCCACAATGTCCGATCACTCCACTGCACTCTTCCTCAGCAGGGTATGGCAAAATCGCATTCACTTGTGGCGCCCATCATAAGCCCCACAGCATGGGGGCCCCTACGAGCAGACAGCAATGCTGAGAAAGCCGAGCCCGG
Organism: Lissotriton vulgaris; assembly: GCF_964263255.1. Classification (NCBI taxonomy): domain Eukaryota; kingdom Metazoa; phylum Chordata; class Amphibia; order Caudata; family Salamandridae; genus Lissotriton; species Lissotriton vulgaris. Next base: position 117,686 of record NW_028251493.1, on the reverse strand, counting down.
CGCTACCTGCAAACCAATGAGCCCACACTGTGCTGGCTTTTTCGCTTGAACTTCCCGCTGCGCCAGATGGCAGCAGGACGTGACGTTCTCCGCTGCGCCACTGTCCAATTGTATCAGTTGGGCCCAGCCCTGCGTCATGCTGTCTGACTCACAGCCGCGCGGCGCCATGGAATCACCACCTCGAGTCCTGAATAAGATACTTGTACCATTAAATGACGAGACGATGAGCCTGCCAGCATCTCCTTAGCTCAACTGGAAGCCCCCAAGCCCGAGGGAACAGTGTGTCTCTTCAACCCTGTTTGCTGCTGCTGATAACGGCCGGCCGGGTTTATTATCAAAGTGAATGCCGACCCGCGCGGCCTCGGCCGCCTCAGGAAAAGGTGCCGCCTCAAAAAAGGTGCCGCCTGGGGCGGACCGGCGCCCCCCGCGCCCCCCCTAGCTACGCGGCTGGCCCCGTGTTTATTTCCTCTGCGGGGCTGTGGAGGAAGCACAAAGCACGCCCCCTTCTGCGTGACCCTCCTATGATGGGCTGGCTGAGAATGAAAGTCTTACCATTGTTCGCTACGGCGCGCGCACTCCTGAAAACGAAAGCTATGGTGGGGGCGGGACTTCCGCCTTGTGCGCGAAGCCCGCACCCACGAGTGCCTGGCCCGAGGAGCAGTGGTTGAGGCTGCAGATCTCCGGAGTGGCGGTAAGTGCCCTTACTTGTAGGGGGGTAGAGGGGGGGGGTGCGCTTGTGTGTGTATATGTATGTGTGCGATGGGGGGCCTTGGTGCACGTGTGTGTGTGCTTGTGCGCGCGCGCATGTATGTGTGTGTGTGTCCGGGGGTGTGTGTCTATGTATGTGCGTGCGTGGGCGCTGGGGGAATTGTCAGAAGAGGTGCGGCGTAGAGTGTGAGGCGAGGTGGGGGAGGGGTGGGTGCAGTATCGTGGGCAAAGGAGAGAGCGGACGAGGCACTGGGAGGCATGCGAAGGGGGGGGCGAGAGTGCCGGGATAGTGGGCAATTGAGGAACATCAGCGATGTGAAGAGTGGGGTGGCATAGCGAGCGCTGAGCAGGGCTGCTGTGGAAGGGACATGAAAATGGTTGATCACCGGAGTAGCAACGGCATAAGGCGCCCATTGCTGGAGAGTTTTTAAGAGGTGCGCATCTGTCGGCGGGGGGGGCGGGCGGGCGGCTCCCGTATTGGTGGGGATGTGTGTGTCTGTGTGCATGCGTGTGTGTATGCGTGTATGCGCTGGCGTGTTTGAAGCTTCTCAGGAGACAGTGGCTGAGCGCGCGGCCCGCGGCAATCGCCTCAACAGGAAATGCGCGCGGCCGGGACTGTCTCCTGGGGAGCATAGTCGCTGACAAAAGATCTCGGCGGAGACGCGCTTCCGCGCGTTGACGCCGAGACCTAAAAAAGGGAAAACTCCAATTTTATGTTTTTATTTTTATACCTGTAGGAGTAACTGCATTTTTTTTAAAAAACTTTATATTTTCATTAGTAAAAATATTATTATTTAGTTTCCAGTCTGCTTACATACATTATACATGTACACATCACAGTCTGGTTGACTTCTACACGTCAACGTGTCATATCCCTATCCAACGATATTACCACTTACCCCGACCCCGGTGTTAGCGGTTGGTCCCACCCAGCGTGTCATAGCTATCCTTCTCTTGGCCAGCATTATCCTCAGGGTCAAAGAGCGTCTTTCATTAAGGCTACCCATGGGGACAGTGTATCAACAAGTCGTCCATGATATTCAGAGAGTCAAAGACCTCCTTCCAAAACCATTGACCTCTAACACATTCTACATGCCTTGGGTATGACCGGTCAGTTATAAGGCCACAGCTGTACAGGTGCACAGTGCATCTGACATAGATATTTAAAGGGTAGTAAGCAGTGTTTGCTATTTAATGAAAATGTTCATAATAGCAGCATTAAAAATCCATTGCTGATCAGTAATCGATATCTCTTTCCCATATCCAACAGGCTGTGGATACCACCTGTAGATATGTACTTGTATAGACATGAGACCCAGTGTCTAATACCCTTAGACATTATTATTTTATTGGGAATATCTAGCAGATGATTCTAGATTTGGCGATGTGTACAGCAAAATAGGTCCTCAGTGTGTGTAATATCCTCAAATATAAAAAAAGTCCAACCCAGATGTTGTCGCCAAGTCTTTCAATTCTTCCGGTGTCAGAGGTTTACCATCTATGAATAAATGTCCCACTTTGTTAATCCCAAGTTTTCTATCTGTGAGCTTGCCTTGGGCGCTGACACCATTGGAAGCAGAGCATGTCCTTTCAAAGGTATGTCAGGTGAATACATTGCTTGCTGTTATAGTACCGCAGGACCTTGTGCCAAGCTCAGATTGTAACTGTATTTCACTGGAATAGTTTCTAGTGGGTAGGGGTCAGTCAACTCCTATTCCACCACTAACAGCGGATGTTTGGGGTCATCCTTGTACAAGAAAGGAGCATAATATGGCTCACCTACATATTATAAGGAATAAAGTACCTCCTGTGATACATTATAATGATACTGCAAGTTACCGAAGAGTTCAATAATCATATAATAGAATGACGTTGAAGGCCAAGTTCCTTTATAAGATTATGGAACTCCGAAGTGACTTCAAATATCCTGATCATGTTTGCCAGGGGGTACTTTATACCATAATATAAAACCCTGGTACGTAGCTTTTTCATATGAAAGAGTGAGCATGTTTACAAACGTGAGGAATAAAAATAAAACCTCCAATGCAAAATTAAACACATCAAAAACCTGTTATTTATTTGTTGTAAACCGTTCAATAGAAGTCAGTTATAAGAAAAAAAACACTAGCTCGGAATGTGTAGCTTTTCTCCAACTATATAAGGAGCGCAAAAAATAAAAATGTTCTTTCTGCTTGTCATTGTAACCTAAAAAATAGAGCAGAAGAAATAAAAGCAATGGTCAATGTTTGTTGTTTTAACCAGCTGCTTAAATATGCTCTGTGACCTGAGCAGCCATTCACCTCGACTGCTGGCTCTGGCAGAAGGCATTGTGACATTAGAACCTGACTGTAATAACCTTATAATAATCGCGTTCTGAGTGGGTGTGTCACAAGTCGTCGAAAATAAAGAAATTAGATACTGGTGTTTATAAAGGCATTATAGAATCCCAAATATTATTATATAATTCCATGGCTGGGACTGACATACTCCCTTCATAAGGTAAGGTCTCAATATCCCAGGCAATATGAGGTTGTCTCCCAGCCAATGCAATTGAATGTTCCAGAAGAATGTTTGGGAGAGTGGTATTGGGCAGTGGCATAGCTAGCCACTTTGCCGCCCATGACGGTCCCTACCTTTGCCACCCGCCATGGCTGTACTGAAGAGCGGGGGAGGGGGTGGTGCTTGCCGATGAATCCTGCCTCTCATGTAAGAGCGGGGCGAGGCCGCCGCCACCAAAAGCTCGTGCACGCCACCCCCCTTGCTACGCCACTGGTATTGGGATATTACAAAACAGGTATAATAATTGGGGAAGAGTTACCATCTGCTGAAGCATGATTCTTCTCACCATAGAAAGCAGGAGTGTTCTCCACCTTTCAGGCTGTTATTGTATTTTCAATACCACAAGCCCATGGGTACCTTCTAGCACAACATGGCGATCCCTAAGAATTTTAATACCACGGTATCTTACCGATTCCTCCCTCCATATTCTTGAGTATTCCAAATGTGTTCGTCTTGTGCATTCCATAAAGTGGAAAGATCTCTGACTTATTCCAGTTTATATGGTGGCCTGAGATAATGCCAAACTGTATTATATCTCTCACTACAGGTACCAGGTTCGGCTCCGGAAACTAAATGTATAAAAACGTTAACTGCGTATTATGAAATTAGCAGGCGTCGACTGATCATATACATACCTCTATCAGCATAATATTTGCAGAGTGTGCAAGCTAGTCCTCCAATGGATAACTGCCTCTTGATGGAACCACAATGACCATTGTGTAACCTGCAAGTGGGAGGCCACCACAAGCAATGAACCTAAAGTGTGGACTACGAAGTAGTATTGAGTGCAAGGGGTCTGGTTGAAACCAGGCTGGGCTATGTAGATGGGGGATAGTAACGCGATGCTGGGGCATTACCAGGCTAAACACTGTTCCTACAAGTTATAACCTGAAATCGTCTGCACTTTTGTTTCCACTCCATCCCCGTTCTGCTGAGCATTGCGCTGCTGATGTTTTCCCCTGTTCTCTGATAGATATTGTATATGTCCAGCAATACGGGCGAAGCAACCAAGCAGTAATAAAAACAGAGGGCCATACTATCAAAAACAGGCGATAAAATTATCGCCGCTTTATCGGCAGGAAACTGCCGCTAAAGCGCCGATAATGGGCTTGATAATATGTCCTTGTGAATTCCCATAGCGGCCCAGGTTCTGGTGTTAATTTGGGCTGCTATGACAATTCACAAGGGCATATTATCAAGCCCATTATCGCCGCTTTAGCGCAGTTTCCTGCTGATAAAGCAGCGATAATTTTATTGCCTGTTCTTGATAATATGCCCCAGAGTTCTCTGGAAGCACCAGAAAAACACTGCTATTGTTTGGAAAGCATAGGAAAAAACCCACCAGAATTCACAACAAAGAAACACTAGAAACATGACACCTTAAATACATTGAAACAGGCTAACAGCAAAAGTAATTTGTTGCAGGGAAGATACATTTTATTTGGCAGCCTTTCCCCCCATAGGAGGAGTAGGAGGTGTAGCAATTTGGAGAGGGGATGGAGTGTGGCACGTTCCAGGTACCACGTGAAGCAGCCTATCAGGATCCTCCTGTCATTTTCATGATCACTCCTGCATGCTCTCACAGCTGGGCTCTCCGAGGCCACGGAACCAGATCTCGTTGTGGCGGTTGAAGAGTTTCATGGCACTGCGGAGAGAAGTAGACAGAGCTGAGGTCAGCGACCACTGGTGTCCAAACAGAAGTGGACTGGCCAACACAGACACCGGCATCTTTACAGTCTAAGAGGTGGAAGTGGGTTGAGTGAGTGAGCAGATGTTACTGCTTCCTGTGGCTTTGACACTTGTAATCCTGTTCCTTTCTGTGAGAGATGACAATGAAACAAGTAATCCAGTCTGTGTGTCTGAGAAAAAATGTTGCTATGGTGGGTATCTTCCTCATGTAACATGAATGTGTAGTGTTCTAAGTCTTTTTTGATGCGTTTGTAGATGAATGCGTGATATGCGCAGGGGCAGAGAAGAGTCTTAAAATACGTTCCCCTCCTCTTCAACATATTCCTTTTCCTGACAGGCCTTGAGAAAACATTGGAATAGATTTAGTTGGACCGTTTTACTTGTTGCCTTCTGCCTCTAGATATGCTATTGTTGCTATCGATTACTATTCTAAATGGCCAGAGGTGCGGTTTATAAGTGACCCGAATTCGAGAAATGTGATTGACTTTTTGAAGGATTTGTTCTTACGAGAGGGATTTCCTTCTTCTATTGTGAGCGACAATGGTGTACAGTTTGTGAGTCAAGAATTTAATTTGTTTTTAAATCAGAGCGGTATTGTTCACCTAAAAAGCGCACTTTATCATCCACAAACAAACGGTTTAGTGGAGCGCATGAACAGGGTGTTAAATAATTGTGAACAATGGGCTCGATCTCAGAAGTGTAATGTACAGAATGCTGTTATATCAATGCTATGGTTCTATCGGACCACTCCACATTCCTCTACAAAGGTGTCTCCTTATGAGCTTCTCCGAGGAGGGAAACCTTGTTCTAAAATTTGTCCAGGATGGATGTCACAATGGGTTAAACTAAATTCTTTGGAAAATTTAGATGAAGTTGTTAGACATAATGTTACCCAAAATCAATCTAAACAAAAAATGACATTTGATTCTAGGAAAAAAACAATTTTGCAGAACTTTGCTGCTGGGGACAAGGTTTGCGTCAAAATACCTACTCACAGAGGTAAATTCTCTGAGATTTACACTATTGACAAGGTTTGTGGTAATTCTATAAGGGTTGATTTTAAGAACTGGTGGAATGTTGCAAGAGTTGTAAAAGTTTCAAAAGCATCTGACCTTTCTCTTCCTAATGTCATTCGGGGGGGGAAGACTTGTCATGTACAGATGAAGATCCTGTGTCCTGCAAGAATGTTCCTTTACCTAATGATGGGTTGCGTAGAAGCACTCGTCAACGTTGTATTCCTGCAAGATATCGTTGACTTTCACTTACTCACTGTTAGTGTCACCCTTGACTGTTCCTGGGTGATATAATACTGTTGTTGTGTTTTTGATATTCACATATTCATATATGCTTGTTTTCTTGGTTATCTCATTTTATTTCGTTTTGGGTTTTTTTGTTTGTTTTTTTAATTTGTTTTTTTTTATTATTGAAGAGGAGAGGATAATGTAGTGCTCTAGTCTTTTTAGAATGTTCCTAGTAGAATTCTCTCTTAGATTTCTTAGTCAGGTTCTGAATAGAACTGGCTTTTCAAAGGAGAGAAGTTACAGTTGCTGTCTAAACGTTGGCTGCTGCGCAGCACCTGTGCCACATTAAAAGCTATTGATTACCACTTACACAATTGGTGTGGATTCAATTACTACAGAATGATTCTATTGTAACGTTGTTCAAGTGATGAAGGCAAACATTTAAATATGTGTTTTCACCTTGATCTTAACATTACTAATGTCCCGAGTTGACTACTGCAATGCCCTCATGCTCAATGCTCAAGAACAAGTAGTGAATACGCTCCAGCTGGTTCAAACCTATTTCCAACATTATTCGTAAACTTCACTGGCTACCAGTCAGAAAACGAATTAAATTCAACGCCCTGTGTATAGCCTTTAAAAGCATTCATGAAAAAAGTCCATCCTTTCTAAAGGATGCCGTCTGCCCTTACCGACCATCCGCTGGTGCCAACCTTCTGAAGGTAGTTAAAACTAAGAAGGCTACATGGGGAGATAGATCCTTTGCAGTGGCTACGGCTAAATTATGGAACACCTTGCCTTGTCATCTTAAGAGCATTCCTACACTAACATCATTCAGGAAACAGCTAAAGACTTGGCTATTTAGTCACTAGACTCACCTAAGGTTCTCAGACCTGAACCTTCCAGATCTTCTGTCCAGCGCCAAGACACCCTTGGGAAATCGTGCGCTCAACAAGTTGTATAAAATAAATCTGAATGTTTATAACGTAACATTTAAGCCTGTCGCCCTGTGTAAGTGTTTATGATGTCACAGATAAACATGTTTCCTGGTGCAATACGTCAGTGTTTTATAAAAACTCATAACTTTGGGTGTGTGTTAGGAGTGTTAAATGTACATTCATTCCTCTTTCATGAGTGTTGGAGGTGTAACATGCTAATGAAGGGCTCTTTTCAGTTTGAAGGGTGGACCACCAGTCTGCCAGGCCAGGCCCTCCCCCACCATGGAGGGCCACCCGTCATAGTTAGAGATTCTTAGCCTGCCGGGGGTGATCTCTGTACCTAGGGGCTTATTTACAAGCCTTTTGCGCCACCCGTACGTTACTTTTCCCATGTTAGAAATGACGCAAAAGTGGCGCAAGAGGCTTGTAAATAAGCCCCCTAGATTTTGTCTGTCTGTACGTCAGGGCTTGTGTTTGTTGTTCCTGCTATGCCTGTGACCTCGATGCCTCGTGTGGCTGCCCCTCGCCATGTGCCCAGCCTTTGGTGGTTGGGTCACCACCTTTGGCTCTAGTGGTGGTCCGTCAGTGTTTCCCTCACTGTATATGAGGCACGAGACCGCGGCTTTAGCAAGACGGAGACCATTCTATTTAACAGTTGCTCTCACATCTTCTTTAACTGTAAATGACCCACATCCCTGAACAATCACCTCTCCTTCCACGTGCTCAAAAGACACGTCCGATCAGCCGATCTCTCTCTAGTCTTACGTATCTACAAGCCCAGAACGAGAGGAAAGTCCTTCCCCTACCCCCAGGCAAAGCCTAGAACGACCTCCCCCTCCACCTACGGCGAGCTCCCCACTGCCCTGTTTCAGGAAAAACCTCAAGACCTGGCGTTTCAGATGACCCCAGCAGTCAACAGAGCCGCCTCCCTGCCCCCCTCCCCCCAGCGCCTTGAGACCCTCACGGGTGAGTAGTTGCGAGAGGGTTGATAGTCCTCTGCCAGTGTGGCAACACAGAGCTCCTGATGTCCAGACCCATGACCAGGCGTGACGGTTCGTGCTCTCACAAGGATCCTGCACTTACCTGTTGTATCCCGCTGTGTAATAGTAGTTGGTGTTGAAGCTTTCAGCGTTCTGCTCAAGTGACGTGGCAAGGGCCTGAAAATGTGAGTCTCGATTGCTGTTTATGATCCAGCCGCCAAAGGAACGAACGTAGAGCACCATATGAGGGAAGCGGGCCAGGAAGACCTGGGGACGGAAAGGATGTTACATATGACTCGCCAAGACACGGTCAGGAACGCCTCCACCGGCCATTAAAACATATCAGTCATTCCTGGTAATGAAGCCCATCTCTGAAGTACACCACGATACAGACTGAGGGCCCAATTCAATTCTTGGAGGTAGGATCCTCACCGCCAAGAATGCTGTATGTCCACTGCATATAGACGCCGGTGGATCTGCGGAGACCACTCTGACTCCGCTATGTTTAATCCCCTCGGACGACCCTGAGGAGTAATGGCCGCCGGAGAAATTTCTTCATGTCCATCCACCCAATCTGGATGGGTGGACATATGGTCATTTTTTTACTGTTCCTTACTGCCAGGAACAGCCTGGTGATAAGAAACATTAAAAACATTTGGATGCTCCCCCGACTCCCATGGTGAGGGATGCATTACTTTTTTTCTTTACCAAAAGAAACTCGTGTTTCAGAATTTCTTTATAAATGACCGCCTTCTATCTGGCGGATTGAGTAGGCACAGCCTGGCGGATGTAAAAGCCAATGGTCCCTACTCCATCCACCAAAAATTAAATTGGGCCCCAACACTTAAATGTAACAACCGCCTATACCATCAATGCCAGCAACATACCAGCCAATAGAGCCACACTTCACACACTGATGACCCCAAAACCCTACTCATAAGAAACCTCTAACAAATCCAACCTCACTCACCGCTAGTCTTAGGGACCCCTTCTTGCTCTGCACCCCAGATTCCTAACGCCACCTGTAGAGGATCTCGCCTGCATTTTTTGCTTGAATGTAATTGATCCACTTCTTTTTCTTTATTTTCTCTTTTCGGTTCTTTCACCAATGACTACTCATTCTCTCGCCAGCCTTTTCCTTTCGCCAAACATTTCTAACTGTCTGTTGCATTTCACTTGAGTTCACTAGTGTTTTGCTCCCACTGTGGTGGTGGAGAAGGCTGCTGGGTCGGATGCAGAGATTATGAGCTGTTGTTCAAAGTCCATTTTCCAAATGATTGAGTGAGCAACTAGAATCGACCCGTATTACCTTCAATGAAATTGGCACTTCTAGGCCACACTGAGTGGCGGCTCGCATAGGGCGTGCTGTGGGGCAGTGAGGTGGGGCGGAGGAGGGGCAGGATGGGGTAGTAAACTCGGACATTAGACCAAATGGAGGAACGTAATAATTACTTTCCTCCGTTCCATCGTATGTCCCCAAGGTTTTTCACCACCATTGCAGGGGGAATCCGAGGGGACCACCGAGCCTTCTGCCCTCACAGGCCGGGAGGCAACGTGAGATCGAGTTCCTCTCTAAAACGGCCCTGTTAACATTCACTTAGGGGCACATGCATCTAAATTGTAACTTGCAACTACCTAATTGCGAATTTCTGAGAGTTGCAATTAGATAATCGCAATTTACAACGCATGAACTCAAAGAGTTCAGGATAGCGATTCCTACAGGGTCGCAAAATCGCTCTACCTCGATCGCAATTTATGACCCCCTAGGAATCGCAAAAATCACGGGGCTGGTGGCCTGCTGAGGTCAGCAAACCACCCTGTCCGTGATTGCTTTGAAATAAAGCAGCCCAAGTTTTTTTTAAAGGAAAACGAGATGCTTTACAAAAAGTCAAATGAAAAGTTTCCTTTTCATTTTTTAAGACCAGGCAGTGCTTTTACAACCATTCACAAAGGGGAAGGGGTTCTTGTGGGACCCCTTCCCATTTACAAATGGGTTACCAGCTACTTAAAGCAGGTGGTAATATGCAAATGTTTTGCAACTGCATTCAAGGTCACAAAACATTCATGCATACCGTTATGATTCCGTATTTGGAAGGGACGCCCTAAAAACGCCCTTCCAAATACTGAATCGTAAACTCATTTTGCAATTCGGTAACAGATCACCGAATTGCAAATTAGGGTTTTCTGCATCGGTAAATCATTTTTTGCGTGTGGAAATGGGCCCATTCAGCCCTTTTGCGAAGGCAAAAATGCTTTATGCATGTGTTCCTTAGTCATTAAGCTTCTCCTATGCAATCGATTTTTAGACTTTTAGGCAGCTGTGTTTTTTACTTAGTAACATTTGCCTTCTTTAAAGACCTGTGTTCTGAAAGGAGAAGAGATTATTGTGCTGAATTCGTGAGAAACCACAGATTCTCTGTCATGTCCAGATACAGTATTCCTTAATCCCACACTATACCATCTGGGTACATCAGTAGCACAGAACCAAGGTAGGAAGCAGAAATACCCCCTTTCAGTTACTACAGACGTGGGAGGCAGGTGCATTATCTCCTGTCCTCTGGCCTCCGCTCTGAAGAAGCTTCCACCCACCCTCACCCATCCCCCCACCCCTGGGGAGAGGAGAAAAGCTGAGTGTGACTCACATCAGAGCTGGTGGGCACAGGCGGGGCTTGGTGAAATGCCTGAGGGAGCAGGAAGTAGATGGTATACTCTTTTTCAACATCATGGCCCAGTGGCACTTTGGTGATGACTGGAGCTGTCATTTCAAGTTTCACACCTGTGCAGACAAAGAAGAGACAGCCACAAAAAGAAAACATGATTATGAAAGAAGAGTGATGCAGCCCTTCTCAGGCAAGGAATCGTTCATAACTCCCTGCTCAAATAATGTCACTTCTACGCCTCTCTTCTCCAGGTCCTGCATCTCCTCCCTCAGCCCAGCCTCTCGTCTCCAGGTCCTGCGTCTCTTCCCTCAGCCCAGCCTCTCGTCTCCAGGTTCTGTCTCTCTTCCCTCAGCCCAGCTTCTCTTCTCCAGGTCCTGCGTCTCTTCCCTCAGCCATGCCTCTCTTCTCCAGGTCCTGCCTCTCCTCCCTCAGCCCAGCCACTCTTCTCCTGCGTCTCTTCCCTCAGCCCTGCCTCGCTTCTCCAGGTCCTGCGTCTCTTCCCTCAGCCCAGCCTCTCTTCTCTAGGTCCTGCGTCTCTTCCCTCAGCCCAGCCTCTCGTCTCCAGGTTCTGTCTCTCTTCCCTCAGCCCAGCTTCTCTTCTCCAGGTCCTGCGTCTCTTCCCTCAGCCATGCCTCTCTTCTCCAGGTCCTGCCTCTCCTCCCTCAGCCCAGCCACTCTTCTCCTGTGTCTCTTCCCTCAGCCCTGCCTCGCTTCTCCAGGTCCTGCGTCTCTTCCCTCAGCCCAGCCTCTCTTCTCTAGGTCCTGCGTCTCTTCCCTCAGCCCAGCCTCTCGTCTCCAGGTTCTGTCTCTCTTCCCTCAGCCCAGCTTCTCTTCTCCAGGTCCTGCGTCTCTTCCCTCAGCCCAGCCTCTCTTCTCCAGGTCCTGCGTCTCTTCTCTCAGCCCAGCCTCTCGTCTCCAGGTCCTGCGTCTCTTCCCTCAGCCCAGCCTCTCTTCTCCAGGTCCTGCGTCTCTTCCCTCATCCCTGCCTCTCTTCTCCAGGTTTTGCCTCTCTTCTCTCAGCCCAGCCTCTCGTCTCCAGGTCCTGCGTCTCTTCCCTCAGCCCAGCCTCTCTTCTCCAGGTCCTGCGTCTCCTCTCTCAGCCCAGCCTCTCTTCTCCTGCGTCTCTTCTCTCAGCCCAGCCTCTCTTCTCCAGGTCCTGCGTCTCTTCCCTCAGCCCAGCCTCTCTTTTCCAGGTCCTGCGTCTCCTCCCTCAGCCCAGCCTCTCTTCTCCTGCGTCTCTTCTCTCAGCCCAGCCTCTCTTCTCCAGGTCCTGCGTCTCTTCCCTCAGCCCAGCCTCTCTTCTCCAGGTCCTGCTTCTCTTCCCTCAGCCCAGCCTCTCTTCTCCAGGTCCTGCGTCTCTTCCCTCAGCCCAGCCTCTCGTCTCCAGGTCCTGCGTCTCCTCCCTCAGCCCAGCCTCTCTTCTCCTGCGTCTCTTCTCTCAGCCCTGCCTCTCTTCTCCAGGTCATGCGTCTCTTCCCTCAGCCCAGCCTCTCGTCTCCAGGTCCTGCGTCTCTTCCCTCAGCCCAGCCTCCCTTCTCCAGACCCTGTGTCTCTTCCCTCAGCCCAGCCTCTCTTCTCCAGGTCCTGCTTCTCTTCCCTCAGCCCAGCCTCTCTTCTCCAGGTCCTGCGTCTCTTCCCTCAGCCATGCCTCTCTTCTCCAGGTCCTGCCTCTCCTCCCTCAGCCCAGCCACTCTTCTCCTGCGTCTCTTCCCTCAGCCCTGCCTCGCTTCTCCAGGTCCTGCGTCTCTTCCCTCAGCCCAGCCTCTCTTCTCTAGGTCCTGCGTCTCTTCCCTCAGCCCAGCCTCTCGTCTCCAGGTTCTGTCTCTCTTCCCTCAGCCCAGCTTCTCTTCTCCAGGTCCTGCGTCTCTTCCCTCAGCCATGCCTCTCTTCTCCAGGTCCTGCCTCTCCTCCCTCAGCCCAGCCACTCTTCTCCTGTGTCTCTTCCCTCAGCCCTGCCTCGCTTCTCCAGGTCCTGCGTCTCTTCCCTCAGCCCAGCCTCTCTTCTCTAGGTCCTGCGTCTCTTCCCTCAGCCCAGCCTCTCGTCTCCAGGTTCTGTCTCTCTTCCCTCAGCCCAGCTTCTCTTCTCCAGGTCCTGCGTCTCTTCCCTCAGCCCAGCCTCTCTTCTCCAGGTCCTGCGTCTCTTCTCTCAGCCCAGCCTCTCGTCTCCAGGTCCTGCGTCTCTTCCCTCAGCCCAGCCTCTCTTCTCCAGGTCCTGCGTCTCTTCCCTCATCCCTGCCTCTCTTCTCCAGGTTTTGCCTCTCTTCTCTCAGCCCAGCCTCTCGTCTCCAGGTCCTGCGTCTCTTCCCTCAGCCCAGCCTCTCTTCTCCAGGTCCTGCGTCTCCTCTCTCAGCCCAGCCTCTCTTCTCCTGCGTCTCTTCTCTCAGCCCAGCCTCTCTTCTCCAGGTCCTGCGTCTCTTCCCTCAGCCCAGCCTCTCTTTTCCAGGTCCTGCGTCTCCTCCCTCAGCCCAGCCTCTCTTCTCCTGCGTCTCTTCTCTCAGCCCAGCCTCTCTTCTCCAGGTCCTGCGTCTCTTCCCTCAGCCCAGCCTCTCTTTTCCAGGTCCTGCGTCTCTTCCCTCAGCCCAGCCTCTCTTCTCCAGGTCCTGCGTCTCTTCCCTCAGCCCAGCCTCTCTTCTCCAGGTCCTGCTTCTCTTCCCTCAGCCCAGCCTCTCTTCTCCAGGTCCTGCGTCTCTTCCCTCAGCCCAGCCTCTCGTCTCCAGGTCCTGCGTCTCCTCCCTCAGCCCAGCCTCTCTTCTCCTGCGTCTCTTCTCTCAGCCCTGCCTCTCTTCTCCAGGTCATGCGTCTCTTCCCTCAGCCCAGCCTCACGTCTCCAGGTCCTGCGTCTCTTCCCTCAGCCCAGCCTCCCTTCTCCAGACCCTGTGTCTCTTCCCTCAGCCCAGCTTCTCTTCTCCAGGTCCTGCGTCTCTTCCCTCAGCCCAGCCTCTCTTCTCCAGGTCATGCGTCTCTTCCCTCAGCCCAGCCTCTCGTCTCCAGGTCCTGCGTCTCTTCCCTCAGCCCAGCCTCCCTTCTCCAGACCCTGTGTCTCTTCCCTCAGCCCAGCCTCTCTTTTCCAGGTCCTGCGTCTCTTCTCTCAGTCCTGCCTTTCTTCTCCAGGTTCTTCATCTCTTCCCTCAACCCAACATCTCTTCTCCAAGTCTTCTCCCTCGGCCCAACCTCTGTTCTCCTGCCCAGCCTCTCTTCCACAGGTTCTATCTCTACCCTCAGCCCAACCTGTCTTTATTCCCTCAGTCCTAGGGTGACCAACTGACATGGATGCAAATTTTGGACAGGACTGAAAACAATTCAGGAGAAAGGGTCAAAATTCTGGACAAAAACTCAGGGCAAAAGATCCCTTTTGCAGACACACCCAAGGAGAGGCCATACCCCACTATTCTATCAATTCATTTATTTACTATTTCCTACATAGCACCATATATTCACTATGGTCTTTATGTGATTGCCTCTGGGAATGATGCATTCAGGCGGCACAATATGTCCTTGTTCAATAGTGAATGAATGCCGTTGAGCACGGTGTCACATCCATCACCCCTATCCAGATTTACCCAAACTTTCTTGGAGAGAAAGCAACAGCAACATTCTGATTATGCTTCTAAGCGTTTTAAAACCCATGGCCAACAGTGTGGGAAACATTAAGGTAAGTGGCCATCTGCTAGTTAAGACAAGTTGAACAAAAACATCTGCCTCACCTCAACCTCCAGACAATATTAAACCTAAAAAAACAAATAACGTGGAAGAGCAGATGGTGTGGGCGACAATCTCGCATCTAATGTCAGGATGTGAGGTACCCGCAGCTTGTCTGTTGTCTCACAGCACTAAGGCTAGAGTCGCGGACTGTACATGTATCTCAGACCTGGGAGCCCCGACTACCAATCAGAGAGACTTCAAGAGCAGGATGAAACTAAGATCAGAGGGAGATCCAGAGCAACTGATTCAAAGGTTTCTTGCTTAGAACCAATCAAATAAGGAAGAGAAGAACAAGGTGGGTGTTGTAAATGAGTTACAAAGACAGCAGGACACTTTCCTTAAGCTACAGGATAGATTCATTAAGACACAGCAGAGCGCACACCTCACCAGCTGACCAGACATCAACTGACCAGAGTGGTACTCCCAACAGAACAAGGTAGAATGCACATGGGTATTCTGGGAGTCTGGGGAGGTGGGGACACAAAGGAAGGACTAATGACCACATGTGGCCATCTTGTGAGCAGCACAAGTATACTACAGTGGGACGATTCCTAAAATCAGACAAGAGGGGCCTGCCAGGAGCACTAGAAAGAACTGCGTACCTGGGGAGTCGTCTCAGCAGAGAGGAGAGAAACAGAAGAGGCGTAGTCAATTGGGTGAACAATCAACTCCCACCCACCCTAGTAAACCCTGCTGGTGCAATGGTCCGCTGGTCGTGCTTGTGAAGGATGAGCAGGGGCCAGGAGCCCTTGGAAGGTTGTGCCCGGGGCAATCACTCACTCGGTCCATGTCTTAAAATGGTTCTGCAGTCGCGTCAAGGCTGAACCATGAGAGTGGCTCATCCGTAAGTGCCAAAGTACATGCAGAATCTTCAAAATATGTGGGCTGTAATTTACACACTCAAAATTTAAGAACATGATAAAGATTTTATATTGTAAGAAATGTTTCTTTAACACATGATCGTGTTTTCCCCTTTCTGTACAATTAGACACCGGATTGAACGTGGAATCAGTTACCTTTCGATATCTAGCCCAGTTTGCTTTTTGATCTTCTCTTCGACTTTCAGGAACGAGCCTCGTGGCACTACTGAAGATGGTGGCGCTACCACAGTTATTGTATTATTTTGAAAACCTTCACCTGCACATCCTTCATTTCTTCTTCAGACATCTCGACATGTCCCACGTTTGATTTGGGGGCCAGGGAGTCACTGGGAAGCTGCTGCCCCTTTAAATCTAGCTGTGACTGCTGGTGGATTAGTGCATCTGGACTTAGAATGCCTTTATTTATCTGCACTGGTCTTTTGATGGTTTACAGGCTGTCTGACCACTCCCGGCATAAGACAGCGTTTCCTACTGACCATTGCACCCAACGCCACCCAAGGTTGATCCGCAGAGCTTTATCTTGCCTTACTAGAACCTGTAAACTCACTAAGACAAAGAAGCTCTATGCTCTTTCAATACCTTTGCTATTCCTCCCCATGCACACAGGGTAGCTTTGCTCAGGGCAGCTCTGGCAGTGGCATGCTGCAGGCCCCTCAAAAGTGCTGTATTTGTTTGTTGGCACTGAGCTACTAGATTTCCAAATCCTTATGGCAGACTTAAATCTTCACTCAGGTCAACTTCTTTCTTACGAACACCTTAAACAATGATTAAATATCCTTTTTCATGTCCACCCCCTAGCTCACCCCCAAAGTGTACCAGTCGCTCTTCACCACAGGGACTGGAGGCAAACTGATAAGATGGGTGTACCGAGCTTTCAATACAACATGGGAACCGCGACAGGTCTTCTCGCCGCACTAAATGAGAGACCTCCACTGCCAAACCTCGGCACGATATGGACTGGCCGAAAATATTGAAGCAACCCATGAAGTATCCCACAACTCCCATGTTAAGTAGATTCAATTTCCTATTCTGTACTGAGCCCAACTTACAACTGCCCAAATTAACAAAATATATATGAGAGTTGCAGCTGAATATTCTCGCTGTATGCTATTAGGTGCCAAATTGTTTCATATGCTTTGGTCTCGCCCACACTCCTTTCATACTTGCAGGGAGCTCTGGAGGTGCTGTCCACCGCGATGGGCCGTGTACTAACAAATTCTCCAGAAACAGTCTTATTGGGTGTATTCCCTCGCCTTAAGATCGAGAAACTATAGACCAAGTTCCTCGACCTGGCTCTTCTGTTACCAAAACACAATATAACACCGCCCTAGAAGGGTTCACTTCCTCCGACTGTCGTAAGTTGGACCAAGGTCTCGCTCTCTTGGTTTCGATCTAAGACCGCCTGTTACACAGGGAGGAATGAGCCGGGCTGATAAAATATTGTATTGCACAGGAGTGGAAAAGTTTGGTGGAGGGCTTTAAAAACTGCACCAAGGAGATACTCTCCCTACATAACCCACCCCGACACACGCACTCCCGGTTTGTATACAGTCGGTGTTCTTGCCACATATAGACGACTACTCAAGGCATTGGACTAAGGACGCCTGTCTCTGACACACTGTCATGATTTCCCCTCTACAACACTTTCTTCTAAGCACCACAGGCGTAATTTCTCTGCTTCCCCACAGTAATAGTTGAAGCATCGGCAACTGGGCAGGGGAGTGGGGTCAGACAGTTTATTTGAGGTCCGTTTGTTACAAAGAAAAATGTAAAAATTGTATGCTCACTTTTCATAAACAGCACAGCATGGTTTTTTCTGTTTGTGCATGATGGAATCTATTGCTACTTACCCTGCCAATTATCATGCTGTATAACCGCAGGGGTGTGGAACTTAATAAAATATCTATTTGTCCATGGGGCAGGTTGTTTTATAAATCTACAAGACTTGTAAAAAAATCAATGTGTCCGTTTGATGCCACGTAAAAAAATCAATGTGTCCGTTTGATGCCACGTACTGTAGCGACAAATTATGGCAATAATCTCATTATGTAAAAGTTCTGATATTAGCCTTTCTGATTATGGCTTACACAATAGCTGAGAGTGAGTTCTAGCAATTTCCTTAGTTTGCCACCTTTCTGCAGATCTACATGGCTTGAGGTAGCCCTAAGCAATAGTTCCAGGGTTGGAATTAGGCCTGACCAGTGAACTCCATCCGTTCGCTGAGTTTACAGAGTTTTTCACACTCTGTGCTCCGCTGAGTTTTTTCCTCGCTCTTGCTCGCCAACCGAAAGTTGGCAAGCGAAGAAAATCCAACACTAGACTGCTCCCCACCTAGATTTCTCAACACAGGCGGTCGCTACCACTCACATTAAGAAATCTTCCATTCCCATTAAGGGAGCTGCCGCTCGAATAGAACTTCTACTCAAGTTGCAGAAAGAAGCGGCGCACTTTTGCGCTGTGCGGGATGCCGCTCGCACTGATTTTACTAAGCGGGACAAACACCCGGCTCAAAAAATCAGTGCGAACTGTGCAAGGTAACACACTCTGCCACTCGCGGAAGTCTGCGTAGTTTAGTGGAGTTTTTTTGCCACAATGCAAGGGACACCAGATAATTGGTTCACTTTATTCACTCCACGTCCAGTCAAGAGGGAGGGTAATGAATATTTTAAAGTTCATGTTTAGAAACCTTCATTTCAGGTAAATGCCAAAGTTATGTTGTGATCTAATGCACTAAACTGAAACACCGCCATATGTTTTTAAAAAAGATTTTATTATTGTGCAAGAAAAGAGATTACTATCCGCAGGGGTGCGGAATTCCTATAGCCCGACTCTCATGACATATTGTTTGGGGCAGGGGCGGCTTCTCTGTAGGTGCCAAAAGGGCGACAATCCCCCACGACGATCATGTTGCACTGTCATCTTTTTTTCTCAAAATGTTTACGGCTTTTATATGTAACAAAACGATCTTACCCATCATTTACTTACAAAAGCTGTAATATCACCCTGCACTGGAAGAGGGCTCCCCGAGCTTTACTGCGCATGTGTCAGCCCGCCCTTTCACAGATGCAATACATGTCTCACATGCTCCACTAGCCTCAAGCAGTGCGGCACGTTAGATAATGGTGAATTAGGGCCTGTCAGTCATGTGCCCTTATTCCCTATCAGAAGCCCTGATAAACGAAAAAGGACCGCCTTCCGTCCTACCCGAGCCTCTGATTGGGCATAAGGGTGTGAGCCTCGTTCTGGCACCGGGAATCTTTGTGGAGAGGAAACTGCGCTGAGGACTTTCCCAGGTAAGTTTCCCTTTTGTGTGTATGAATATGTTCATGTGCCTGCCTGCAAGCATGTACCGGTGTGTGTGTTTATGTGAGTGTGTGTGACTGTTTGTATGTGTCCTTGCTAATTTTTTATGATCTTTCATTTGATTGATAGCCCACTGCTTTATAAATTGACCAGCCGCCACTGGTTTGGGGTCAAGGGCAGTAGGATTATGGATCAGGGAACGGCATTGTCTGCAGTTAATGCATTATTGTTGTCCATATGTTTGTGCTGTTGTTCATTAATACAAAGTCTTTCTTATTAGGTTGAGCTCTCAAAGGAAACGTGAGCTCGGCCTGCACCACTGACGGTGGTTCCAGTGTAAAGATATGTGCACAAATTGGCAAACTTTAGCAATATGTGGCTACATACAGTGCTCCCAGAATGCTCTTTGATTAGTTGCAAATATCTTCAGAAGCTTGAAAAGATTGCTGATCCTTTGCTTTCAAAATAAAATGTTCACGAAAAAATACAACTAGGAAAATAAACTTTTTGCTTAACTACTGTGAAATTTTAGGTGACATTTCTTTGAAGCATCTTTTAGTAAAATGTCTTGATGCATGCTAGTATTTCCCCAAAATATTCAGAATGGAAAATCAGTGCAACCAGTTTCAACAAGATAATGGAAAACATGAATAATACAAGAATTGGCAAAGCCAATAGGTCTGATATTGGTGGTCAGACTTTTGGTTTTGTAAAATGTAGTGGGAACTACCAGGCCCTCACCATTATAACAAACATTGTGCAAAAAGCAATAAAGATGTTTGATCTCAAAAAGCGCAGATTGCCATGGTAGTCCCTGGCACCTAACAAAACTGCTTTGTGTGCCGATATGCTATTTTTGAAAGAGCTGCCGCCAGTCAATAGAAAGAGAGAGACAGACAGAGAGGGAGAGAGAGAACTTAAATAAAAACAAACAGTGTTGGGTAATTCCAGACCTAATTAGGGGCCCCATTCTTTAGGAGAGTCACACAATTGCACCCATTGTAAATGTCCTTGCATTAATGCAGATTAACAGCTTTCGCGAATTAACACGAATTTACAGAAGTAGGCCAGGAAACTGTATTCCGAGAAAGTATTTGTGAACTGTTTTTTAAGTTCTCTTTCCCTCCAAACACTTTTTTCCCAACCCTAAAAGAAGTATTATTTCTGCCACTGTTGTCAGGAGTACATTCCCAACCTTTCTCAGTATGGGAAAAGATTAGAGAAGAGCTGGTGAAAACCCCTAAAACATGCAATTTAGCAGGTTTGCACAGAATCAAAAGGGCATTCCAACTAGGCCTAGGCGTAGTTCGCAGAGTTCTGCTATGCGAAACTCTGCGAAGTGGGCCAATATTATTGTTATGGATGGTGTAACATTCCAGGCTTATAAAACATACAAGTGATTTTTTGTACACAGTCCATCTTAAACTGACTTACTTGGAAGTGCTCTCGAATGTCACATGGATTAAATTGATTTGACTAAGATCAGACAACTTAGCTATGCAGTAAATCCGGGATTTGAACCCAGGTTTCCGTTAATACATAATGAACTTGCAACACTGACTAGATTAATGTGTTAATTAAATACAGTTCACAGGTTAATCCAACACAATACCTAAAAGAAAAAGGTCCATAATGAAGGTATGGGAAGGTATGGGGCTGGAGGACATAATAGGCTTGTATCATTGAATCTTTAGACATTGTAGGGCTATTCTAGATGTGACAAACCATTGAAACGTCGAGCCAGACTTGAGCTTGCAGCCTGGCTCTAGCTCAGCTTAAGGTCCTGTTGGAACCTCGAGCCCACAACGAGCCGAGCTTTCATGTAGCGTCTTCCTGCCTCCTTCCCTCTACCTAGGATGTGGCGTTAAGGACAGGTCTGCTGATTTTGGAATCGATGTCCCAGGTTCAAGTCTTGACATCGACAACATCCTGCGATTCTAGGCAAACTTAGGGAAGAGGATGTGGCCTAACAGCTAGAGTGGTTGACCTCGGAGCTAGGGAGCCGGATTCGAGTCTCGGCGTCAGCTCAACATCCTGTGATTCTGGGCAAATCACTTAATCTCCTCGAGCCTCACAAATTGAATGTGCCCGTCTGTAACACAACTGGTGTCCATGCAAAGCGCTCCGATATCTTCGGGTCTAGATCGCGCAATATAAAACTCAAAAAACAAATAGTAGTAATCTCCCCTATAAACAATGCATGTGACCTTGTGTAATGTAGGCGGTGCTCATTTAAAGTGCTCCAATACCTTTGGGTCGAGTTTGCGCTATATAAAAATTGCAGAAAAATGCACAAAGAAGTTAAACAAAGCCCTAACATAAGAAAAGACAAACACCCATTTCCTGGCTGATTTTTTATAAATTTAAACTGGGATAAATTGCGGCTTCCCTGCTCAAATTGTGCAAGACTAGGCACATAATTTACTTCACCGACACCTTTTCCATTAATGCGCATGAAAGCACTTTCAAATACGTGAGTTCTGAATACCGGTTGTACAAAAACCTATTGTAGTTGATTTAATATACTTTAATGTGATGTATTAACGTCAATGCTTCACATGCTAAAGAAATACGCTTCTCTTAAATCTTATATACATACTTTACATGATGTTTGTTACATGATTTACATAGCAAATATTTTAGGGCTCGGCTCGTGCACGGGCTCTAGGGATGGAGCCAGACCCCTGGCTCGGCTCATGCACGGGCTCTAGGGATGGAGCCAGACCCCTGGCTCGGCTCATGCACGGGCTCCAGGGATGGAGCCAGACCCCTGGCTCGGCTCATGCACGGGCTCTAGGGATGGAGCCAGACCCCTGGCTCGGCTCATGCACGGGCTCTAGGGATGGAGCCAGACCCCTGGCTCGGCTCATGCACGGGCTCCAGGGATGGAGCCAGACCCCTGGCTCGGCTCATGCACGGGCTCTAGGGATGGAGCCAGACCCCTGGCTCGGCTCATGCACGGGCTCTAGGGATGGAGCCAGACACCTGGCTCAGCTCATGCACGGGCTCTAGGGATGGAGCCAGACCCCTGGCTCGGCTCATGCACGGGCTCTAGGGATGGAGCCAGACTCCTGGCTTGGCTCACCCTGTTAATTTGTTGCCTCAACCACCTCGAAGCTATTCAAAGCAGCGGGTGAAGAGCATTAAAAAAGTATGGATACGGCTATGGGGATGGGGTCAGTGAGCGCAGAGGTGGAATCAAAGGCCTGCCTAAAAAGCCAAGGGTGCAGCAACATCAGATAAGGATGGGGTGTGAGACTACAAAAAATATGTTACATTTATGGCATGAAAAGAGAGTGTTGGAATCTACTGTAATATTTGTGTAGGAAAGATGTACTGAGCAGAAATTAATAAAAAGATATTTTCATTTTAAAAAAATAGCAAAATATTGTGTAACTATTTTGTTGATATCTCACTGTCAGGAAACTACACATAAAATAATGCACACTGTTAGACATGGCACCTTGGCGAGTGTCTCCCTTCAACTTTTTGCTGATGTGCCTCATGTGTTTTGATGGTGTTGGCTGCTCAGGGCACTGCGCCACAGCCAATCCGAGCTAATAGAATCTATTGTTCATTGTAGCAAAGTAAAAATTGGGGCAATATACACCAAGTTAACCACTGGATTCCCGGATGATATGGACAAACACATAGATAATTGGCAGAATAAACTCAGAATTTCAATTATACCCATCCAGAACGCATTCCAGCTATCCCAATCGATACTAATGTCCTCAAAACTGCAAGCACAATTCTACAAAACTTTCTTTCTTCTATACCATACCCCCTATATGCTAGCTAAATGGAGTACAGGTAAAGGGACATTTTGTCCGAGATGCATGATGCCTGAAGTAGATCTAATACATATGTTTGCTACTTGCGGGGCACTATGTACCATCAGACGTGAGATATCCACCTTTTTCTCTGAAATATTTGTAACAGAAATTGTAATTACAACACCGGAGTGGGGTTTGATAGTGCTGACCACCCAGATAACATGAAGGGACTTCTATTTGTCTCCATGGCGGTGCTTCGAATCTGTCTTGGCTCTTCTTGGCTGGATAATGTCCCCCCATCTTTCCACCAATGGCAAGCCAGACTACTCTCAGCCTATAGCTTGGAAAAAGCAATATACAGCAGGAAGGGTGTCAAAAAGAAAAAGAAGGGTTTAGAAATTTGGTACCCACTTACACAGTGGATCGAAGGTCTTGGATAGTAACTTAACTCCATTTTTTTTTTTTTTTTTTTATTCATTACTTAAATGCAAATGTTTATAGTCTTGTCTTAAGGGTATAGTTACTCGTCATGTTTAGTTAGTCGATGTTAGACGATATGATCAATAATATCGTGCAACCATGCCTGTATTTGAGTGGGTGGAGGGCGGGGGGGGGGGGGGGGGCTCCTTAATGTTTTGAAAAATTATGTGTAATAAAAATTGTTTAAAAAAAAAAAAGCAAGTGCTCCCTATGTAAAGTATATACATTGATTGGTGTCCATGATTGACTTATTTGGTTTACTGTCAGTCCCCAGTAAAGTGCACCAGGAGTGCCAGGGCTTGTAAATCCAAATGCTGCTGGTGAGCTTGCAGCACTGGTTGTGCCACCCACAGAAGCGGCCTAGTAAAATGTGTCTAGGGTCTGCCATTGCAGAACCTGCGTGCAGTCTGGTACTGTCATGCTGACTGGGCAAGTGCACCCACTTGCCAGTCCCTAAACCTTCCCTTAACTTCATATTAGTCACCCCTATGGTAGGCCCAAGGGCAGGGTGCATTGTAAGCATGAGGTAGGACAAGCCCTGATGTGTGTGGCATGTCCTAATAGTGAATTACAGCCAATTTCGTTTTTCACTATTGTAAGGCTACCTGTTCTCATGGGCCAGAATGGGCTGCTGGAATTATTACACTCTATAATCCCAGCAGGCTCAGGGAACGTGGTAGAAAGTCATGTTTAGTATGCCTAAACTGAGAATAATAAAATACTTATTTTAGTAAAGTTTATTTTAATATCCTGTGTTTGCAAATGCTACTTTTAGAAAGTTAGCCTTTGCTTGCCTAACCATTTCAGCCCACCTCTGCTCTTATGTGTATCTGCTGTCTGGGTTCTGTGAGTGACAGGGCTAGGGATGACAGGTGGTGAATGGAGGGATTACACCAGGATGGGTGGGGGGAGTGCCCCTTGACTCTGAATAGGGCTGTGCTCTGCCACCACAATGCTGGCTCCGCCCCCTGGGGAGCGATTGATGACTGCCCTGCACCTGGCCAAGGAAGAGGGACGACTGTCATAAGAGTGCTCCTGGCTGTACTTGTCATGACAATGCTGGCTCTACCTCCTGCGGAGCGTCTGATGTCCCTGCCTACACACTGAAAGAAGACACCAGAGCCTGCAAAACAAAGTGCTCAGAGACTGACTGGATTAGGCAAAGGCCCCCGTGGCCTGCGAGAACAAAAGATATGTCCTATAAAAATAGGAGTCCTGCTCCTAACAAATCAGATCCTGTTGACGCCAAGGAGAAACTCTTCCTGAAGAGAAGGACCTGGGAAAGCTGCATGGAGGACTACTGTCTCTAATCCTGAGCGACTGGCCTGTGGTGGGTGCCTTGTTGCAAGAAGGAGGGAAGACAAAGACTGAAAGAGACTTTACTTTATTTCAACTTGTGCATTCTACTTGAAAAGATCTCCAAGGGCTTGCTTGTGAACTTGCCCCGTGAACTGCGCCCCAAGAACATTGGGCGCTAACCCCCTGAAAGAAGGAAGCTGCTGCTGGTGTGAACTTTTCCTTCAGTGCTGACCCCAGAGACCTGAGTGCAACAGGGAAGCTGTCCCGCACTCTGAGAGCCCGTGCAGTTCATCCCGACAAGCAAGGCGACTCCTGGACACCTGCCAACGCAACTCACACCGCAAAGGCCTGCCCCGTCTGGCCCAAGCACCGTGAGCTGCTACTACGAGTCAGGAGAGCACCGCAAGAACGGACTGACTGGTCCAAGTAACGTGAACCTGAGCCCCGAGCCATGGAACACACCACAAAGACTGCCTGCATCGGCGCTCTGCCCCCCCTTTGGGAGAAACGCCGCTGGATTGGCCTCAAGCAGCTGCCCCCTCTTCAGGACGCGGACCCTGCTTGTGAGCCTGTGTCCCCCGAGCACCGCCAACCTCAAGACAAGTGGCCCCATGGTCTCCGTGCCGCGACACCCTTCTGGAAGGCACCGCAACGTGGGACGTCAGCCTAGCATCGGCCGCACCGAACCCGCCATCAAGAAAGAGGTATTGTGCGCTTCGCTTGTGAACCTGTTCGCACCATACGGCGGCTCCCCTGAGGCTGGTACGCCTCATAGTGCGCTGGGAACCTGTTTGCACCGTAAGCTTGCTCACGCGAGAAGCATGAGGATTAGGGGGGCACCTTCCTTAAAGCGGAACGAAGCACACAGGAGCGCGACGAAGCGCCCAGAAGCGCTAGTAAGCGCCATACCTTCCAAGAACTTGCCCATCAGTACAGACTTTTGCAGATAAAGAACTGTGGCACCATTTTAAAGTATTGGGACAATTTTACAAGTAACTGGAACACTTATTGAAGCATAAAGATTGTATTTTAAACCTGCTTGAACCCTGCTATATAAAGAGTATATTTTGTATACATACAGTCTTGTGTCATTGTGTGGGGGGTTGGTAATTTACTGTGTAAGGTACTGCAAATGCTTAACCACATGTGCTCCAGAGATTAGCCTAGACTGCTTGCGCCACACTACCTAGAAGGTGAGCAGGGGTTATTCCCTGAGAGTAATCCTTTGCCCTGACTTAGAGGAGAGGGTTCCCTGCTTGTCGCAAGTACCTACCTGCGCCAACCAGAGACTAATCATTGGAAACTGTACTATTATATGTTATGAAACCTCTATTGGTTAATGCGATCACTGCAGATGTGTACGTGTGCAACCAGAGGTCCACAGAGTGGAATTCTGTTTGGTGCATCAGGGAAAAGTGACTTGTATTTTTAGTGGTAGGAGGTCCTTGAAAGCGCTGTGAATGTTAAAGTCATTATTTGAAACGTGCATTATACACAGTATCATATAGGCTGCCACTAAATGCACATATAAATTTAGGTTAAAGATAAAAAGGGCTTCTAAATGAAAGAGTTCAGTAATATGCAGATTATACCTAGTGCAATTTTTTTTATAACTGTGCATTGACAGCACTCATTCCACAGCTCAGCGTGACACACACGTACAGTACCTCTCAAACAGAAAATATCTTGTTATCAGGAAGTTTCAAGCGACTCCATCAACTCACGGCTGTACCGGCTCCAGAGCAGCCTTTAAGTTTGCTGACCGCACTCATTTGCATTTCTCAGGTGAAGCAGACACCCTGGCAAGAAGGCTTCTTTCTTTTTAGCTGTCGGTCCCTCCCTCCAGAATGCAGCAGAGGAGACCCACTCTCCTCCACTTCAGCTTAGGATCACAATTGTGGGAATTTTTTTTCCTGTAGTCGAGAGGCTAAAATTATGGACAAATGACATCTGTTAAGACCTCTATCATGAGCAACAGACATAAGGGCTAATTACGGGTAGTCCGTGAATATTATGGATGGTTGGTCACCCTACTCAGCCCAGCCTCTCTTCTCCAGGTCCTGCGTCTCTTCTCAAGATTCTGCTTGCTTTCCTAAGTCCAACCTCTCGTTGCTCGGTCCTGTTTCATTACCTTACGCCCTCTCTTCCTCTTACTATGAATGGAGTCCCCATGACTTGCCTCTCTTCCCAGAACACAATGTCTCTCTTGAACAGGCTGTGTGTCCTGTCTCTCTTCCCCAGAACACAATGTCTCTCTTGAACAGGCTGTGTGTCCTGCCTCTCTTCCCCAGAACACAATGTCTCTCTTGAACAGGCTTTGTGTCCTGTCTCTCTTCCCCAGAACACAATGTCTCTCTTGAACAGGTTTTGTGTCCTGTCTCTCTTCCTCAGAACACAATGTCTCTCTTGAACAAGCTTTGTGTCCTGTCTCTCTTCCCCAGAACACAATGTCTCTCTTGAACAGGCTGTGTGTCCTGTCTCTCTTTCCCAGAACACAATGTCTCTCTTGAACAGGTTTTGTGCCCTGTCTCGCTTCCCCAGAACACAATGTCTCTCCTGAACAGGCTGTGTGTCCTGTCTCTCTTCCATGGAACACAATGTCTCTCTTGAACAGGCTTTGTGTCCTGTCTCGCTTCCCCAGAACACAATGTCTCTCTTGAACAGGCTGTGTGTCCTGTCTCGCTTCCCCAGAACACAATGTCTCTCTTGAACAGGTTTTGTGCCCTGTCTCTCTTCCCCAGAACACAATGTCTCTCTTGAACAGGCTTTGTGTCCTGTCTCTCTTCCCCAGACACAATGTCTTTCTTGAACAGGCTTTGTGTCCTGTCTCGCTTCCCCAGAACATAATGTCTCACTTGAACAGGCTGTGTGTCCTGTCTCTCTTCCCCAGAACACAATGTCTCTCTTGAACAGGTTTTGTGCCCTGTCTCGCTTCCCCAGAACACAATGTCTCTCTTGAACAGGCTTTGTGTCCTGTCTCTCTTCCCCAGAACACAATGTCTCTCTTGAACAGGCTTTGTGCCCTGTCTCGCTTCCCCAAAACACAATGTCTCTCTTGAACAGGCTGTGTGTCCTGTCTCGCTTCCCCAGAACACAATGTCTCTCTTGAACAGGCTTTGTGTCCTGTCTCTCTTCCTCAGAACACAA
This sequence comes from Lissotriton vulgaris, assembly GCF_964263255.1. Taxonomy (NCBI): domain Eukaryota; kingdom Metazoa; phylum Chordata; class Amphibia; order Caudata; family Salamandridae; genus Lissotriton; species Lissotriton vulgaris. The sequence goes on along the minus strand of NW_028251493.1, from coordinate 90,323 downwards.
TGTCTCTCTTGAACAGGTTTTGTGCCCTGTCTCGCTTCCCCAGAACACAATGTCTCTCTTGAACAGGCTGTGTGTCCTGTCTCGCTTCCCCAGAACACAATGTCTCTCTTGAACAGGCTTTGTGTCCTGTCTCTCTTCCCCAGAACACAATGTCTCTCTTGAACAGGTTTTGTGCCCTGTCTCGCTTCCCCAGAACACAATGTCTCTCTTGAACAGGCTTTGTGTCCTGTCTCTCTTCCCCAGAACACAATGTCTCTCTAGAACAGGTTTTGTGTCCTGTCTCTCTTCCCCAGAACACAATGTCTCTCTTGAACAGGCTTTGTGTCCTGTCTCTCTTCCCCAGAACACAATGTCTCTCTTGAACAGGTTTTGGAATAGTTTGATGAGACGTGGGTTAAGTTGTTCCTCAAAGGTCTTATAGAAATTGGCCGTGAAGCCGTCTGGCCCCGGAGCTTTATTATTCTTCAGTGTTTTTATGGCGGAAGAAATTTCTTCCATTGTCAATGGGGCCCCTAATTTGGCTTTGTCAGTCTCGGATAATCGTGGGAGTTGAATTGAGTTTAGATATTTATTGCACTCTTCTATGTTGAATCGGTTATTGTTCTTATAAAGGTCCTCATAGAAGGATTGGAATGTGCGGAGAATGTCTGTCTGTTTGGTTTGGGTGGTATTGGACTGGTCTCTAATAGATGTTATATGTAATTGCTGTTTAAGATAGGAAGCCAGGAACTTCCCTGCTTTGTTACCCTCACAAAACCTTAAGGCCTTGAATTTATTAATCCATACTCCTGCCCGTTTACTGAGAACGGCGTTGTATTTATATTTCAAGTTAGTCAAGCGGTCAATGGTCGCTTTATTGTTCAAGTCGAGGGAGTGTTGCATCTCTAGCTGCTTGATTGTTTTTTCTAAAGAGTCTAGTTCGGAGTTTAATTCTTTGTTCATACGAGCCCTAATACCTATCAGCGTACCCCTTAATGTGGCCTTAAACACGTCCCATACTAAGGCGGGATCTGTTTCTGGCTGCGAGTTTATCTGAAAGTATTCTCATATGCACTGTTCTATGATTTTCTTGTTCTCTGGTACCGACAATATCTCATTGTTGAAGCGCCATCGTCTGGGGGGGATGAGTGAGTGTGAGCCTGCCAGTTTCATATGGATACATGCATGGTCCGACACCAATATGGGGGCTATATCAGTTTCGTCGATAAGGTGTGTATGTGAGTCGAATATTAATAAATAATCTATTCTTGAATAAGAATTGTGAGGAGGGGAGTAGAAATTATAGTCATGACCATCTGGATGTTGGAGGCGCCACGAGCCATGTAGGTGGAATTTAGCACACATTCATTTCAGTGCCTCATGAAAGCGTGGGGGGTGGTACACACTCTTGGATTGCCTATCTAGCAAGGGATCTAGTGGTAGATTAAGATCCCCACCAACCACCAGGAGCTCATCTTGCGGAATATTTTCAAGTTCTTTTGATACATATTCCCAGAATTCAGGGAGGTCTGTATTAGGTCCATAAATATTTGCCACATAGATATGGTCTTCATCTCTTTGTAGGTGTGCAATGCTTAGTCTACCCTCGGAATCTACCAAATGAGATACCAGAGCTAAGTTTGATTTCTTAGCAACCAGGGTGATCACCCCTCTTTTCTTTTGAGTCGCAGGGGAGCAAAGTGCAATTGAGATCCAGTGTTGTTTAAGATTATCAGCATCAATCTGGGATAATTTGGTTTCCTGCATGAGAATTATATCCCCTTTAGTTTTGGCCAGATAATCCAATTTTTTTTTGTGCTTGACTGGTTGATTAAGCCCCTTAACGTTTAGCGAGACAATATGCAGAGAGGCTGCTAAATTCTTATTTGTAGCCATGGACATGGGTTGGGTTCAATGTGGTGGTGAGTCGCCCCGACATTTGGGAGAGTGTGGGCTTCACTGTGAGGTTCACCTTCTCTCTCATAGGCAGGCTGCGTTTGATAGATACCCCAATAGAAAGTGATGCAAGCAGAAGATGAACCCTGTATATGTGGCACACATCGTGGTGGCAGTGAGTTTTTAATAAGTGAAAGGTAGCCGAGAAAGGGTGAGAGGAGAAACAAAAGGAAGGAAAGAGAATAGAGAATAGGAAAAGTGTAGTACATAGCAGAGATAATCCTGAAACATCCGTCTTTACAACCCCACAACCCCCCAGCCCCCCAACTTACTCAGCACCCCCTTTCCCCCCTCCACCCCCCTCGGTACTCCCCCCTCTCCTCCCCCCTCCCTGAAACTCAAACTGAAGAGCTGCGACGGCAGTGCTGTCTACGCTCGCACAGGGACATATGTAATAAAACGGTAGTCGAAACATCGTGTGATAACATTCTGATAACCTTTTGGTAACATTGCGAGAAGAAGCATCTTCTACATACATTCAACTTAGTGCATAAACCTCGCCGAGGGGTAAGCGATGTAATCTCTTAATTAAAGAACCCCTCCTTTTTTATGTACGAAAGGTAGATCTTCTGCCAACAATTCTAATAATGCTCAGAAAACATTTAGAAATCTAGCCAGAAGAAGAGTCTTCTACATGCAAATAATTTAGCGCATTTAGCTTGTCTAGGGATAAGTGAAGCAACCTCTTAGCTAAGGAGCCGTGAGATTTCTGTGGGCTTGCTCCACGACAAGTGAACTAACAGTGGCGGCTAGCACTCTCTAGGACTCTCTAGAACCCATAGATAGTGAGGAGCACGAGCCAGTTGAGCACTGCAAAGCTATGCAATGCAGTGCTGGATCCTTCCTATAGTAGACACAGAAGGGGGTTCCCCAAGGGTAACTTTAGGATATAGGCAGGAAATGGGGGGAATAACCAATGCAAATAGAAAAGACAAGAACCCTGCCTTGGGATATAAAGGCCCTAAAAAAGGGGTCCAACAAATGTAGGTAAAGGGGTGATTGACCTAGGGGTTGACACAACACAAAACAATCACATGGACAATTCAAGGATAAACAGAACAATTCATATTTGAAAATATATATCTTTTTTTATTGTTTTTAAGAATATCAATGATATAAATATAAAGTTTCTTTTATCACATGTACAAAATAAATCACCAATAAAATAGACATAGATAAGAAAGCATTATCACTAAGAGGAATCTATCCTGCCCAGTATCGGCCACACTAGCTTGTCTAGGGATAAGTGAAGCAACCTCTTAGCTAAGGAGCCGTGAGATTTCTGTGGGCTTGCTCCACGACAAGTGAACTAACAGTGGCGGCTAGCACTCTCTAGGACTCTCTAGAACCCATAGATAGTGAGGAGCACGAGCCAGTTGAGCACTGCAAAGCTATGCAATGCAATGCTGGATCCTTCCTATAAACAGTGCAAGATCTTTTTAAGACATACCTAAAGCTGACCTGCATCAAATGTCCAGATTAAATACGGCCGAATGGCCACAGCATGACTGGCACCATTTTGAGTGAGACAATAGATTTATAACTTGTCTTAGAACATATTACAGAGATCAATCACCAAGGCTATGTCAAGTCTCTGAAAGTCAGTGAGAGTCAGTGAGAGTCTTAAGCCAGGACGATAATACTGGAATGGCAGTCCGACTGGATTAAAACCCCTAAGGAGGCCGAATCATTCCAATTCATATTTTACAGTTCAGCACCTAGACATACCTGTCAGAAAGATCGTGGATGAAGGAAGCTAGAGACCACCTTTGTAATGAGTGGCTGATGCGGGAAAAGATAGCATGCTGGAACCTCCGCTCACGTCTGGATGGAACCCGCGGCTCTAAGATGGCAGGCGAGCCGCGAATTACCCGGGCACAAAGTCGATCTTTAGGCCAGACCGCAATTACCGGGTGGTTCACGAATACAGTCTCAACATCCTGTGCTCCAGTAGATGCGGTCGCTGGAATCACCTTTAGTGCATGTTTTCGGGGTCTGTATCACACTGTTTTCGCCGCAAATCTGGGTCCCGTGCAGCGCAAAGACAGACTAGGTGGCCATTCTCCCCGCCGTCCAAGCCACGCCCCCTACAATGTCCATTTTTGAAACACATTTAACATTTATGGTTTTGTTCTTGAGAAGAGGCCAATTTACAATTTTAAATTCAATCAAAAGTCTAACTTAGACCTAATGTTTAATTTGACAACTTCTCGGTATTCAAAATAGGAAGTTACTTCTAGTAAACTTACTAGTAATAAAATTACATACTACTAGTAAAATTACTAGTAGTAAAGTTAATAGTAGTAACTTACCTTTGTGAAAACCAAAAAGTTGTAAAGTTAGACTTTAGATCTAAATTTAGACTTTTGGACTAACTTTGCCTTCCTTTGTGAATTTGTCCTGTGGTATCCGTATAGCTCAACGTAGCCAACAGGCAGAGGAGGTATCCGTATAGCTCAACGTAGGCAACAGGCAGAGGAGGTATCCGTATAGCTCAACGTAGCCAACAGGCAGAGGAGGTATCCGTATAGCTCAACGTAGCCAACAGGCAGAGGAGTGCTGTACAGCGTTAATTACAAGCATAAAGTCAACGAGTGATAGGAGAGGAAGCTGGGTTGTGGACAGTTAGCGCATTGTGATGTATTGCTCCCTAAAGAGGTGAGTCTTCAACTCTTCCCTAAATTGAAGCAGTGTTAGGACAGTCCTGGTGATTATGGGAATGTTGTTCGGCTAGGGCGGTCGACCTCGAATCTGGGAACCAGGTTTGAGTCTCGGCAATGACGCTGAACATCCTGTGATTCTGTGCAGATCACTTAATTTACCCGTGCCTAACAAATTGAAAAGGGGGGGCCGTTGGCCTCCCCGCCCGCATGGCAGTGCGGCGATCACCTCTCCCCTTTCCTCCCGGTGGTGTGGTGGCGTGATCTCCCGGCACCCAATGGTTACGCGGGAGGTGTGCGCCACACCACCGGTTGGCCGACGCCTAATCCCTGACTCGGAGGAGTGGTGCAGACTTCCAGGTCAAGGGGGCGGGCGTCGAGGGTTGAGGGGAGGGGGCGGCCCGCCCCCTCCCCGCGTCCCTGGGAATAAAGGAGGGGGGAGCGCTCAGTTGGCCCTTCTTGTCGCCTGACGCTCCCCCACACTGGTCGTGCCCCGCGCTCGGGGCCTCCTAATTTTCCCCACCCACTATCTCCGGAACAAAGCTGTGTTGTGCATTACGTATACCTGTTTTGTTATTGATTAAGTTGTTTTTCTTTTAGGATGTATAGTTGAAGCAGTATGTCAGTAGATTGCTGGATGTAGACTGGAGTTGTGTATATCTCTCGTGTATTAAAGTATTGGCTTCCCGTTTGGGGAGAAATGTTAAAATGTAATTATGAATGTTTGCTGTCTTTCTGTTTAGGCCTTTTTTCCCATAGTAGCTTGATAATGTCATGACATGTGTTGTAGATAGTGTAGCTGTCCTTTAGTTAATTTTTTCCACAGGTCGTCGTATTTATTAGGGTATTGGACATGCGGTAAGGTCATGACCGGTGAGCAGCTATTTTAAGGTCTTATGGGGCGGTATCATCCTTTGGAGGTGTCCGCTCAGGGGGAGGAGGGGTCACTGGCCCCTCCTAGAACTTCAGGGGCAGCTGGTAACGCAAGTAAGGGCCCTCCTTCACTGGTTAAATGAAGTGCACGGGGTGGACCGAGTAATTATCGGGCTCGGCTGCATGGGTGGACCGAGTAATTAACGGGCTCGGCTGCAGGGGTGGACCTAGTAAGTAACGGGCTCGGCTGCAAGGGTGGACCGAGTAATTAACGGGCTCGGCTGCAAGGGTGGACCGAGTAATTAACGGGCTCGGCTGCAGGAGTGGACCGGGTTATCAACGGACCCGGCTACGCATGCGCACCTGCGTAAGGGGCGCAGCTTGTAAGACCTGACACCGGTTAGCGACCTTGCCATATCGCCATAAATGTTAGCATGCAAAAAATTTCAGATGAGGATGTTAGATTCGGTTAGGAAACAAGCTGTATTAGAATCTTGTTAAGGCTTGCCGATCACAATTGTCGATATAAATGTATCTAAATGTGTCTGAATATTTTTGCATAAAAATTGTATATTTTGTTTAACAATTTTATTATTTTGTATCTTAATAAATACGGCCGGGGGGTTTTGCGACCCTCCCCCCCCCGCCTTCCAAAGACAAATCCTGTTCCGTTTTGTTGATGTGGGCATACAGGGAGAAGGGCGGTAGCCGTCAATGACCATGATCAATGTAACGCAACAGGTGCCATGTAAGGCGCTCTGATACTCAATTCGGGTCAAGTTTGCGCTATATAAAACTCCATAAAAGGTCGAAGCAGAGAGGAAACCTCCAAATTTAGTGACTCAACCTATGTTCACTGTTGGGTACTTGCCAGAGAGACCTCTGGAGATAAAGTGTGCCCTCATCAAGTGGAGTTTCCCCTTGAAAGGAAAGTATTTAGAATAGTGTGTGGAAAATCGAATTATTTTTACTCATTAGTAGAAGGGAAGGGAAATTTCTTGAGTTTCCAAGAGAGTGAAGAAACAAGACAAGACTGGAATCTCCACTTCTCCCCGCCATCCCTCTCCCGCTCTGTCTCGTTCTGTCCCTTCCTCTCACTCCTCTTTTGCCTCCTTCCCTCTCTGTATATTTCTCTCTCTGTTTCTACATCCTTGGTTTCTCTCCCTCTCTCTTTGTGTTTCCATCTTTCACCATTCAGCATTTCCTATTCCAAAATCTCCTTCTGCTGTTTCCCTTTTCTTTCCTTTCAGCAAACTCAGTGTTTCTCTCTTTCTTTTCTTCCCCTCTCTTAATTCTCCTTCCACTTATCACTCTGTGGGCCTGATTCACAAAGATAAACTGAGACAAACGCCTAACTTTATGACTTTCAGTATCACAAAGGGCATTTACGAGTAGTAAAGTTAGACTTTTGTCTCAGTTTTGATCTAAGTTAAACTTAAGATCAAAATGTAAGTTTAACTGAGACAAAAGTCTAACTTTATGACTTTCAGTATCACAAAGGGCATTTACAAGTAGTAAAGTTAGACTTTTGTCTCAGTTTTGATCTAAGTTAAACTTAAGATCAAAATGTAAGTTTAACTGAGACAAAAGTCTAACTTTATGACTTTCAGTATCACAAAGGGCATTTGCGAGTAGTAAAGTTAGACTTTTGTTTAACTTTTGATCTCATTTAAACTTAAGACCAAATTTAAGTTTAACTGAGACAAAGGTCTAACTTTGCGACTTTCGGTATTCACAACGGGCATTCAAGAGTAGTAAAGTTAGACTTTTGTCTCAGTTTACCTTTGTGAATCGGGCCCTCTGCCTTTTTCTTCCTCACACACACATTCCATCTACAAGTCTCGCTCTCGCCTGTTCTGTTTCTCACTCCTCACACTGTCACTCATTCAATCGTTTTCTTCCTCTCTCGCTGGATGGGCCTAGCCTTCATCCTCTTCTTCATGCCCAGCACGTGTCTCTTCTTCGTTGCCAGACTTTTTCCCTTTGCCAAGCTCCGTATTTCACCTCTTCGCCGAGGCCGATTGTTGTGCTTTCCTCATGCTCAGCCATATTCGTCCTCTTCCTCAGTCCCTTTCTTCCTCACACCCAGCCTTTCTCCCCCGACAGTATTTCGTATCTTTCCTCACACCCTGCATATGCCAACCCTCCAGACACAGCCTTTGTCTCCTTCGCCATGCCCATCCTCTGCCCCCTTCACCATGCCCAGCTTCTGCCCCTTCACCATGCCCAGCCTCTGCCACCTTCACCATGCCCATCCTCTACCCCTTCGCCATGCCCAGGCTCTGCCCCTTCACCATGCCCAGACTCTGCCCCTTCACCATGCCAAGTCTCTGCCCCTTCACCATGCCCAGCCTCTGCCCCTTCACCATGCCCAGCCTCTGCCCCTTTCACCATGATCGGCTTCTGCCCCTTCACCATGATCAGCCTCTGCCCCCTTCGCCATACCGATGCCCTGCCCCCTTCGCCATGCCCATGCCATGCCCCCTTCGCTATGCCCCATTCGCCATGCCCGCCTTTGCCCGGCGTCCTTACCATCTTCATTTTGGCCCTGGATGTAGCTGAGGAGACGCCAGAAACCGGTCAGCCTGGCACGGGTGTACGAGGCCGTCACACGTGTGCCCACCCAGACGGAGGGTGGGTATAGCCGAGCCTAGGAAGGGAAACAGGAGCACTTCAGTCCCAAGCATCACACACCTCTTTCTCAGGGTAAAGAACCAGAACTGTCTCACAGGGCACAGCACCCGAGGGCTTAGGGTGTCAGCACCTACCTCATACTCTGAGGTGTTGGTAGGGGCTCTCTGTACTAGTAGTAGGAACGGGGCTCAGGGTGTCAGCACCTACCTCATACTCTGAGGTGTGGGTAGGGGCTCTCTGTACTAGTAGTAGGGGCGGGGCATCGACTGTCAGCACCTACCTCATACTCTATGGTGTGGGTAGGGTCTCTCTGTACTAGTAGTAGGGACGGGGCTCAGGGTGTCAGCACCTACCTCATACTCTGAGGTGTGGGTAGGGGCTCCCTGTACTAGTAGTAGGGGCGGAGCATCGACTGTCAGCACCTACCTCATACTCTGAGGTGTTGGTAGGGGCTCTCTGTACTAGTAGTAGGAACGGGGCTCAGGGTGTCAGCACCTACCTCATACTCTGAGGTGTGGGTAGGGGCTCTCTGTACTAGTAGTAGGGGCGGGGCATCGACTGTCAGCACCTACCTCATACTCTGAGGTGTGGGTAGGGGCTCTCTGTACTAGTAGTAGGGGCGAGGCATCGACTGTCAGCACCTACCTCATACTCTATGGTGTGGGTAGGGGCTCTCTGTACTAGTAGTAGGGGCAGGGCTTAGGCGATCAGCACCTACCTCATACTCTGTGGTGTTGGTAGGGACTCTGTACTAGTAGTAGGGGCGGGGCATCGACTGTCAGTACCTACCTCATACTCTGTGGTGTTGGTAGGGGCTCTCTGTACTAGTAGTAGGGGCGGGGCTCTGGGTGTCAGCACCTACCTCATACTCCGTGGTGTTGGTAGGGGCTCTCTGTACTAGTAGTAGGGGCGGGGCTCCGGGTGTCAGCACCTACCTCATACTCTGAGTTGTTGGTAGGGGCTCTCTGTACTAGTAGTAGGGGTGGGCTTAGGCGGTCAGCACCTACCTCATACTCCATGGTGTTGGCAGTGGCTCTCTGTACTAGTAGTAGGGGCGGGCCCCGGGTGTCAGACCCTACCTCATACTCCGAGGTGTTGGTAGGGGCTCTCTGTACTAGTAGTAGGGGCGGGGCCTAGGCAGTCAGCACCTACCTCATACTCTGTGGTGTGGCAGGGGCTCTCTGAACTAGTAGTAGGGGCGGGGCATCGACTGTCAGCACCTACCTCATACTCTATGGTGTGGGTAGGGTCTCTCTGTACTAGTAGTAGGGACGGGGCTCAGGGTGTCAGCACCTACCTCATACTCCATGGTGTGGGTAGGGGCTCTCTGTACTAGTAGTAGGGGCAGGGCTTAGGAGGTCAGCACCTACCTCATACTCTGTGGTGTTGGTAGGGACTCTGTACTAGTAGTAGGGGCGGGGCATCGACTGTCAGTACCTACCTCATACTCTGTGGTGTTGGTAGGGGCTCTCTGTACTAGTAGTAGGGGCGGGCTCAGGGTGTCAGCACCTACCTCATCCTCTGAGGTGTTGGTAGGGGCTCTCTTTACTAGTACTAGGGGCGGAGCTTAGGCGGTCAGCACCTACCTCATACTCCGTGGTGTTGGTAGGGGCTCTCTGTACTAGTAGTAGGGGCGGGGCTCCGGTTGTCAGCACCTACCTCATACTCTGAGTTGTTGGTAGGGGCTCTCTGTACTAGTAGTAGGGGCGGGCTTAGGCGGTCAGCACCTACCTCATACTCCATGGTGTTGGCAGTGGCTCTCTGTACTAGTAGTAGGGGCGGGCCCCGGGTGTCAGACCCTACCTCATACTCCGAGGTGTTGGTAGGGGCTCTCTGTACTAGTAGTAGGGGCGGGTCCCTGGGTGTCAGCACCTACCTCATACTCCGTGGTGTGGCAGGGGCTCTCTGTACTAGTAGTAGGGGTGGGTCCCTGGGTGTCAGCACCTACCTCATACTCCGTGGTGTTGCACAAGGCTCTGAAGGTGAAACACTCCTCCACCTCGCTGCAGAAGTCCGGCTTGAGGCTGTAAAGAGTGGAGGGAGAGAGCTGGTGAGGGTCTGTGAGTAAGGGGGGGCATGTGCAAGGGGGTCCATCTTACCTCTGACCCCGAGACCCTCCGACCCCCAGAGACAGGAGGATAAGGACTGCAGCCCCTGGAGCAGATGTGGGTGGAAACAGCACCATTCTCAGCTGTCAATCTGAGGGAAGAAACCACTGTTAGTTACATAGGCCATGACCTGCAGGTGCCCCTCCCCCTCATATCCTTAGCCCTAGTTGCCCCTATGAGCCCTCCCTGCCTCACCCCTTGGTGCCCCTCCCAGCCCCCTCCAATCCTTATCCCGTGACCTCCTTATGACTGCACCACTCACCAGTATATTACTATTGTTCTCTTAGCTAAGTGTCCACTACTCTCTACCTTCCCCTGTGGGGCCTCCCCCACCTTCATCCTTCAGGGCCACAGTTCCATTTCCCCCTCCAACTCCCCTGCACACACCTCGCCATGGTGCTCGTTTCCTAGGGGCTTCCCTCCTCTGGGCAGGTTCTCTTGCTTCTTGCTTGCATGGACCTTACTCCCCAGCCCACCATCCGTTTCTCCTGGTTACAACCACCCCTTCTTCTCCACAACCTCCCCTCTGTTGACAATCACATCTCTGTTCTTCTCTTCTCTCTCTTTCTATACCTTCTCTCTGTCCGTCCCTGGCATCAACGGTTCACTGCCTATCCTCCAGGGTACATCCACTTCTGCCCTGAGGATTCCCCCTATAACCTCTTGTCTTCTCACCATCTCTCTTCTACTCTCTTTTGTGCTTTCTCCCAACCACTTCCCTCACATCTCCTCCCAACCACTTCCCTCACCTCTCCTCGCTCCCACCCCAACTCCTCCCAGCCGCTTCCCTTACCTCTCCTCACTCCCAACCACTTCCCTCACCTCTCCTCCCAGCCACTTCCCTCACCTCTCCTCGCTCCCAAACAATTCCCTCACCTCTCCTCCCAACCACTTCCCTCACCTCTCCTCCCAACCACTTCTCTCACCTCTCCTTGCTCCCAACCGCTTCCCTCACCTCTCCTTGCTCACAACCACATCCCTCACCTCTCCTCCCTCCCAACTACTTCCCTCACCACTCCTCACTCCCAACCACTTCCCTCACCTCTCCTCCCTCCCAACCACTTCCCTCACCTCACCTCTCCTCCCCTCCCAACCACCCTCCCAACCACTTCCCTCACCCCTCCTCACTCCCAACCACTTCCCTCACCTCTCCTCCCCTCCCAACCACTTCCCTCACCTCTCCTCCCTTCCAACCACTTCCCTCAGCTCTCCTCCCTCCCAATGACTTCCCTCACCTCTCCTTACTCCCAACCACGTCCCTCTCCTCTACATTCTCCTCAGTTTCCGTCACTGAAGTGTGAGCTCTGGTAAAGAAAGGTGAGGTATAGGTCATTAACGACCTGCAAGATCTTCTAAGCAAAGCTAATTGATGGTGTGCAAGCTCTAGTGAAGAAAGGCGAGTTCAGGCCATTGATGGCGTGCAAGCTCTAGTAAAGAAAGGTGAGTTCAGGCCATCGATGGCGTGCAAGCTCTAGTGAAGAAAGGTGAGTTCAGGCCATTGATGGTGTGCAAGCTCTAGTGAAGAAAGGTGAGTTCAGGCCATTGATGGCGTGCAAGCTCTAGTGAAGAAAGGCGAGTTCAGGCCATTGATGGCGTGCAAGCTCTAGTGAAGAAAGGTGAGTTCAGGCCATTGATGGCGTGCAAGCTCTAGTGAAGAAAGGCGAGTTCAGGCCATTGATGGCGTGCAAGCTCTAGTAAAGAAAGGTGAGTTCAGGCCATCGATGGCGTGCAAGCTCTAGTGAAGAAAGGTGAGTTCAGGCCATTGATGGTGTGCAAGCTCTAGTGAAGAAAGGTGAGTTCAGGCCATTGATGGTGTGCAAGCTCTAGTTAAGAAAGGTGAGTTCAGGCCATTGATGGCGTGCAAGCTCTAGTGAAGAAAGGTGAGTTCAGGCCATTGATGGTGTGCAAGCTCTAGTAAAGAAAGGTGAGTTCAGGCCATTGATGGTGTGCAAGCTCTAGTAAAGAAAGGTGAGTTCAGGTCAATGATGGTGTGCAATCTCTAGTAAAGAAAGGTGAGTTCAGGTCAATGATGGTATGAAAGCTGTAGTGAAGAAATGTGAGTTCAGGTCAATGATGGTGTGCAATCTCTAGCAAAGAAAAGTGAGTTCTGGTCATTGATAAGGTGCAATCTCTAGCAAAGAAAAGTGAGTTCTGGTCATTGATAACGTGCAAGCTCTAGTAAAGAAAGGTGAGTTCAGGCCATTGATGGCATGCAAGCTCTAGTAAAGAAAGGTGAATTCTGGTAATTGATGATGGGCAAGCTGTAGTAAATAAAGGTGAGTTCAGGCCATTGATGGCATGCAAGATCTGATAAAGTAAGATGAGTTGTGGTCATTGATGGCATGCAAGATCTGGTAAAGAAAGGTGAGTTGTGGTCATTGATGGCGTGCAAGCTCTAGTAAAGAAAAGTGAATTCTGGTCATTGATGATGTGCAAACTGTAGTAAATAAAGGTGAGTTCAGGTTATTGATGATGTGCAAATTGTAGTAAATAAAGGTGAGTTCAGGTCATTGATGATGTGCAAATTGTAGTTAATAAAGGTGAGTTCAGGTTATTGATGATGTGCAAGCTCTAGTAAAGAAAGGTGAGTTCAGGTCATGGATGGCGTGGAAGCTCTAGTAAATAAAGGTGAGTTCAGGTCATTGATGATGTGCAAATTGTAGTAAATAAAGGTGAGTTCAGGTTATTGATGATGTGCAAATTGTAGTAAATAAAGGTGAGTTCAGGTTATTGATGATGTGCAAATTGTAGTAAATAAAGGTGAGTTCAGGTTATTGATGATGTGCAAATTGTAGGAAAAAAAGGTGAGTTCAGGTCATTGTTGGTGTGCAATCTCTAGTAAAGAAAGGTGAGTTCAGGTCATTGATAACATGCAAGCTCTAGTAAAGAAAGATGAGTTCAGGCCATTGATGGCATGCAAGCTCTAGTAAAGAAAGGTGAATTCTGGTAATTGATGATGGGCAAGCTGTAGTAAAGAAAAGTGAGTTGTGGTAATTGATGGCATGCAAGATCTGGTAAAGAAAGGTGAGTTCAGGTCATCGATGATGTGCACACTGTAGTAAATAAAGGTGAGTTCAGGTTATTGATGATGTGCAAATTGTAGTAAATAAAGGTGAGTTCAGGTTATTGATGATGTGCAACCTCTAGGAAAAAAAGGTGAGTTCAGGTCATTGTTGGTGTGCAATGTCTAGTAAAGAAAGATGAGTTCAGATCATTGATGGCGTGCACGCTCTAGTAAAGAAAGGTGAGTTCAGGTCAGTGATGGCGTGCAAGCTCTAGTGAAGAAAGATGAGTTCAGGTCAGTGATGGCATGCAAGCTCTAGTGAAGAAAGGTGAGTTCAGGTCATTGATGCCGTGCAAGATCTGGTAAAGAAAGGTGATTTCAGGTCATTGATGACGTACAAGCTCTTGAAAAGAAAAGTGAGTTCAGGTCATTGATGGCGTGAAATTCTAGTAAAGAGAGGTGCGCTCAGGTCATTGATGGCATGCAAGCACTGGTAAAGAAAGGTGTGTTCAGGTAAATTTTGGGGTCCAAGATCTGGTAAAGAAAGGTGGGTTAAGGTCATTGATGACGTGCAAGCTCTAGTAAAGAAAGGTGAGTTCAGGTCATTGACGGCGCGCAAGCTCTAGTAAAGAAAGTTGCGTTCTGGTCATTGATGAGGTGCAAGCTCTGGTAAAGAAAAGTGAGTTCAGGTCATTGATGGCTTGAAAGCTGTAGTGAAGAAAGGTGAATTCAGTTCATTAATGATGTGCAAGCTCTAGTGAAGAAAGGTGAGTTCAGGTCATTGATGGCGTGCAAGCTCTAGTAAATAAAAGTGAGTTCAGGTCATTGATGGCATGAAAGCTGTAGTGAAGAAAAGTGAGTTCAGGTCATTGATGGCATGAAAGCTGTAGTGAAGAAAGGTGAATTCAGGTAATTGATGATGTGCAAGCTCTAGTAAAGAAAGGTGAGTTCTGGCCATTGATAGCGTGCAATCTCTAGTAAAGAAAGGTGAGTTCAGGTCATTGGTTGCGTGCAAGCTCTAGTAAAGAAAGGTCAGTTCATTGTGGGCGTGCAATCTCTAGTAAAAAAAAAGGTCAGGTCAGGTCATTGGTGGCGTGCAATCTCTAGTAAAGAAAGGTGAGTTCAGATCACTGATAACATGAAAGATCTGGTAAAGAAAGGTGAGGTCAGGTCATTGATGGCGTGCAATCTCTAGTAAAGAAAGGTGAGTTCAGGTCATTGGTGACGTGCAAGATCTGGTAAAGAAAGGTGAGTTCAGGTCATTGATGGCATGCTAGCTCTAGTAAAGAAAGGTCAGTTCATTGTGGGCATGCAATCTCTAGTAAAAAAAAGGTGAGGTCAGGTCATTGATGGCGTGCAATCTCTAGTAAAGAAAGGTGAGTTCAGGTCATTGGTGACGTGCATGATCTGGTAAAGAAAGGTAAATTCAGTTCATTGATGATGTGCAAGCTCTAGTAAAGAAAGGTGATTTCAGGTCAGTGATGGCGTGCACGCTCTAGTAAAGAAAGGTGAATTCAGTTCATTGATGCCGTGCAAGATCTGGTAAAGAAAGGTGATTTCAGGTCATTGATGACGTACAAGCTCTTGAAAAGAAAAGTGAGTTCAGGTCATTGATGGCGTGAAATTCTAGTAAAGAGAGGCGAGTTCAGGTCATTGATGGCATGCAAGCTCTGGTAAAGAAAGGTGTGTTCAGGTAATTTTTGGGGTCCAAGATCTGGTAAAGAAAGGTGGGTTAAGGTCATTGATGATGTGCAAGCTCTAGTAAAGAAAGGTGAGTTCAGGTCATTGACGGTGCGCAAGCTCTAGTAAAGAAAGTTGCGTTCTGGTCATTGAGGTGCAAGCTCTGGTAAAGAAAAGTGAGTTCAGGTCATTGATGGCATGAAAGCTGTAGTAAAGAAAGGTGAATTCAGTTCATTGATGATGTGCAAGCTCTAGTAAAGAAAAGTGAGTTCAGGTCATTGATGGCGTGCAAGCTCTAGTAAAGAAAGTTGCGTTCTGGTCATTGAGGTGCAAGCTCTGGTAAAGAAAAGTGAGTTCAGGTCATTGATGGCATGAAAGCTGTAGTAAAGAAAGGTGAATTCAGTTCATTGATGATGTGCAAGCTCTAGTAAAGAAAAGTGAGTTCAGGTCATTGATGGCATGAAAGCTGTAGTGAAGAAAGGTGAGTTCAGGTCATTGATGACGTGCAAGCTCTAGTAAACAAAAGTGAGTTCAGGTCATTGATGGCATGAAAGCTGTAGTGAAGAAAAGTGAGTTCAGGTCATTGATGGCATGAAAGCTGTAGTGAAGAAAGGTGAATTCAGGTAATTGATGATGTGCAAGCTCTTGTAAAGAAAGGTGAGTTCTGGTCATTGATAGCGTGCAATCTCTAGTAAAGAAAGGTGAGTTCAGGTCATTGGTTGTGTGCAAGCTCTAGTAAAGAAAGGTCAGTTCATTGTGGGCGTGCAATCTCTAGTCAAAAAAAGGTCAGGTCAGGTCATTGGTGGCGTGCAATCTCTAGTAAAGAAAGGTGAGTTCAGATCACTGATAACATGAAAGATCTGGTAAAGAAAGGTGAGGTCAGGTCATTGATGGCGTGCAATCTCTAGTAAAGAAAGGTGAGTTCAGGTGATTGGTGACGTGCAAGATCTGGTAAAGAAAGGTGAGTTCAGGTCATTGATGGCATGCTAGCTCTAGTAAAGAAAGGTCAGTTCATTGTGGGCGTGCAATCTCTAGTAAAAAAAGGTGAGGTCAGGTCATTGATGGCGTGCAATCTCTAGTAAAGAAAGGTGAGTTCAGGTCATTGGTGACGTGCAAGATCTGGTAAAGAAAGGTGAATTCAGTTCATTGATGATGTGCAAGCTCTAGTAAAGAAAGGTGATTTCAGGTCATTGATGGCTTGCAATCGCTGATTAAGAAAGGTGTGTTCGGGTCATTGGTGGCGTGAAAGCTCCAGTAAGGAAAAGTGATCAGGTCAATGATAGGGTGCAAACTCTAGTAATGAAAAGTGAGTTCAGGTAATTGATAACTTGCAAGATCTGATTAAGAAATGTAAGTTCAGGTCATTGATGGCGTGCAATGCCTAGTAAAGAAAGGTGAGTTCAGGTCAGTGATTGCATGCAAGCTCTAGTGAAGAAAGGTGAGTTCAGATCACTGATAACATGAAAGATCTGGTAAAGAAAGGTGAGTTCAGGTCATTGATGCCGTGCAAGATCTAGTAAAGAAAAGTGAGTTCAGGTCATTGATGGCGTGCAAGCTCTGGTAAAAAAAGGTGAGTTCAGGTCATTGATGATGTGCAAGATCTAGTAAAGAAAAGTGAGTTCAGGTCATTGATGGCGTGCAAGCTCTAGTAAAGAAAGGTCAGGTCATTGTGGGCGTGCAATCTCTAGTAAAGAAAGGCCAGGTCGGGTCATTGTTAACATGAAAAATCTGGTTAAGAAAGGTGTGTTCAGGTCAGTGATGGTGTGCAAGCTCTAGTGAAGAAAGGTGAGTTCAGGTCAGTGATGGCGTGCAAGCTCTGGTAAAGAAAGAAGAGTTCAGGTCATTGATGACGTGCAAGCTCTAGTAAAGAAAAGTGAGTTCAGGTCATTGATGGCATGAAAGTCGTAGTGAAGAAAGGTAAGTTTAGGTCATTGATGGCATGAAAGTCGTAGTGAAGAAAGGTAAGTTCCTGTCATTGATGGCGTGCAAGCTCTAGTGAAGAAAGGTGAGTTAAGGTCATTGATGATGTGCAAGCTCTAGTGAAGAAAGGCGAGTTCAGGCCATTGATGGCGTGCAAGCTCTAGTAAAGAAAGGTGAGTTCAGGTCAGTGATTGCGTGGAAGCTGTAGTGAAGAAAGGTGAGTTCAGGTCAGTGATGGCGTGCAAGCTCTAGTAAAGAAAGACGAGTTCAGGTCATTGATGCAGTGCAAGGTCTGGTAAAGAAAGGCGAGTTCAGGTCAGTGATGGCATGAAAGCTGTAGTGAAGAAAGGTAAGTTCATGTCATTGATGGCGTGCAAGCTCTAGTGAAGAAAGGTGAGTTCAGGCCAGTGATGGCGTGCAAGCTCTGGTAAAGAAAGACGAGTTCAGGTCATTGATGACGTGCAAGCTCGAGTAAAGAAAGGTGAGTTCAGGCCATTGATGGCGTGCAAGCTCTGGTAAAGAAAGACGAGTTCAGGTCATTGATGACGTGCAAGCTCTAGTAAAGAAAAGTGTGTTCATGTCATTGATGACAATCGCATGCGCGAATGTATATGGTGAAGCGTTCCTGAACTTGTATAACTATGGTTGTGTGAATGAGATTTACGATTTGCACTGCCTACTGCCAGAAGTATTTCCTGCACTTTAAATCTGCGTGCACTAAACGATCCTATGTTTAGGTAGCGCGAGTAAAATTGTTTTAATTGCACTGCGCCGATTGATTTTAAGAATCTGCACTGTGTACTCTGTAGGAACTGTACTTATATTTACTCACCACTGTGGCATTCATCACTCCCCTAGCCCTGGTCCACCGCAAGCGCTAGGCTTGTTTGTGTGGAGGGCGCAGGGAGGCACCTTCTTCCGGCCGGCACAGATTGGCCGAGCGCGTAGAGGCGGAGCTGATGAACGGCCCGTCCTGTACATAAGGCTGATGCCCCTATAACGCGCAGCGAATACGCGCTGCGACCGCGCCACAGCCGCGCCAAAGACAAGCCTAAGACCAGCCCGTCTGGGCCCGTCCGGGCCAGTACGGGGCATGGGGCACAGACCCATACTCTATCTATGCGGAAAAACACAGGTATGAGCTCCGGTTTCTTGATGGGCCTGCGCCCGAAATTACACAAAAATTGCACTATACTATCTCCTATACAAAAAGTAACCAATACATGTTGTAACTGCAAGTTTACTCTCTCTTATTACCAGCCCTACCCTGATTCTCAATTGTGCGATCAAACGCCAAAAAAAACACCTAAGAAATTGACCCATAACTTCTCGTTCTACAGTATTAATTGTAGATCCCTACCGCAGCACAAATTAGATATTTTCAATCTCTTACTGGATGATAATCCTTGTGCCATATTTTTAACTGAAACATAGCTGCATGAAAGCTCGGGTCCTGATATAGCTACCGCCCTTCCCCCTAACTATGCCATAGTTATAAGGGACCGTGAGGGTCAAGTGGGCGGGGGTATTGCTATCATATTTAACAGAGAGCTCACATGCACACTGGAACCCGTCAACATCCCTGCTTGTGAAGCGGCGTTTTTTAAAATCACTCTCAACCCCAACTTTACGGCCTCTGGCATGCTTATATATAGGCCTCCTGGGAATGCCAGCATATGGGCCGCAAATCTGGCTAACTACATCACTCCTTTCCATCTCTCCTCCAAAAACTTTTCTCTTCTGGGAGATTTGAATCTGCACTTCGACGACCCCACTAGCCTAGCATGCACAAACCTACTAGATGACCTAGCAGCACTGAACTTAACGCTACTGAATTCTGGGCCTACCCATAGGGCAGGTCACCTGCTGGATCCCATCTTTTCCAACTTTCCTGAACTAAATTGGCTTAATACGATACCAATATGCTGGTCAGACCACCATCTTATCCACTTTTGCCTAAATCTGCCAATTCCTCACAAATCAAACAACACCTGGCCGATATCCTCCATGAGAAACTGGAAGTTGCTTGATGCTGGAAAACTCAACAAAACTTTAGCTAAAGATCTACCGGCCCCCGGCTCGGACATTGAAAGTATTGCTACGGCCACACATTCATGGCTTGAAAATGCCGTTGATACCTGTCTCCCCCTCTCTCGGTTAAAAGCAAATACCCATCATCCCCCAGCCCCCTGGTTTACTGAGTCACTGAAGACCGAAAAATCCAAATGTAAAACCCTCGAAAGAAGGTGGCGAAAGGATTACGCTCATGATAAAAAAGTGATATACCATAAAGCCAGAAATGAATACCACTCGGCCTGTACTAAAGCTCGTGCCCTTTACGTGGCAAACTCCATTAATACAGCGCCCAACAAGGCAAAAACGCTTTTTAAAACAGTCAAAGATCTTGCAGGTGCAAATACGACTGCTACGGCCCGCCCTTTGAACGAAAAACAATGCCAAGACCTTGCTTCTTTTTTCAATGATAAAATTGAGAAAATCATCTCGGATATCACCAGAAACACCTCCACTCACGACCGTGAAGAGGAAATGCCCCCCTGGTCAACTGAAATTAATACCCTCGAACACTGGCCTCCCATCACCTTGGATTCACTTACATCTACCCTCAAGACCATCAAATCTGGCTCCCCCCGTGACCCACTACCCGCCACTGTTTTCAAACAACTTGACGCCCCCTCACTGACCATTATTGCCAATACTCTAAATTCTTCTCTTCAACTTTCCGCAGTTCCATCTCGCTGGAAACACGCCATGGGTCAGTCCACTCCTGAAAAAACCTACAGCCAACCCTGATTTACTTGCAAACTACCGTCCCATACCTCTTCTCCCCATCTTCTCAAAACTGCTTGAAAGACACATTCACTCCGCTCTCACTCTCTTCACCGAAGCCAACTCCCTCCTCCATCCATCACAGTCTGGTTTCAGAGCTGGCTTTTCTACTGAAACAGCCCTACTGGGAGTAACAGAAACCATCAGGAAACTCCTAGATGATAGTCAGACAGTCGCACTCATACTGTTACATTTGAGTGCTGCTTTTGACACCATCTCTCACACCAAACTTCTGGCCACACTGGGGAGAAATGGTATCCGGGGTGAAGCACTTAAATGGATTGAGTCTTTTCTGTCACACAGAACTTTTCAGATTACATCCTCCACTGCGTGTTCTGAGACGGTCAGCGCCCCTCATGGAGTACCGCAGGGCTCTATTTTGAGCCCATTGTTTTTTAATCTCTACCTTAGACCCCTGGCGGATTTAGCTGACAGGTTAGGACTCACTCTTATGACATACGCAGACGACTCTCAAATCATCTTCTCACTGTCAGAGTCAAACCAAACGGCCCCATCCCTTCTTAAACAAGGGCTCCATAATATCTTCAGCTGGATGTCCTCAAACCAGCTGAAGCTAAACGGAAACAAAACTGAAGTCCTTATCCTGGGGAAACATAAAGACCTATGGAACGCCGTGCTTTGGCCGTCTGAGCTTGGCATCATCCCCACCCCTGCTACCCACGTAAGAAATCTGGGGATTACCATCGATAATGCCCTATCAATGAAACAACAGGCAAACAAAGTGGTAGGCCTGTGTTTCACCATCTTGAAATGGTTGAAAAAAAATCCTATGGATGCTCCCCCTTGCAACTCAAAAGACCGTAGTCAACGCACTCATCACATCCCGTCTTGACTACGGCAACATTCTATATTTGGGCTCAAATCAAGCTGTCATCAAACGGCTACAATTGGTCCAAAACTCGGCCGGAAGATTACTCTGCAAGATTCCAAAAACGGCTAGCGTGTCGAAACATCTGAACGACCTACATTGGCTCAGGGTAGAAAACCGCATTAGGTTCAAAGCCCTGAGCTACATGTTTAAAATCAAATCCGGCACCGCTCCTAAGTATCTGCAATCCCTAGTGACCCCATACATCCCGGGAAGAGAACTGCGCTCCCAGACCCCAGCAAACTTCTCTACTCCGAGATTCAAACTCGCGAGAATGGGAGGTAGGTCTTTCTCCGTCCTGGGGCCTTCTCTTTGGAACAAACTCCCCCCCCATAGTCGCAAAGAAGTAAATTATGCTAGATTTAGAAAGAACATAAAGACCTGGCTCTTCCAGAAATAAAACAGAAATACCCCTTCTTCCTCTACTTCTGTGCATCGAAAGTCATCGGCGCCGGGAAACCCTTTTTGGGTAGCTGTGCGCCATACAAATGAAAAAAATAATAAATTGATGGCGTGCAAGCTCTGGTAAAGAAAGAGGAGTTCAGGTCATTGATGACGTGCAAGCCCTAGTAAAGAAAAGTGAGTTCAGGTCATTGATGGCATGAAAGTTGTAGTGAAGAAAGGTAAGTTCAGGTCATTGATGGCATGAAAGTCGTAGTGAAGAAAGGTAAGTTCATGTCATTGATGGCGTGCAAGCTCTAGTGAAGAAAGGTGAGTTAAGGTCATTGATGATGTGCAAGCTCTAGTGAAGAAAGTCGAGTTCAGGCCATTGATGGCGTGCAAGCTCTAGTAAAGAAAGGTGAGTTCAGGTCAGTGATGGCGTGCAAGCTCTAGTTAAGAAAGGTGAGTTCAGGTCAGCAATGGCGTGCAAGCTCTAGTGAAGAAAGGCGAGTTCAGGCCATTGATGGCGTGCAAGCTCTAGTGAAGAAAGGCGAGTTCAGGCCATTGATGGCGTGCAAGCTCTAGTAAAGAAAGGAGAGTTCAGGTCAGTGATGGCGTGCAAGCTCTAGTGCAGAAAGGTGAGTTCAGGTCAGTGATGGCGTGCAAGCTCTGGTAAAGAAAGACAAGTTCAGTTCATTGATGATGTGCAAGCTCTAGTAAAGAAAAGTGAGTTCAGGTCATTGATGGCATGAAAGTCGTAGTGAAGAAAGATAAGTTCATGTCATTGATGCCGTGCAAGCTCTAGTGAAGAACAGTAAATACAGGTCAGGGATGGCGTGCAACCTCTAGTTAAGAAGGCTGAGTTCAGGAAATTGATGGCATGCAAGCTCTAGTAAAGAAAGGTGAGTTTAGGTTATTGATGACGTTCAAGCTCTAGTAAAGAAAAGTGAGTTCAGGCCATTGATGGCGTGCAAGCTCTGGTAAAGAAAAGTGTGTTCATGTCATTGATGGCGTGCAAGCTCTGGTAAAGAAAGCTGAGTTCAGGCCATTGATGACGTTCAAGCTCTAGTAAAGAAAGGTGAGTTCAGGTCAGTGATGGCGTGCAAGCTCTAGTGAAGAAAGGTGAGTTCAGGTCAGTGATGGCGTGCAAGCTCTAGTGAAGAAAGGCGAGTTCAGGCCGTTAATGGCGTGCAAGCTCTAGTAAAGAAAGGTGAGTTCAGGTCAGTGATGGCCTGCAAGCTCTAGTAAAGAAAGGTGAGTTTAGGTTATTGATGACGTTCAAGCTCTAGTAAAGAAAAGTGAGTTCAGGCCATTGATGGCGTGCAAGCTGTAGTACAGAAAAATGTGTTCATGTCATTGATGGCGTGCAAGCTCTAGAAAAGAAAAGTGTGTTCATGTCATTGATGGCGTGCAAGCTCTGGCAAAGAAAGCTGAGTTCAGGCCATTGATGGCGTGCAAGCTCTAGTAAAGAAAGGTGAGTTCAGGTCAGTGATGGCGTTCAAGCTCTAGTGAAGAAAGGTGAGTTCAGGTCAGTGATGGCGTACAAGCTCTGGTAAAGAAAGGTGAGTTCAGGTCAGTGATGGCGTGCAAGCTCTAGTAAAGAAAAGTGAGTTCAGGTCAGTGATGGCGTGCAAGCTCTAGTAAAGAAAGGTGAGTTCAGGTCAGTGATGGCGTGCAAGCTCTGGTAAAGAAAGGTGAGTTCAGGTCAGTGATGGCGTGCAAGCTCTGGTAAAGAAAGACGAGTTCATGTCATTGATGGCGTGCAAGCTCTAGGAAAGAAAAGTGTGTTCATGTCATTGATGGTGTACAGGTTATTGATTGTGTGCAAGCTCTAGTAAAGAAAGGTGAGTTCAGGTCAGTGATGGCGTGCAAGCTCTAGTGAAGAAAGGTGAGTTGAGGTCAGTGATGGCGTGCAAGCTCTAGTGAAGAAAGGTGAGTTCAGGTCAGTGATGGCGTGCAAGCTCTGGTAAAGAAAGACGAGTTCAGGTCATTGATGCCGTGCAAGATCTGGTAAAGAAAGGTGAATTCAGTTCATTGATGATGTGCAAGCTCTAGTAAAGAAAAGTGAGTTCAGGTCATTGATGGCGTGCAAGCTCTGGTAAAGAAAGGTGAGTTCAGGTCCGTGATGGCGTGCAAGCTCCAGTAAAGAAAGACGAGTTCAGGTCATTGATGGCGTGCAAGCTCTAGTAAAGAAAGGTGAGTTCAGGTCAGTGATGGCGTGCAAACTCTAGTGAAGAAAGGTGAGTTCAGGTCAGTGATGGCGTGCAAGCTCTGGTAAAGAAAGACGAGTTCAGGTCATTGATGCCGTGCAAGATCTGGTAAAGAAAGGTGAATTCAGTTCATTGATGATGTGCAAGCTCTAGTAAAGAAAAGTGAGTTCAAGTCATTGATGGCATGAAAGCTCTAGTGAAGAAAGTTGAGTTCAGGTCATTGATGGTGTGCAAGCTCTAGTAAAGAAAAGTGTGTTCATGTCATTGATGGCGTGCAAGCTCTGGTAAAGAAAGCTGAGTTCAGGCCATTGATGGCGTGCAAGCTCTAGTAAAGAAAGGTGAGTTCAGGTCAGTGATGGCGTGCAAGCTCTAGTGAAGAAAGATGAGTTCAGGTCAGTGATGGCGTACAAGCTCTGGTAAAGAAAGGTGAGTTCAGGTCAGTGATGGCGTGCAAGCTCTAGTAAAGAAAAGTGAGTTCAGGTCAGTGATGGCGTGCAAGCTCTAGTAAAGAAAGGTGAGTTCAGGTCAGTGATGGCGTGCAAGCTCTGGTAAAGAAAGGTGAGTTCAGGTCAGTGATGGCGTGCAAGCTCTGGTAAAGAAAGACGAGTTCATGTCATTAATGGCGTGCAAGCTCTAGTAAAGAAAAGTGTGTTCATGTCATTGATGGCGTGCAAGCTCTAGGAAAGAAAAGTGTGTTCATGTCATTGATGGTGTGCAGGTTATTGATTGTGTGCAAGCTCTAGTAAAGAAAGGTGAGTTCAGGTCAGTGATGGCGTGCAAGCTCTAGTGATGAAAGGTGAGTTGAGGTCAGTGATGGCGTGCAAGCTCTAGTGAAGAAAGGTGAGTTCAGGTCAGTGATGGCGTGCAAGCTCTGGTAAAGAAAGACGAGTTCAGGTCATTGATGCCGTGCAAGATCTGGTAAAGAAAGGTGAATTCAGTTCATTGATGATGTGCAAGCTCTAGTAAAGAAAAGTGAGTTCAGGTCAGTGATGGCGTGCAAGCTCTGGTAAAGAAAGGTGAGTTCAGGTCAGTGATGGCGTGCAAGCTCCAGTAAAGAAAGACGAGTTCAGGTCATTGATGGCGTGCAAGCTCTAGTAAAGAAAGGTGAGTTCAGGTCAGTGATGGCGTGCAAACTCTAGTGAAGAAAGGTGAGTTCAGGTCAGTGATGGCGTGCAAGCTCTGGTAAAGAAAGACGAGTTCAGGTCATTGATGCCGTGCAAGATCTGGTAAAGAAAGGTGAATTCAGTTCATTGATGATGTGCAAGCTCTAGTAAAGAAAAGTGTGTTCAGGTCATTGATGGCATGAAAGCTGTAGTGAAGAAAGTTGAGTTCAGGTCATTGATGGTGTGCAAGCTCTAGTAAAGAAAAGTGTGTTCAGATCATTGATAGCGTGCAATCTCTAGTAAAGAAAGGTAAATTCAGGTCATTGATGGCATGAAAGCTGTAGTAAAGAATGGTAAATTCAGGTCAGGGATGGCGTGCAAGCTCTAGTTAAGAAGGCTGAGTTCAGGAAATTGATGGCATGCAAGTTCTAGTAAAGAAAGGTGAGTTTAGGTTATTGATGACATGCAAGATCTGTTAAAGAAAGGTCTTTGATTACTTTTAAGCTCTGGTAAATAATCTTGAGTTCAGGTCATTAACAAAATGCAAGCAATGATAACGAAAGGTGGGTTCCTAGCACTGACACCGTGAAGCTCTGGTAAAGAAAGAACATTGACGAAGTAAAAGCTCTGGTAAAGAAAGGTAAGTTCAGGTCAGTGATAGCGTGAAATCTCTGGTAAAAAAAGGTGAGTTCAAGTCACTGACGAAGTACAAGCTCTGGGAAAGAAGAGGTGGGTTCAGTTCATTGACGACATGCACGTTTCAGTGAAAAAAGATGGTTTGAGGTTGTTGATGATATGTTTAATGTCGGTATGAAAGATGAGTTCAGATCACTGAAGAAGTGCAAGGTCTGAGAAAAAAAGGCGGGATCAGATCATTGACGAAGTGTGAGCTCTAGTTCAGAAGGTTGGTTCAGGTAATTGACAACGCGTGATCTCTTGTGATGAAAGATAAGCTCTGCTCACTAACATGCAAGCTCTCAGAAAAAAAGGTGGGTTGACGTAATTTTCAAACTTGCCAGTTCTGGTAAAGAAAGGTAGGCTGATGTCATTGACGATGTGAGAGTTCTAGTAAAACAGGTAAGTGAAAGTTAATGATGCTGTGTTCTTTTTAGTAAAGAAGATTGGTAGAAGTAATTGCCGCTGTGTGAGTTCTGGTAAAGATAGGTAGTTTGAGGTCATTGACCGTGTGCAAGTTCTGATAAAGAAAGGTAGGTTGAGATTAACAGTGTGTGAGTTCCGGTAAAGAAGGGTAGAGTGAGGTCATTGATTGTGTGGGAGTTCTAGTAAAGAAAGGTAGATTGAGGTCATTGATGACGTGTGAGTTCTAGTAAAGAAAGGTAGGTTGAAGTTATTGACGGTGTACGAGTTCTTGTAAAGAAAGGTGGATTGAGGTAATTGATTGTGTGTGAGTTCTGGTAAAGACTGTGTGCAAATTCTGGTAGAGAAGGTAGGTTAAAGACTGTGTGTGAGTTCTAGTAAAGAAAGCTAAGCTGAAGACATTGATGGTGTGTGAGTTCTTGTAAAGAAAGGTAGGTTGAGATCACTGATGAGGTGAGGGTTCTAGTAAATAAATGGAATGTTAAGGTCATTGATAGTACGGGAGTTCTGGCGAATAAAGTTAGGTTGAGGTCCGGGCGAGTTCTGGTAAAGAAAGGTAGAGTGAGGTCATTAGTGGTATACAAGTTCTAGTAAAGAAAGGTAGGTTGAGATCATGAACAGTGGGAGAGTTCTGGCAAAGAAAGATAAGATGAGGTGAGTCACAGTGTGCAAGTTCTGAGAATGAAAGGTAGGTTGAGGCGATTGATGGTATGCGAGCTCCAGTAAAGAAAAGTAGGTTGAGGTAATTGATGGTGTATGTGTTCTGGTAAAGACAGTGTGCAAGTTCTGGTAGGGAAGGTAGGTTAGGGTGAAATACTATGTGTGTGTTCTAGTAAAGAAAGTTAAGCTGAAGTCACTGATGAGGTGCGGGTTATAGTAAATAAATGGTATGATAAGGTCACTGACTATGTGTGAGTTCCGGTAAAGCAAGGATGAGGTCACTGATGAAGTGCGAGTTCTCGTAAACAAAGGTTGGGTGAGGGAATTGACAGTATGCAAGTTCTGCTGAAAAAAGTAAGGTTGAGGGCATTGGCAGTGTGCAGGTTCTGGTATAGAAAGGTAGGTTGAGATCATTGATGATGTGCGAGTTCCGGTAAAGAAAGGCTGAGGTAACTGATGAAGTGTGAATTCTAGTTACCAAAGGCCAGGTGGTGTAATTGACGGTGTACGAGTTCTACTAAAGAAAGGTAGATTGAGGTTATTGACACTGTGAGAGTTCTGGTAAAGAAAGGTAGGTTGAGAGGTTGAGGTCATTGATGATGTGCTTGCCATGATAAGGAAGGTAGGTTGAGGTCATTAACATGTGCATTTTCTAGTAATGAAAGGTAGGTAGAGATCGCTGATATGTGTGAGTTCTAGCAAAGAAAGGTAGGTTGAGGTCATTCACAGTATGTGAGTTCTGATAAAGAAATGTAGGGGGAAGTCATTGACGGTGTACAAGTTCTGTTAAAGAAAACAAGCATGCATGGTAATCCATTGTATGTATATTGTGTCAAAATATCATGAAACAAATGGTGGTATTTGTATTACTTTTAGCCCTGATGAAGTTGTTGGGTTATTTCCCAATATACGACAAAAACGTGATGGCTGACAGGTCATCTGGAAGAAATGAATCTACACTGAAAAAAGAAAAAGAAATCTATGTTCATCAATAATCTTGTTTGTTACACAACACAACTGCGATTGAATTGTATGGCGTGTACTGGAAAATGTATAGTAGCTGTTTGTCGACCTTAGGACCAGGGCACAAACTCTGTTGTATGAATATGTCTATGAATATTCTATGAGCACTCGACACCTCACAAACAAATTGCTGTGTTTCTATCTAGGACCCTAATTCGATATTCCCGATTCATGCCCTTATGTGGTTATAATTAATAATATCCTTATAAAGGCATAAGAATCATATCCATATTCAGTAATAACCCATGCAGTCCAAAGCACAGCACGGCTCCTAGAAAGCACAACGCGTTCTTTAAACAAACCAAGCCTCCAGCAGCCCGGGAAAACCCCTGCTTTTGTTTTGATTTGAAAATGAACCCCTGGAGTCCAGAAAGAACTGTTAGTTCTTAGTGACGTCTTATGTCCAACCTTACGTCAAACCCGGCACCTTTCAGGTATAAAATACCAACAGTTGCCTTAAGCAAACACACAGTGGTTTGGAGCAGAGCGGCTATCTACTTGCCCGAGAGCCCAGCTGGTGCGAGAGCCCACGCAAGCCGCCCCTCCCGTTTGACGCACTGAGAGAGACGTTGTCTTTTTCTCCAGCCGAGAAAATCCAGCTCTGGTGTTTCCAGCCACCCTTGCGGGTTGCTGGGAGATCGAGTCCTGAAGAAAGAGATACCAGACCTCCCACATTCTATTACCAAGGTACGGAGCTGACTAAACCCGTAAGAGAATTCTTGATTCAGATTCTTGGCAAAACCAACTTAACCAACTTAACTTAAACTGCTACTTACTTACTCCTTCCCAAGTATTAGGCTTAGGTCAGGTACACCGGGGTAGGCGTAGTTAGAAGCACCAGTTGAGTACGTTTAAAGTATCATATGGCTAAGAAACCATATCAATGCTTTTACAGTATTATTTCATAATACTACTTTTACTGTACGCACTTTACTTTATGATAAGTATTGCAATTGTGGCAATTCATTTCTCTTGCATGAGAAAGAAGACTGCTCAATAAATACCACCTTTTATTGAAAACGCCCGTCTCTCTATGTCTCTGCACTCTGGTGAAACTAAGTATGCACGGTTGACTGAGTGAAATAGCTGCCTATTGTTTTCACACAACTCTAGAGATACAGGGGCATATTATCAAGGGATTTATCTCTGCTTTTTTGGCTTTAAAAGCCAAGAAAGCGGAGATAAAATTATCTCCCTATCAGCAACAGGGTGCTAACACGCAAATTTGCATGTTAGCACCCTTTTTCTCTACGCTTCCCCTTGCATCTCTAATGAGATGCAAAGGGGGCTTTCCAGAGAAAAATAATAGGAGAAATTTTGTTAAGCGACATTTCTCCTATTATCAAGGATTTCGCTAACTCTGTTAGTAATAAAAAAAAGCAGCGCTAACCGTGGTTAGCACTGCTTTTTTTACACCTGGTATTTTCCTGACTTAGCCATGATATCCTATGGAAGGTGGATATCATGGCTAAATTTGTGAGCCCCTATTATCAAGCTAACTCCAAACTTCGAGAGATTATCGTTGGTTTTCCAGCGATAATCTCTCAATTGGCAGTTAGAGCAAGGATTTTTATCACTACTGAGATAAACCTTGCTAATAGCAAGTTATCTCTGCGATAATTTCCGGCGATGCTTAGCGTTAAAAAATTCGTTGCTAAGCATCGTTAGGGGTAAATATCGCTAAACGTTGGTAATATGCCCCACACTCTTTTCTGAGGGAGCAAAGTTGTCATGTTCGTATGGTTGTCAGAAGCTAATCCCTTCTTGTCTAAATCCGGAGAGTTAACTCTTTCCTGAACATTCGAGAAAGTTTCTAGTGACCTCTGAGCTAGCTTGCAAAACTAATTAAGTCTAATATAGTCAGTAGAGACCTAGTGGACCTCAGTCCTACGTCTACACTGCTGTTTATATTATTCCAATGCGCAGAGCCTATTGAGAATATAGGAACTACACTACATGGCGCCCAACGTTTGGTAAGGTGATAATCTAACGCAAGACACTAGAGTAACTCAGTCGTGCTTTTTCACACAGAACTCTTTTCCCGTAAAAACTCCAAAAGACGTCTGGAGTGGGTGAAAGGTTAATATCCGCCGGGACTTAGTAGGAAGAGATTCCTATGAATTAGTTTTTGGTTTAGTCAACGTTGAAGGATACAGTGTTCCAAAATATTGTGCACCTAATCTTTGTTTCCTTGAAACTTGATCTGCAACAAAACTTTCTGTCAGTAAAATGGGAAAAAGTGAAGACGAAAGGGAGCAAGCTAGAATAGCAGCTCAACTCATAGCGGATGACACAACCATCCAAGAAAATGACCCGGGTGCTATACTCATTCCGGTCAACGTAAGGAGAACTATAACTCTTAAACTTATAGAAAATGGACTGACATCACAATGCGGTACAGTCATTTTCGTGGTAGAGGCCCATGAATATCGGCAGACAGAGGTATTCTATTCATGGATACACTTTCTAGCAGCAAACGCTGTAACAAAAGAATTCCACTATTACAAAATAGAGGAACCTCCGGATATATACACTCCTTTCGAGGATGTTGAAATCCCACTAAATTACCAAGAGCACCTGCTCTGGTTTAAAGGCGCCCTAAAACATCAAAATCACATCACCAGGCACGGTCCACTAGGTAGACCAGGAGCAACGTGGCCGGTTCTAGCCAGCTACACACCATATCCAGACATTGATAAAATATCAGACCGGGAACTATAAGCCCAGCTAAAATTACTAATTAAAATACATAGACAATTGGTCCAATATATCATGCGGACTTCAACAGTCCAACCCACAATTAATATTCCACAGCTGACCCCTCATCAGGGGAACAGAAACAAAATTACACCACAGAACATACAATCATGTCTTGGTAAAGTACCCGCAAAACGGGAACAAATTCCATTCTGGTTAGCACAAAAAAAATACTCAAATAGAGGCAGTATTTCCAGATACTACTCCTACTGAGAAACACAGAATTCTGACTATCTGTCTTCCAATGGGGATCGCACCACATGTGGAAGACTGTGACACTTGGGGCATGGTCTTTGCTTCCATCTACACAAAAACACAATACGGTCCAGAACCTGCTTTAACTCTGGGTATGAAATTACTGAAAGACTTCAAGCAGGTCTCGGCTATATTATTAGCCAACATAAAAGGAGAAGCAGCATCTGTGGCGATCTGCCAGAAATTTAAGGAAACAGATATAGCAGACCAACCATTTGAACTTGCCAGAATCATAGAAAAATCCTATGAAGAACTAGGAAGAGATAGTTTGGGTGGGAAACCAGTAAAACCCCAACTAACTGAAAAACCTGAAAAAAACTTTCTTAAAAATAATCTGAATACTCCAAAAAGGAGTTGGGATGGTAATAAACAGTCCACTCCCAGGGAAAAACGATTCCAGTCCAGAGGAAGGTCTCCTCAACGGAGAGAAAATTCTCCAGACCGAGGAAACAAGTCTCCCCAAAGGGAGCCCTCTGAGAAAAGATACAACCTTAGAAATAGGGATAATTTGAAAAAACCTGATAGATATCAAGATGTTGATACACGTCCCTCTCGATCTTTTCAGACTTCCTCACAGAAATCAGAAAGAAGAGGATGGTCAGAACACAGAGAAGAGCACGTCAAGTCCAAAGACAAAGAACCTGCTCATCAAAGTAAAAAATTACAATATCCAAGAAAGAAGGTAGCTAGTATTAAAATTAAACATGCCGAGGATACTGAGGACTCAACTGAAAAACGGAGAGTGGGCCCAGACAATGCTAGACAGTGCAGCAGAAGTGACCATAGCTCGGAAGATCGTGATGAATCCTCTGGAGACACTGGACACAAATGAATACATTCAGGTGGAAACTGCAGATACCAGGGTTAGCAAACCTCATAAAATATACGAAATAACATTGTGTATAGAGGGGGACAAGACGAGGAAAGTAAGGGGTCTCTTTTGGGATAACCTTTCGAAAGGCTATGACATCCTGTTAGCTGGAAAAGACTGGCCACCAGAGTTTGTCAGGGAGTGCCCTCATGGTGAAGAAATGATTATGCCTGCCTTCTCAAATCATATTCCAATTCATAAAAAATACACATTCGCAAGAAAATGGGCAGCGGCCCAAGCTCCTGTATTATATAAAAATCATGTAGGATGGGATGAGGATTCGCCTCACCACAAAATCCAGTTAAAAAATCAGCCCACTGCACAAAGGCAGTACCCAGTTAAACAAGAAGCTAAAAAGCAAGTCAGGAAGATCTTAGATCAACTTGAATATCAAGGGGTGATTGAAACATGCACCTCACAAATGAACAATCCTTTGTTTCCTATCTCCAAGCCAGACGATTCATATCGTTTAGTTTTGGACTACAGACACCTAAACTCCTGTTGTAAAACATTTGCAGTACAAAACTCACATAGTGCAGCACTAATGAATAACATTGTGCGCAAAAAATATAAAACAACATTAGACATCTCTAATGGATTCTTTTGTCAAAACATTGCACCTGAAAGCAGGTATTTGACCGCTTTCTCAATAATGGGGTCACAAAAACACTTCTGTCGACTCCCACAGGGATTCAAGAATAGCCCAGGATTATTCTCAGCAAGGGTAATAGAGTTACTACAAATATATGATGATGAGGCATTATCCTATGTCAATGATATCTATCTCACAGATGATGACCTGGAGACTCACTTAAAAAGAGTGAACACCATAATACTTGGGTTCGCATCAGAGGGTTACAAATTCAACTTTAAAAAGTTACGAATTGCCCATCTTACTGTCCTGTTTTTAGGATATGAATTATCAAGTGAAGGCAAGAGCCTAGCAGAAAACTTCTTAGAGAAATGTGCTGTACTCCAAGCACCAAAAATGCTGAAGAATTTACAATCAATACTAGGTTTCCTGAATTTCGGAAGAACATACATTCTAAATTATGCAGAGAGGGTTAAACCTCTCTATGAATTAATAAAACCAGATTTCAAACCAATCAATTGGACTCAGAAACACACAGAGATTTTGAGATCATTGCAAACAGACATGTTAGCTGAAACAAAATTACAAACTCGCGAAAACATACGCAATCTTGTAATCAGAGTCCTTCCAGGAAGATGCAGATTCACATACCTGACCTCTAATGAGGGAGAAACGGTACCTATAGCTTACAAATCACATTTGTACACTCAAGCTGAAATAAAATTCAGTTCTACTGAAAAAATTCTGACTGCGGTTCAAACTGCTGTAGCAAAAGAAAGAGCCCTAGCCCAAGGCAAGAGAATAACTGTTTATACAGCAGAATCAGCCCTTGAGGCATTAACGAGTCCACGCAATCTGAATACAGTGGCATTAGATCCAAAATGGATACAATGGGAAAATTCTCTTGCTACAGAAGACGTGAAATACTACTTTGACCCGAAACTGAAAAAACTAGATGATCTAGAATATGAACAAGAATATCCTCTGCCAATCGAAATTCTGCCTCTGGAACAATATACCTGCGTAATCTATATGGACAGATTCGCACAACACTACGATATAGATAAAAAATCCTACAATGCAGCGTGCGCGATTGTTAAAGGTCACTGGCGCTCTGGTAAATTCAAACCAATGATTACCAAAACTGAACCACTCAGAAACTGTTCAGCTCAGCGAGCTGAAATGAGATCTTTAAAGATGGCACTTAAAAATGCCGATCACGAATTCCCCACACTGATAGTGTGTGATTCGCATTTCTGCGCCAAGTCATACATCACTGACATGCAGACATGGAGTAAAAACGGTTACAAAGATGACACAGGTGCCACAATAAAGCATAAAACGCTTTGGTAACAAGTAGTTCTTTTAAAGAAAAAACTTCAGAAGACTCACATGATACACGCACTGAGTCATCAACGTGATGGCGTTCACGTTGCAGGGAATTCATTGGCTAACACAGCCACAGCGGAAGCGGTTCAACCGGCTTCCGTAGCCACTAAAAAGCGTTCAGAAAAACACATAGATGGGTAAACCATGCTGGCAGTAAAAGCCTCATTAAAAGGCGATTATGCAGCATTACCTCTCAACTATCCACTCAGTAATACATACATAATTGATGCAAACTCCGTTCCTTTTGCTCAAATCCCTGGAGTGGGGGATAGAGTAATTCCAAACACGAATCTGAGAGTTTTCTTGATTGAAAGCGCACACATGGGACTGGGTCCGAGGCACCAACAGATCTTGAAATCTCTAATAGAATTACACTCAGAGTACTGGTGGCCGGGAATGAGCATGCAAATTTACAAATTTGCAATGAATTGTCCAGACTGCAACAGAGATCGCAGTTGTGAACCGGACCAGACTATTGCCAGGACATCTTTGTTAGAGAGCATCAGACTATCTATAATGCAGAAATCCAACCGGAGGAATGCGTCCCCATAATTATTAAGACAAAATTAACTTAAAAATGTAGACCACCAGCACTCGGCTGACGCCAGAACTGTTATAAAAGATTTGCGAGTCTTTATCGGCACATACGCAATTGGCATGCTACATTCTGATCAGGGTCCTGCGTTTAGCTCTCGAGCTTACAAAGAGGCCATGAACAGCATGGGCATGGCATTGCGGTACTCTTCTCCCTTCCATCCTGAGGGAAATGCGGTAGTGGAAAGAAAAAACCGTGACATAAAGCAATCTATAACGGCGAGGGTATTAGGTTCGGGTGATGGGTGGGTCAAACATTTAACAAGTGTCCAACGTAGTCTTAATAATCTGCCAAGAAATTCTCTAAAAGGTCTCACTCCATACGAACTATTGTTCGATACTAGAATGCACATTCAGGGGGGCTTGGCTTGGACGCCGATCGGGATGGCGGCGTGAGCTCGCAGCTCCGCGCGGAATCCCGTTAATTCTCCTGTTTTCGGGACCCTAGGCGACCCGAAGACGACGTTCCTGCCCTCTGAAGTGAGAGGGGACAGCTGGGCACAATTGGAGGGCCGCTGGGGGACTGCTGGCCCCGAGAAGATCGAGAGAAGAGGCGGCCGAGGTGTTGCCGAGGGTGCGAAGAAAATGGCGGCGAGGAGGTCGGACGGCCCCGAACTTCAGCCCTGAGCCAAGTTGTCGCCGAGTGGCAAGAGCTCCTGCACTCAGCTGCCCGAGGCACTAGGATCGGCGGTGCTGTGTCCTGAGACCAGGGGACGCTGACCTGATTCGCCCAGGAGCTTGGGGACCTTTTTGGGCCGCCGCCCTAAGACTCATCCTTCCCCCCTCGGGCTTCGGAGGGGGGTGACGGAACGGAGCTCGTCTACCTGGCCATTGCTCCTGAGAAAGTCGGTGGGGACATTGCACTGCCCGGTGCCCGGAGACTGGCACGGAACCACGGGCGTCCACGCAAGACTGGACCTGTGACGCAGCGCCTTGGCATGGCGGCGATCGGAGGGCCGATGCCCGGGAGTCACGAGGGGGACTCAGCGACATCTACTCGGCTGAGCGAGAGTCCCTCCCCGGAGCTTGACCAAGAACAGCGGCTGAACCGGCGTTTGGATGCCATACTTGATGCGATCACCTCCACTAAGGAAGCATTGCACCATGACATTGCCCAAGTGGCCACGGGCCTGGGGCTGCTACGCGCGGATCACGCGAAGCTGGCGGACAGGGTCAAGGACCATGACCAACTGTTGCTGGACCTGAAGCCATCGGTGGTGACCGCGGAGCACAGGATCACGGACATTTTGGCCCGACTGAACTCACTGGAGCGGAGGGCGGAGGATGCCGAAGGCCGCAATAGACGGAACAACGTGCGGGTCGTAGGCCTGCCGGAACGAATTGAGGGGGAGGATGCGGTGGCCTATATGGAGAACTGGTTCCGCACTGTGGTGGCGCCGGAGGGGCTTACCCCTTTTTTCACCCTGGAGCGAGCTCACCGGGTGCCTGCTCGCCCGCCGGGGCTTGGCCGCCCCCCCCCGACCGATGGTGGTGCGGCTCCTCCACTACAAGGACCGGGATCTCCTCATCCAGCGGGCCAGGATGTCGGGCCCGTATGAGGTGGAGAACAGTAAGGTCACGATCTTCCCGGACTACACTCAAGCGGTTCAGAAGAACAGGGCATCGTTCCTTGCGGTGAAGAAGGAGCTCAGGGAAGAAGGCATCCAGTACTCCTTGCTTTACCCGGCTAAGCTGCGGATCATAATGGATGGCTCTACACACTTTTTTCAGACTCCGGATGAAGTTTGGCAATGGCTGGAGTCATATAGAGCGGGGACGGACAGATCGCATAAAAGTAGGCGAGACCAACCCAAGCAGCCCCGGGTGAGGCAGTCACAACGCATCAGATCCCGCAACAGGCGCCAGCGGGAGAAACGGGAGGCTCAAATGGCGGCGGAGAAGAGGGATGCGCTCGCATCGACGGCGGCCATTACAGGGTCGCAACAGAACAGTGAACGGGCAGAAACGGACTTGGGAGGGGAAGGCAGCAGGACGGGAGAGGAACTTTCAGAGGCAGAAAGCACGAAGGGGCCGATAGTGACCCCACAGACATCGGCTGGTATCTTCTGCGGCTGAGATAGAATTGGGACTAGATCGAGACTTCATGGTAGGGTGGTATCCTGTTACTGGAGGGCGGGTTGCCGGGAGGGGGAGCTGTGTGCGTCGGAGGGGATGAAGGCGCGGGGCGCGGGCTCCGCTTGCTGGGGTCGGCGGTGACTCACCCCCTTGGGCCCTTAAGGCCGACTGTGGTGGAGACCACAGGGTAAGAGTGCGAGAAGTTGGTTCAAGGTTAGTATGGGGGCGGCCATTGGGTTCGTGTGCTCTGTCCTGGGGAGTGGGGTTTGGGGAGTTTTTCAGTTTTGGGAATGTTCGGGGGGGGGGGGCAACTGCATTGGGGGGGCTATGAACCTTCGTTATTTGAATCGGACTGTGCGAAGTTGGAATGGGGACATTACCTAATTTGAAGTGCCTGACGTGGAATGTCCGGGGGCTGCGGACTATGGTGAAACGGCACAAAGTACATGCATATCTAGTACGCAGGGGGGTTCAGATTGCTATGCTCCAAGAGACTCATCTCACCAAAAAAGAGTGCGCTGCCTTGCAGAAAAGATGGCGGGGCCAGGTGTTTGGCACCACTTACTCAGCGTATGCCAGGGGGGTGTTGATCTGGGTGAGGGCGGGGATACCCTTTCAAGTGCTGAATCAAGTAGTGGATCCGGATGGCCGGTTTGTGGCGGTGGAGGGGAGGTTATATGGACGGGATGTGGTTTTCTGCTGTGTCTATGCACCGAACACTGACCAAGCTCGATACTTTGATAGCCTCTCGGGGTCCTTGGCCTCTTTCCTGGCGGGTCCGATAGTGTTGGGGGGGGACTTCAATTCGATCACGGATGTAGCTCTGGATAGGTCCCATCCCCCCCTGGTGGACTCCCCGGTGCGCAGGCTGGCCGCGCACAGGAAGGACTGGCAGGAACGATGGGGGTTGCTGGATGTCTGGAGGGAGCGGCACAGGAGAGCCAGGGATTATTCCTTTTATTCTGCTCTCCATGATCTGCATGTAAGGATTGATTCGGTGCTCTGCGGTGGATCCCTAGCCCCATTGATTTCCCATGCGGAGTACCTGGCTAGGACTATCTCCGATCATAACCCCCTATTAGTACACATTCAGTGGCAGAGAGAGCGCTCAGTGATACCAACATGGCGGCTTCGGCCGGAGACGCCTGAGGATTCTGTGTTCAGCGACGCGGTTCGGCAGGGCATTGATAGCTATTTTGGAGCGAGTGAGGGCACGGCTACGAGTAGGTCCACTGAATGGGATGCAATGAAAGTGGTGGTGAGAGGGGTGTGCTTGGGTAGGTTCTCGAATGCTCGCACGACTGTATTGAACGACCTAATGAAAGCGGAAGAAACTTTGAGGGACTTGCAGCGCCGCAGGCTGGCTAGACCAGATTTACAGGCCCAGTTATTGGAAGCGAAGGAAGTGGTTGCCACCGAGACGGAACGTTTAAGGTGTTATGACTACAGGCAGTATATCCTCAGGGCACACGCGGAAAGGGACAAGGTGGGTACCCTCTTGGCCAGACTAGCTAACCCGGAACTTAGGGGCTGCCCGATCCTCAGCATTAATAATGTGCAGGGAGAAATGGTGTACTCCCAGGCTGCGGTATTGGAACGTTTTAGGGGGTATTATGAGGAGTTATACCAAAGTCAGCTGAGAGTGGGGGTTCAGGACATCGCGGAATACCTGGGGGAGAGGCAGCTTCCGGTCCTGGACGAGGAGGACGCGAAGGAGCTGGGTAGCCCGATCACGCTCACGGAAATACAGGTGGCCATCAAACATATGGCCCGCAACAAGACGCCCGGGGTGGACGGACTGCCGATTGAATTTTATCAACAGTATGTGGACAGCTTGGCTCCCAGGCTGCTGGTGGTATATACGGAAGCTTTCGAGGCGGGGGCATTGCCTGGGTCCATGCGGGAGGCCTTGATTGTACCGCTCCTAAAGCCTGGCCGGGATGCCGCGGATGTGAGGTCTTATCGCCCGCTATCCATGCTGACGGTAGATTATAAGATCTTGAGCCGAATCCTAGCCACCAGGCTGGCCCCCCATATGACGGGACTGGTACACAAAGACCAGGCCGGGTTTATACCCACGAGGAGCACGGCGCTGAATATCCGCCGCCTGGTGGGAATAATGGACGCCATCTTGGACGGGGAGGGAGCTCCGGCGGTCCTGTCTGTGGACATCGAGAAGGCCTTTGATAGTTTGGAATGGTCTTTCCTGGATGGAGTGTTAGAGAGGTTTGGCATGGGCGAGGGGTTCCGAAGGTGGACGAGGGTCTTATATACCTCGGCAACGGCGAGAGTGCGTTTGGGCGGCCTGGTGTCTGCGGCATACCCGGTGGGCAGGGGCACACGACAGGGATGTTCTCTCTCCCCCCTATTGTTTGCTCTGGCGATGGAACCCTTGGCGGTCCATGCGAGGTCAGGTGACAGGTACGAGGGGATAGTCAGCGGCGGGCAGTGGCATTATATATCGCTATATGCGGATGACCTGCTCCTGTACCTGGCTGACACCTCGGGGGCGTTGGTCGGAGCGATGGATCTGTTGTCTGAGTTTGGCCGGCTGTCGGGCCTTAAGGTCAATTGGGCGAAGACTTGTGTGTTCCCGCTGCGAGCGGGCTCGCCAGTCCCTGGCAGTGATTTAGGGGTGGTATGGGAGCCCTCTTGCATCACCTATTTGGGTGTTCGCATCTACCACGCGACTGCGGACCTATTGGAGGGCAACATTGGTCGCTGTGTCCGGGCACTGCGGGGCAGCTTGTCTTTCTGGTCGACCCTCCCGCTGACGGTTCTGCGTAGGATTGCACTGTTGAAAATGGTGGCGCTCCCCCGCTTCCTCTATTATTTCCGAACGCTGCCTGTCTGGATTCCCCAGGGGGTATTTAGAGACCTGCGGTCAATGATAATTGGCTTCCTGTGGGGCCATGGCCGCCGTAGAGTGGCCCTGAGCACGCTACTTCGCCCCAAGCTAGAAGGGGGCATGGCTGTGCCCGACTTCGAGCTGTATTATCTGGCGGCGCAGTTGCAGGTCCTTACACAGAACGTAGCTAGGGTGTTTCGGGGTCCAGAGGAGGACCGGGATCGGGGGATACAACGCCACGTGCTGTCCTACATCATTATGCAACAGAGGCTCGAGTTACGGGCCCTCACCATGGAAGAGCGGACGCTCCGGCTGTGCTGGCAGAGGAGCCTTCGGAGAGCGAGGGCGTCGCGGCCTTATGCACCGGAGATTCCGATCGGAATGCTGACGGCTTTGCCGCACGGGGGAGATTGGTCCCCGTTGCTGGATTGGGAAGAGGCGGGACTGCAGGTAGTGGGCGACTTGTACATAGACGGGGCTTTGGCGCCGTTCGAAGTGCTCCGGGACCAGTTCGGGCTGCCTGATGGGGGTTTCCTATTACACGCGGCAGTGGTGGCTGCCATGCAGAAGCACTGGAAAGGGGGGCTCATGGAACCCACAACGACTATGGCGTGTCAATATGTGGTGATGGCGGCTGGTACGTTCAAAGCTGTGACGTGCCTCCATACTAGGATGCTGAATGAGGGACTGGAACCACTTCAAGGGCTCAAGGCTAAATGGGAGGTGAGCGTAGGCCGACCCATTCCGGATACGGCGTGGGGCCACATCCTGCGGCGCACATGGAAGGGCACGAGAAATGCGCGCTTTCAGCAGGTACATTTCTATGTGCTTCATAGGGCTTACTTAACTCCTGAGAAATTACAGCGGTACTTTCAGGTGCCGGATGCCCGATGCCCACGGTGTTTGTCTCGGGGAGCGGACATGGACCATTTGTTTTGGGGGTGCTCACACCTGGGGACCTACTGGGCGGAGGTAGGGGAACTCCTGAATGAAGTGACTGACAGGGAGGTGGAATTCGATATGGCGGCGTGCCTGCTGCTCTGGTTCCCGCATACTAAACACACCAAGGTGACAAGCAAATTCATAGACCTGGGTCTGATATTGGCGCAGAGGAAAATATCGTGGCATTGGAAGTCCAGGGGGGGACCCTCACTGCGTAGATGGAAGAATGAACTGCTGCGTTGGTCTGACTGCGAGAGTGTGCTCCGGATGAAGCAGGCTGTCAAGATGGGGAATGAGAAGGCATTGGATGCGGCGCGTGCATGGGAGTTAGTGGTACAGGCTTTGCGTGATTCCTTGGTAGAGGATGAGGATGGTGAGAACTAAGCCGATGGACACCGCGGGGCGAACACAGAAGTATTATACCACGCGCTGTAGTGGATCCATCCAATTCGACAGGACGAGGCACACACATTAGCAGTTGCCAGGGGAGGGGGGGCCTTGGGGGGGCTGGTTAACGGGAGTTGGGGGGGGCCAGAAGCCATTAGATGGTTGCTCGTTAGGGCACCTTGGATCTACTAGGACGGTGGGTACTGTGTGGAGTGTGGAATGGCTGGGGAGAGCGGCCAGGTGTGACAACCCATAGCACCTAGGGCAGGTCCCGACGAGGGCGGTACCACTGATTATCACTGGGATGGCTGACGGGAGTGTTGTTGTGGGTGGGGGGGTAAAAGCAGATACGCAAAACGATATTTCAACCATGGTCCCTATGGGACGTGCACCGTGATGATTTCCTATTGAACGAAGTAATATGCCGCCCGGCCTCCGGGATGCGGGCTGAATGGCTGTGTGCGACTGGGATTTCTTATTGGACGGGGGGATATCACGAGTGAACTGGCTGATTATTTGTATCCTGTGGTTTATAACTCTGCAATAAAAATATATTTAAAAAAAAAAAAAAGAATGCACATTCAGGATCTTGATTGTCACACTTCAGTGGTAGAAGAAAAATCCTCAACCGTTTGGCTGTTTTACAGGATTTAAATGAAACAAGAAAAAGCCTGAGTAACATAAAGTTGAAACAACAGCCGACAGCCACTTGAGGTTCTGAAATTCTGGACCCTGCTGTAATATGGTACCAAGGACCAACCCTCGTGTCACAAAATATCATCGTACCATGACGAATTTGGTATCGACAGACCGGTAATGATTAGGACATCATCCCTATGCATTTGCGTCGTGATTGAGTGATGCTAACACCCTTAAATCGTGGTTTCCTTCCCGAACCCTCGGACTCCATTTTGTGAACGGCATCCATCTTATGGCTTGCCCTCATATAGTCAATTGATTAAGGCCAAGCTTGATCTGAAAGGACACGTCCACCTTAGCTGACTTCCCCATGACCTGGCCGAGCTGACTCCACTGACTCCAGCCAAACCTGTTCAGGCAGTCCCTCGCCCAGTGGCCGAGTAAGATAGCATCAAGGCACAACATGCCATAAACCATTCACTACATACAAACCATGTTATCCACACACATACACCTGTCCATGTTTCTTGTTTATGACCAGTTTTACGATGAGGAGGTGCCCGATTTTATTGGGGTTTCATCGATATCTGATGGGAGTTCTGGGCCTGGCTGGGTAATCTATCACGAACTGGACATCTAAAATATGGGTTGGCCGTCATGACTTCGCTCTTTGCTTTATTGTGGAAATATTTATATGACCGAATTGTAAACTGAAGAATTCTTGCCTGCAGCTGTTATTTTTTGTATAAAAGGAGAAGGCTGGTTCTGTAAAAACGAACAGTCTCCTTAGAACTTACGACCCGTGCTGTTGTACTTCTAGGATGCTTGTTACTTGGTTGCAGCCAATAAAACTCGATCTCTGACTTCACCTAGAAGACTCTTGGTTTCTGTGGTCCGGAACAGGGAGAACTCAGAGGTCTTCGGGTGTTATCCCTGGCACCACCGGGTTCCTAAAAACCCGGCACCTCAGTTGGCACCCAACTCGGGGCGGTACCAAGCGGTGACGGTCCAAGCCAGATGTTCGTGAGGAGCTTCGTGTGAAAATTCCAGAGGACGGCCAGCCACTTCAGCGACCCCTGTATGTCGACGTGGTTCCGAAGGTCTTTGCTGCGAGGTTCCCCGCGTCCCGACGGCTACGAAGGACTGCTGCCCTGACTATCGCCCTGTTTTGGACTCAGTGATCCTTGGTAGAGCGAAACGATAGACGAGTCTTCTAGTGACGTCATCGACCATCAATACTTCAGTTAAGTATAAGTGGAGCGTCTCCCAGTCCTTAGTTTGGTTCTTAGTTTTGGTATCCCTGAGATACACCTTGTTTGGAACTTGCAAGCGCCAAAACCGAGGGATTCGTGTATTCACGAAAATATCGTATTCGATAATCCCTTGAAGTTTGAAGCTAGACTAGTGAGCAAAGATGCCTGGTCTTAGCAGACTTGGAAACTTGTTTTGTCTTGGTTGTAGTAGGGACTCCCGATTAGAGGATTCGTGTCCGGTTCCTCCGATTGGAACTCCAACATATGAGTTATATATAAAGCACGGAGTAGGCCCTATCACATATAATGAAGTGTGGATGAAATACACCCGCAAAGATGGTGCTTTAAAATGGCCCCAATATGGTAGCTTTGATACAGAAATACTAGATAATTTAGAGGTCAAACTGTTCAAGAAGAAAGCCCGGCCGGCGATGTTTGACGCTTTTCGCTTATGGCGCAAGGAAGCCAAACAGAAAGAAATGAAATTAGCAAAGAAAAATAAAAGAGGTATGTCAATGGTGCAAGCCGCCGTTGCATACAGGGATAATGAGGAAGAGCAAGAGAGTGAACAAATGCTCAGAAGCAAGAAATTAGCAGTAGATAATTGCTACCCGATGTTGCCCCATGAAGAACACGGTTCAAAAAGGACATCAGAGAAAGATCCATTAATGTCCCATTTACTGAGTTCACCACCCCCATATGCGCTAGATGCTACTGCACCCCCGAAGCGCTTTGTTATACCACGCCCCGGCGCACGAAATGCAGTTCTTACACAAGCACCAGCTACTCTTCAGCTGGTTCCTACTTCTCCGGCGCTGCCCTCTCAAGGGCCGCCGCCTTTGCTACATACTCCATCTACTTCTTCTACAACTTTGCCTACTGCTCCAACTGTTTATCCTGATACTACTTCTGCCACTGCCTCAACTTCTTCTGCTATTGCCTCGACTTCCTCTTCTCATCATCCTGTCTTTTCCGGCACATCCGCCTCTCCGCAAGCTTCTCCTTCTGTTCGACAGAGAGTGGCAAGTACTGTCACTGGTCTGTTCTCACCCTTCTTTGGGTCGCCTAAAACGACCCCCAAATCAGGACGTAGACAGTTGCATAGTCAACTGCCTGATTATGAGGAAAGAGAAGTGCTGAATGAGTTAGCACGCAAATGGGTTACTGATACTGTTAGATATGATGTTCAGTCTGTTATGGAAGTGTTCCGTCAATGGGATGCACCCACTCAGAGAAACGTATTTGAAGAGATGTGTGTATATCTTTGCGAAGATTTGGAAACAAATGATCCCAAACGCAAAATGCAGGAATTATTCCGTATGCGATAATTTTATGAAGGCATGATTGTAGGTGTTGATGTTGAACGAGCAATAGATTTGTTGTTATCTTATAGGAGTAAGGGAAACGTCTCTAGATCACTATATGAGGATGATTCGTCAGGTAGGAAAAAGGCGCGACAATACCCTATGAGAGAAGTTCCTCCAGTTTGGAGGGAAGGTGATGCGAACCCGAATCCAGCGATTCCGCCGCATTTCCAGCGTGTATGGGTACATGTTCCCTGGAAAAGATCTGAAGTTTTAGCTCTAAAACAGACATTACCTGATCCCCGTAAAAATCCTGCAGGGTATTATAAGGAGTTATCACAGACTGCCAGCTCATGTATAATGAATTTAGCAGATGTAGACATGTTGTTTGGGAATGTTGTTCCACAGCCTTTATGGAGTAAAATTCGTCATACAGACCATGATCAAGAATTGGGTGACACATGGGCTAATATTACTGCTGCAGATACTAGACAAGTTGGTGGTTCCAAACCTGAGCCTTTAGTAGCTGAACTTCCTGCTAGAATTATCACGTACATGAAGACCTTAATGCCTGAATTGCGTGTAAATTGGGACAAGTTGTCTGCGTGCAAGCAGAAGAAAGATGAGAATGTGTCTGACTTTTTCACAAGATTTGAAAAAACTTTTGTCGACCACAGTGGTCAGGATATGGCTACCGAGGGTGGCCAAAGATTGTTTGTAGATAAATTTGTACATAATTTGCTTCCTGAACTGTGCAATAAATTGAAAGATTCAGAGAGTGCTTGGGCTGTTTCCACGTCAGCGCAGATTTTAGCCACAGCCCAGTACTACGAAAATAGGCGTAAAGGCGAGCTAGATAAGGCAGACAAAAAGACTAAAGATTTAAAAACTAAAGTTCTTCTCCAGCAAGCCTATCCACCTCGCACTCCTAGTCAGCCCAATTATCAGCAACCACAGCAGTATTCGAGAAACTCGCAAGGAAACGAGTTTTCTCATCAGCGTCTACCGTATGGTCCGAATCAGTGTGCGTATTGCAAGGAAGAGGGTCAATTCAAGAATAATTGTCCAGCTTTATCGCGACGTCTGAATGGCGTCTCTGGTTCAAGAGGTAGAGGTGTCCAACAGGCTCCTAGAGGTAGGGGCCGTGGAAATTTCCCCCAGAATACCACTTCTTTTCCGCCTCAGAATTCTATGAATAGCTTTGATCAACAGAATAATGCGTCTTCTAGGTCAGCTCAGTACTATGCTGATGACTATTACGCCGAAAACGAGAATGAGGGTAATAATTGCTAGGACAGCCATGGACAAAGAGAGGGAGTTGTTTCAGTTCCAGTAGATCAAAATGGACCTTATGTCGAGGTGATTACATCAGGAGTGTCAGAGCCATTTCTGCTGGATACTGGTGCAACAAAAAGTTCGATTATGCACTCAAAACTTCCTGGCGCACCTTTGTCTGGCGAAATGAATGTTTCAGTAGGTTTTTCTGGCGCCCCTGTTAGAAACCCGATTTCTAGTCCTATGCCCTTTTCTGTTGGCCCATGTGAATTAGAAGCACCCCTCATTCTTACAACAGGTTGTGGTGAAAACTTGTTAGGTTTGGATTTGTTAAAGAGATTATATGCGACTTTGTACTGTTCTCCTTCAGGAGTACAGCTTACCCTAGGT
The DNA here is from genome assembly GCF_964263255.1 of Lissotriton vulgaris. NCBI lineage: Eukaryota > Metazoa > Chordata > Amphibia > Caudata > Salamandridae > Lissotriton > Lissotriton vulgaris. The sequence goes on along the minus strand of NW_028251493.1, from coordinate 45,726 downwards.
AAGAAAGTGGTTTCTCCGATGTATTTGGCAAAGGAGAATATTCCAACTGAATTGTCATCTCTCCCCGATATACTTTGGGCTAGTGGATCAAATGATGTGGGTCTTTTGGAGATAGCGCCATATGTCATAACATTGAGAGCTAATGTTAGGTTGCCACGTGTTCCCCAATACAAGATCTTCAACGAATGTGAAAAAGCTTTGTTAACGATCGTTTATGATCTGATTGAGAAAGATGTCATTGAAGAAACAACAGGCAACATTTGTAACAGTCCTGTTTTGCCAGTCTTAAAGCGTACTGATCCTTCACAGCCCCCTGTGTACAGATTTGTGATTGATCTCAGAGAAGTGAATAAAATTGTTGTACCACAGTTTCCAGTTGTCCCTGACATTACTGCCTTATTGACTATGGTTCCAGCTTCAGCCACTTGGTTTTCCGTGATTGACTTGAAGAACGCCTTCTTCAGCATCCCTATTGCTGAGGAGAGCAGAGATATTTTTGGCTTCAATTTAGGAGGACGAAGCTTCCGCTTCAAACGTGCTCCTCAGGGCTACTGTGAAAGTCCATCTATATTCAGTCAAGCTCTGAAATCACAACTTGACATGATTGTTCTACATGATGGTGCGACTCTGATTCAGTATGTAGACGATCTGCTGATCGCTGCAGATACTGAAGAGATTTGCAAGCAAGCCACATTGTCGTTGTTGCGTCATTTATGTGACATAAAGCACAAAGTCTCTCTTTCAAAACTACAATTTTGTCGACAAGAAGTGACCTACTTAGGTCACATCTTATCGAAGGAGAGAAGGAGACTGACCCCAGAGAGAATACAGGCCATTGCAAAATTGAGTGTCCCAAGGACACAAAGAGAAGTCCGTGCTGTCTTGGGCATTACATCGTACTGTAGACAATGGATACCAAATTTTTCACTATTGGCTAAACCTTTGCTGGCACTAATCCGTAAAGACACACCCAATCCTATGCCTTTGTCTGAAGATTGTCAGACAAGTTTCCACGAGTTGCGTGATGCATTGTGTTCAGCTCCTGTGTTGGGCAACCCCGACTACAGTAAGCCTTTTACGTTATATGTCCATGAGAAAGAAGGTTGCGCATTATCAGTCTTGACACAATACTTTGGGGACAAACAGCGCCCATGCGCGTATTTCTCAGCGACTCTAGATCCTGTAGCTAAAGCATTACCAAGTTGCTTGAGGGCCACTGCTGCAGCAGCTGTCTGTATTCGACAGTCTGCTGGATTAGTAATGAATAACACTCTGATCGTTGAGGTCCCACATGCAGTAGACATTTTACTAAACAGAACGAAGACGCAGCACTTAACTAGTGCTCGACTGTCAAGTTATGAACTGACACTATTAGCGAGTCACATTCACATAAAAAGGTGCGATACACTCAACCCTGCCACGTTATTGCCCATTCCAACAGAGACAGATGAGGTCGAAATGCATGATTGCTGTTTTAGGACAGAAGAAGAGACAAAAGGGAGAGTAGACTTAGTGGACACTCCCCTTCCTGAATGTAATGATGCTTTATGGGTGGATGGTTCATGCTTCAAGTTGCCAAATGGTGATACGACTGCAGCATATGCGGTGACAACATTGCACACGATTGTAGAGACTGCGCGCATTCCCCATCATTCTGCGCAAGCAGCAGACTTAGTTGCACTTACAAGAGCATGTGTGTTGGCCAAAGGAAAGCGAGTGAATGTGTATACAGATAGCCAATACGCCTTTGGCGTGGCTCACAGTTTTGGAAGATTGTGGCGTGAACGTGGGTTCCTGACGTCACACGGTGCAAGAATCCAACATGGTCAGCTAGTGAACGAGCTTCTCGAGTCACTGACCTTGCCACTACAAGTTGCGATTGTAAAATGCAGTGCACACAGAAAGATTCAAGATGATGTTGGTCGTGGGAATGCATTTGCGGATGAAGTTGCGAAAGAGACTGCAAGGAACACGATGAGTCGAATGGTCCTGCGAGATGGATTGCCGATGTGGGTATGTGTGAGGACACTATTGAAAGCGTGAAGTCCATACAATCTGATGCCACTGAAAAAGAGGTGAATGAATGGAGAGAAAGCAAGGGTAGATTGGATGCGAATGGTTGTTGGGTCAAATTGTCAGAACATCAACGATGGCTGTTACCCGATGCATATGTGCTTGCAGTGGTGACAATGGCCCATGGAATGGCGCACATTAGTGCGAAAGGAATCTGTAAGCTGTTGGCCCCAGTATGGCAGAATAGTGGTATCCCGAAATGCGCAGAGAATTTGGTCAGGAACTGTATGGTGTGTTTGAAGTACGATCCCGGTAGGGGAACCCCAACTCCAGCTGGTCATTTTGAGCCTCCAACGTATCCGTTCGAGGTTTTGCAGCTCGATTTCATCCACATGGAGAGATGCAACAACCTGAAATACGTGCTTGTTGTTGTTTGCGCCTTCTCCAGGTGGGTGGAAGCGTATCCTCTTAAGGACAACACTGCCTTGTCAACGGCCAAAGCCCTTGTCAAGGAATTCTTCCCTAGATTTGGTATGCCTAGAATGGTCTGGAGCGATAATGGAAGTGAATTCGTGGGACGAGTGATGAAGAGAGTGTGTGAGTGTCTAGGCATACACCAGAAGTTCCACGCTGCAAATCACCCCCAATCAGCAGGATTAGTAGAGTGCTACAACGGCACGTTAAAGTTAAAATGGGCCAAAATCCAAGCCAGCACAGGTCTTAAATGGCCTGACGCCTTGCCTTTAGCACTCCTATCCACCAGAATGACTGTCCATTCTAGACTGGGACTTAGCCCCCACGAAATCGTGTTCGGGCGCCCAGCAAACATATGGGGAGTACCGAGGCCCAAGAAACTAAGCGAGATATTGCACCCTGTACTGCTTGACTATTTGTGCGAATTGACAACTAAATTGCGTGTTTTACACCAACAGGTTCACAGTTCCTCTCCGCCAGCCTCTGATGATCCAGGTCACTCCATTGAACCCGGCACCTGGGTACTGGTGCGGAATTTTCAGAGCACAAACAACGAACAGCCCAGGTGGACCGGCCCATACCTCGTCCTTCTTTCCACAAGATCAGCCGTTCGGGTGGAAGGAAAGAAGAACTGGATCCACGGGATCCATTGTAAACAGGTCCCTCTGCCTCTTCCATATGACTGGTGGGTCCAGGAGGGAATTGCTGACTCTGAGAACGAGTCTGTACTGCGCTTTGCCCCCTTCAGCGATGCACGATTAAAAGGAACTGGTACCGATAAGGAGAGTGATCGTATTTTGCAAGGATTTGTGCCACCGTCAATGCAGTTGGGCACTACAGAACCTGAAACATTGTTTGAAGACCACACCGTACCTGGGAAACAACGATATAATCTGAGGTCAAGAAAAACGAACTAACAAAAGCAAACTAATGCAATTTTCCTTTCCCCCAAGAACTATTTTTGATTTTACAGCGCTCTCGCCCAGGGAACTTGCTCATTTTCGATTTTCGAACCGCCATCCGGTTCTGCTGCTAGGGTCGCGGTTGACAGTCTGGAGAGTGCAGCTGGGGACGTTTAGGTCAACGGTTCTGGTTGGTCTGAGGGAATTACCCCGGGCTGAACAGAAAGCACTCTTTGGCAGAATCAATCTCCCACCGCGGGCAGCAACTAGAGGATGGAGTTTCCGAGGGTACAGAGACCTGCTAGACCCACGAACTTTAAAAAGAAAATATGCAATGTGATGGCTAGAAAAAGATTCTTGATAATATGTATTTTAATGTTGTGTAGCATAATGATGTTCTTGATTGGCTATACTTTATTCACATTTCGAGTTACCTACGTAAATAACACTCAGCCCACACCTCCTCCTACTGTTTTCCCGCACTCCTTTCACCCCCTACCGGAACACGAGACTGCCAGAAGACTAGAATTTGTAAATAACTCATTCATCCAACTCCTACACCAGCACCAGTCTATAATGAACACATCGAACTGTTGGATATGTGGACTTATGCCGCACACAACCGATAAGGGCATCCCTTACTTCGTTCTGCCGTTCAGTTACTATTGTTCTCTGTGGGCTTTCCAGACAATGTTCCTGTTTGCCATAGAACCATATCCCCCGCGCCCCACGGGGAGCAATTCCAGCAACAAGGCGCTAGTGGCAGGAATAAGGAATATGAGCAGGGATATCGACACGTATCGGACGATTCCCAAAGATGAGTTTACCCCGTACAGTAGATGGAACATCACTAAGTATGGGATTTCCTTGAGTGAGAGCCAGAAAACAAAGAAATCCTCCCCGGTTTGGACAGTACCCCACCGAGGTCACCTATGTCTGCAAGGTATTGGCAGGGATCCCAAAGCACAGTTGGGGAAGAGCGTATGCACGGAAACATATGTGTTTGCATCCCGAACTTCCCCTCCATTCTTAGCGGCTAAGGGTACCTACTTCGTCTGCCATGACAAAGCATACACATGGTTGCCCCCTGACTTCTCGGGCACATGTTTTATCTCGTTTCTGCTGCCACCCACCTACACGGCCAGGGCAGATTACCATCGGACAAGGACAGTTAGGGGTGTCGTGAGTCAAGACGACACTGCGGGTCAAGAGTTTGGAGACTTCGAAAAGGGTTTTCTGCCGTTTTGGGGGCCTATGGTGAACAGCAGGAACATTCGCCAGTTAACGAGGGTAGTTGAATCCGCCGTGACCGAAACGGCCGGTGCCCTTAGTAACTTGACAGCTGAGCTCCAGTCGGACCGACTCATGACCCTTCAGAACAGGGTTGCCCTAGATGTCATACTTGCAGACCGTGGTGGTGTATGCAGAGTGATCCAATCCAGTTGCTGCATTTTCATCCCTGATAATGCTCCGACAGTGTATCAGGCCATCTCCAAACTGCACAAAATCTCTGATTCCCTGCACGTGGATAAAGGGGATTGGTCCCTGCTAGGGTGGTTTTGGGAACTAATCTCTGCCTGAGGATGGAAAATTCTGATCTTCATTGGGATGATCTTAGCCATTCTGTTTATGTTCTGCCTGTTTGTGCAGTGCGCTCCTGCAATATGTGGCCTCTGTGCTACATCATGTGTTAGGAAGCCTGTGTCAAGGGACGAATTGAGCAACAGAATGATGCTACAGCAGCATCTCCGTGACTTCATGAATACAGATTTGGACTCAGATTAGCATGAGTTATTGCCTAATATGAGGGCAAAAGGAGGGGCTGAGGTTCTGAAATTCTGGACCCTGCTGTAATATGGTACCAAGGACCAACCCTCGTGTCACAAAATATCATCGTACCATGACGAATTTGGTATCGACAGACCGGTAATGATTAGGACATCATCCCTATGCATTTGCGTCGTGATTGAGTGATGCTAACACCCTTAAATCGTGGTTTCCGTCCCGAACCCTCGGACTCCATTTTGTGAACGGCATCCATCTTATGGCTTGCCCTCATATAGTCAATTGATTAAGGCCAAGCTTGATCTGAAAGGACACGTCCACCTTAGCTGACTTCCCCATGACCTGGCCGAGCTGACTCCACTGCCTCCAGCCAAACCTGTTCAGGCAGTCCCTCGCCCAGTGGCCGAGTAAGATAGCATCAAGGCACAACATGCCATAAACCATTCACTACATACAAACCATGTTATCCACACACATACACCTGTCCATGTTTCTTGTTTATGACCAGTTTTACGATGAGGAGGTGCCCGATTTTATTGGGGTTTCATCGATATCTGATGGGAGTTCTGGGCCTGGCTGGGTAATCTATCACGAACTGGACATCTAAAATATGGGTTGGCCGTCATGACTTCGCTCTTTGCTTTATTGTGGAAATATTTATATGACCGTATTGTAAACTGAAGAATTCTTGCCTGCAGCTGTTATTTTTTGTATAAAAGGAGAAGGCTGGTTCTGTAAAAACGAACAGTCTCCTTAGAACTTACGACCCGTGCTGTTGTACTTCTAGGATGCTTGTTACTTGGTTGCAGCCAATAAAACTCGATCTCTGACTTCATCTAGAAGACTCTTGGTTTCTGTGGTCCGGAACAGGGAGAACTCAGAGGTCTTCGGGTGTTATCCCCTGGCACCACCGGGTTCCTAAAAACCCGGCACCTCAGTTGGCGCCCAACTCGGGCGGTATCAAGCGGTGACGGTCCAAGCCAGATGTTCGTGAGGAGCTTCGTGTGAAAATTCCAGAGGACGGCCAGCCACTTCAGCGACCCCTGTATGTCGACGTGGTTCCGAAGGTCTTTGCTGTGAGGTTCCCCGCGTCCCGACGGCTACGAAGGACTGCTGCCCTGACTATCGCCCTGTTTTGGACTCAGTGATCCTTGGTAGAGCGAAACGATAGACGAGTCTTCTAGTGACGTCATCGACCCTCAATACTTCAGTTAAGTATAAGTGGAGCATCTCCCAGTCCTTAGTTTGGTTCTTAGTTTTGGTATCCCTGAGATACACCTTGTTTGGAACTTGCAAGCGCCAAAACCGAGGGATTTGTGTATTCACGAAAATATCGAATCGATAATCCCTTGAGGTTTGAAGCTAGACTAGTGAGCAAAGATGCCTGGTCTTAGCAGACTTGGAAACTTGTTTTGTCTTGGTTGTAGTAGGGACTCCCGATTAGAGGATTTGTGTCCGGTTATATGAGTTATATATAAAGCACGGAGTAGGCGCTATCACATATAATGAAGTGTGGATGAAATACACCTGCAAAGATGGTGTTTTAAAATGGCCCCAATATGGTAGCTTTGATACAGAAATACTAGATAATTTAGAGGTCAAACTGTTCAAGAAGAAAGCCCGGCCGGCGATCTTTGACTCTTTTCGCTTATGGCGCAAAGAAGCCAAACAGAAAGAAATGAAATTAGCAAAGAAAAATAAAAGAGGTATGTCAATGGTGCAAGCCGCCGTTGCATACAGGGATAATGAGGAAGAGCAAGAGAGTGAACAAATGCTCAGAAGCAAGAAATTAGCAGTAGATAATTGCTACCCGATGTTGCCCCATGAAGAACACGGTTCAAAAAGGAAATCAGAGAAAGATCCATTAATGTCCCATTTACTGAGTTCACCACCCCCATATGCGCTAGATGCTACTGCACCCCCGAAGCGTTTTGTTATACAACGCCCCGGCGCACGAAATGCAGTTCTTACACAAGCACCAGCTACTCTTCAGCTGGTTCCTACTTCTCCGGCGCTGCCCTCTCAAGAGCCGCCGTCTTTGCTACATACTCCATCTACTTCTTCTACAACTTTGCCTACTGCTCCAACTGTTTATCCTGATACTACTTCTGCCACTGCCTCAACTTCTTCTGCTATTGCCTCGACTTCCTCTTCTCATCATCCTGTCTTTTCCGGCACATCCGCCTCTCCGCAAGCTTCTCCTTCTGTTCGACAGAGAGTGGCAAGTACTGTCACTGGTCTGTTCTCACCTTTCTTTGGGTCGCCTAAAATGACCCCTAAAACCGGACGTAGACAGTTGCATAGTCAACTGCCTGATTATGAGGAAAGAGAAGTGCTGAATGAGTTAGCACGCAAATGGGTTACTGATACTGTTAGATATGATGTTCAGTCTGTTATGGAAGTGTTCCGTCAATGGGATGCACCCACTCAGAGAAACGTATTTGAAGAGATGTGTGTATATCTTTGCGAAGATTTGGAAACAAATGATCCCAAACGCAAAATGCAGGAATTATTCCGTATGCGATAATTTTATGAAGGCATGATTGTAGGTGCTGATGTTGAACGAGCAATAGATTTGTTGTTATCTTATAGGAGTAAGGGAAACGTCTCTAGATCACTATATGAGGATGATTCGTCAGGTAGGAAAAAGGCGCGACAATACCCTATGAGAGAAGTTCCTCCAGTTTGGAGGGAAGGTGATGCGAACGCGAATCCAGCGATTCCGCCGCATTTCCAGCGTGTATGGGTACATGTTCCCTGGAAAAGATCTGAAGTTTTAGCTCTAAAACAGACATTACCTGATCCCCGTAAAAATCCTGCAGGGTATTATAAGGAGTTATCACAGACTGCCAGCTCATGTATAATGAATTTAGCAGATGTAGACATGTTGTTTGGGAATGTTGTTCAACAGCCTTTATGGAGTAAAATTCGTCATACAGACCATGATCAAGAATTGGGTGACACATGGGCTAATATTACTGCTGCAGATACTAGACAAGTTGGTGGTTCCAAACCTGAGCCTTTAGTAGCTGAACTTCCTGGTAGAATTATCACGTACATGAAGCCCTTAACGCCTGAATTGCGTGTAAATTGGGACAAGTTGTCTGCGTGCAAGCAGAAGAAAGATGAGAATGTGTCTGACTTTTTCACAAGATTTGAAAAAACTATTGTCGACCACAGTGGTCAGGATATGGCTACCGAGGGTGGCCAAAGATTGTTTGTAGATAAATTTGTACATAATTTGCTTCCTGAACTGTGCAATAAATTGAAAGATTCAGAGAGTGCTTGGGCTGTTTCCACGTCAGCGCAGATTTTAGCCACAGCCCAGTACTACGAAAATAGGCGTAAAGGCGAGCTAGATAAGGCAGACAAAAAGACTAAAGATTTAAAAACTAAAGTTCTTCTCCAGCAAGCCTATCCACCTCGCACTCCTAGTCAGCCCAATTATCAGCAACCACAGCAGTATTCGAGAAACTCGCAAGGAAACGAGTTTTCTCATCAGCGTCTACCGTATGGTCCGAATCAGTGTGCGTATTGCAAGGAAGAGGGTCATTTCAAGAATAATTGTCCAGCTTTATCGCAACGTCTGAATGGCGTCTCTGGTTCAAGAGGTAGAGGTGTCCAACAGGCTCCTAGAGGTAGGGGCCGTGGAAATTTCCCCCAGAATACCACTTCTTTTCCGCCTCAGAATTCTATGAATAGCTTTGATCAACAGAATAATGCGTCTTCTAGGTCAGCTCAGTACTATGCTGATGACTATTACGCCGAAAACGAGAATGAGGGTAATAATTGCTAGGACAGCCATGGACAAAGAGAGGGAGTTGTTTCAGTTCCAGTAGATCAGAATGGACCTTATGTCGAGGTGATTACATCAGGAGTGTCAGAGCCATTTCTGCTGGATACTGGTGCTACAAAAAGTTCGATTATGCACTCAAAACTTCCTGGCGCACCTTTGTCTGGCGAAATGAATGTTTCAGTAGGTTTTTCTGGCGCCCCTGTTAGAAACCCGATTTCTAGTCCTATGCCCCTTTCTGTTGGGCAATGTAAATTAGAAGCACCCCTCATTCTTACAACAGGTTGTGGTGAAAACTTGTTAGGTTTGGATTTGTTAAAGAGATTATATGCGACTTTGTACTGTTCTCCTTCAGGAGTACAGCTTACCCTAGGTAAGAAAGTGGTTTCTCCGATGTATTTGGCAAAGGAGAATATTCCAACTCAATTGTCATCTCTCCCCGATATACTTTGGGCTAGTGGAGCAAATGATGTGGGTCTTTTGGAGATAGCGCCATATGTCATAACATTGAGAGCTAATGTTAGGTTGCCACGTGTTCCCCAATACAAGATCTTCAACGAATGTGAAAAAGCTTTGTTAACGATCGTTTATGATCTGATTGAGAAAGATGTCATTGAAGAAACAACAGGCAACATTTGTAACAGTCCTGTTTTGCCAGTCTTAAAGCGTACTGATCCTTCACAGCCCCCTGTGTACAGATTTGTGATTGATCTCAGAGAAGTGAATAAAATTGTTGTACCACAGTTTCCAGTTGTCCCTGACATTACTGCCTTATTGACTATGGTTCCAGCTTCAGCCACTTGGTTTTCCGTGATTGACTTGAAGAACGCCTTCTTCAGCATCCCGATTGCTGAGGAGAGCAGAGATATTTTTGGCTTCAATTTAGGAGGACGAAGCTTCCGCTTCAAACGCGCTCCTCAGGGCTACTGTGAAAGTCCATCTATATTCAGTCAAGCTCTGAAATCACAACTTGACACGATTGTTCTACATGATGGTGCGACTCTGATTCAGTATGTAGACGATCTGCTGATCGCTGCAGATACTGAAGAGATTTGCAAGCAAGCCACATTGTCGTTGTTGCGTCATTTATGTGACATGAAGCACAAAGTCTCTCTTTCAAAACTACAATTTTGTCGACAAGAAGTGACCTACTTAGGTCACATCTTATCGAAGGAGACTGACCCCAGAGAGAATACAGGCAATTGCAAAATTGAGTGTCCCAAGGACACAAAGAGAAGTCCGTGCTGTCTTGGGCATTACATCGTACTGTAGACAATGGATACCGAATTTTTCACTATTGGTTAACCTTTGCTGGCACTAATCCGTAAAGACACACCCGATCCTATGCCTTGGTCTGAAGATTGTCAGACAAGTTTCCACGAGTTGCGTGATGCATTGTGTTCGGCTCCTGTGTTGGGCAACCCCGACTACAGTAAGCCTTTAACGTTATATGTCCATGAGAAAGAAGGTTGCGCATTATCAGTCTTGACACAATACTTTGGGGACAAACAGCGCCCATGCGCGTATTTCTCAGCGACTCTAGATCCTGTAGCTAAAGCATTACCAAGTTGCTTGAGGGCCACTGCTGCAGCAGCTGTCTGTATTCGACAGTCTGCTGGGTTAGTAATGAATAACACTCTGATCGTTGAGGTCCCACATGCAGTAGACATTTTACTAAACAGAACGAAGACGCAGCACTTAACTAGTGCTCGACTGTCAAGTTATGAATTGACACTATTAGCGAGTCACATTCACATAAAAAGGTGCGATACACTCAACCCTGCCACGTTATTGCCCATTCCAACAGAGACAGATGAGGTCGAAATGCATGATTGCTGTTTTAGGACAGAAGAAGAGACAAAAGGGAGAGTAGACTTAGTGGACACTCCCCTTCCTGAATGTAATGATGCTTTATGGGTGGATGGTTCATGCTTCAAGTTGCCAAATGGTGATACGACTGCAGCATATGCGGTGACAACATTGCACACGATTGTAGAGACTGCGCGCATTCCCCATCATTCTGCGCAAGCAGCAGAGTTAGTTGCACTTACAAGAGCATGTGTGTTGTTAAAAGGAAAGCGAGTGAATGTGTATACAGATAGCCAATACGCCTTCGGCGTGGCTCACAGTTTTGGAAGATTGTGGCGTGAACGTGGGTTCCTGACGTCACACGGTGCAAGAATCCAACATGGTCAGCTAGTGAACGAGCTTCTCGAGTCACTGACCTTGCCACTACAAGTTGCGATTGTAAAATGCAGTGCACACAGAAAGATTCAAGATGATGTTGGTCGTGGGAATGCATTTGCGGATGAAGTTGCGAAAGAGACTGCAAGGAACACGATGAGTCGAATGTATGTTGTAGGTCCTGCGAGATGGATTGCCGATGTGGGTATGTGTGAGGACACTATTGAAAGCGTGAAGTCCATACAATCTGATGCCACTGAAAAAGAGGTGAATGAATGGAGAGAAAGCAAGGGTAGATTGGATGCGAATGGTTGTTGGGTCGAATTGTCAGAACATCAACGATGGCTGTTACCCGATGCATATGTGCTTGCAGTGGTGACAATGGCCCATGGAATGGCTCACATTAGTGCGAAAGGAATCTGTAAGCTGTTGGCCCCAGTATGGCAGAATAGTGGTATCCCGAAATGCGCAGAGAATTTGGTCAGGAACTGTATGGTGTGTTTGAAGTACAATCCCGGTAGGGGAACCCCAACTCCAGCTGGTCATTTTGCGCCTCCAACGTATCCGTTCGAGGTTTTGCAGCTCGATTTCATCCACATGGAGAGATGCAACAACCTGAAATACGTGCTTGTTGTTGTTTGCGCCTTCTCCAGGTGGGTGGAAGCGTATCCCCTTAAGGACAACACTGCCTTGTCAACGGCCAAAGCCCTTGTCAAGGAATTCTTCCCTAGATTTGGTATGCCTAGAATGGTCTGGAGCGATAATGGAAGTGAATTCGTGGGACGAGTGATGAAGAGAGTGTGTGAGTGTCTAGGCATACACCAGAAGTTCCACGCTGCAAATCACCCCCAATCAGCAGGATTAGTAGAGTGCTACAACGGCACGTTAAAGTTAAAATGGGCCAAAATCCAAGCCAGCACAGGTCTTAAATGGCCTGACGCCTTGCCTTTAGCACTCCTATCCACCAGAATGACTGTCCATTCTAGACTGGGACTTAGCCCCCACGAAATCGTGTTCGGGCGCCCAGCAAACATATGAGGAGTACCGAGGCCCAAGAAACTAAGCGAGATAGAGCACCCTGTACTGCTTGACTATTTGTGCGAATTGACAACTAAATTGCGTGTTTTACACCAACAGGTTCACAGTTCCTCTCCGCCAGCCTCTGATGATCCAGGTCACTCCATTGAACCCGGCACCTGGATGCTGGTGCCGAATTTTCAGCGCACAAACAACGAACAGCCCAGGTGGACCGGCCAATACCTCGTCCTTCTTTCCACAAGATCAGCCGTTCGGGTGGAAGGAAAGAAGAACTGGATCCACGGGATCCATTGTAAACGGGTCCCTCTGCCTCTTCCATATGACCGGTGGGTCCTGGAGGGAATTGCTGACTCTGAGACTGAGTCTGTACTGCGCTTTGCCCCCTTCAGCGATGCACGATTAAAAGGAACTGGTAGCGATAAGGAGAGTGATCGTATTTTGCAAGGATTTGTGCCACCGTCAATGCAGTTGGACACTACCTGAAACATTGTTTGAAGACCACACCGTACCTGGGAAACAACGATATAATCTGAGGTCAAGAAAAACGAACTAACAAAAGCAAACTAATGCAATTTTCCTTTCCCCCAAGAACTATTTTTGATTTTACAGCTCTCTCGCCCAGGGAACTTGCTCATTTTTGATTTTCGAACCGCCATCCGGTTCTGCTGCTAGGGTCGCGGTTGACAGTCTGGAGAGTGCAGCTGAGGACGTTTAGGTCAACGGTTCTGGTTGGTCTGAGGGAATTACCCCGGGCTGAACAGAAAGCACTCTTTGGCAGAATCAATCTCCCACCGCGGGCAGCAACTAGAGGATGGAGTTTCCGAGGGTAGAGAGACCTGCTAGACCCACGAACTTTAAAAAGAAAATATGCACTGTGATGGCCAGAAAAAGATTCTTGATAATATGTATTTTAATGTTGTGTAGCATAATGATGTTCTTGATTGGCTATACTTTATTCACATTTCGAGTTACCTTCGTAAATAACACTCAGCCCACACCTCCTCCTACTGTTTTCCCGCACTCCTTTCACCCCCTACCGGAACACGAGACTGCCAGAAGACCAGAATTTGTAAATAACTCATTCATCCAACTCCTACACCAGCACCAGTCTATAATGAACACATCGAACTGTTGGATATGTGGACTTATGCCGCACACAACCGATAAGGGCATCCCTTACTTCGTCCTGCCGTTCAGTTACTATTGTTCTCTGTGGGCTTTCCAGACAATGTTCCTGTTTGCCATAGAACCATATCCCCCGCGCCCCACAGGGAGCAATTCCAGCAACAAGGCGCTAGTGGCAGGAATAAGGAATATGAGCAGGGATATCGACACGTATCGGACGATTCCCAAAGATGAGTTTACCCCGTACAGTAGATGGAACATCACTAAGTATGGGATTTCCTTGAGTGAGAGCCAGAAAACAAAGAAATTCTCCCCGGTTTGGACAGTACCCCACCGAGGTCACCTATGTCTGCAAGGTATTGGCAGGGATCCCAAAGCACATTTGGGGAAGAGCGTATGCACGGAAACATATGTGTTTGCATCCCGAACTTCCCCTCCATTCTTAGCGGCTAAGGGTACCTACTTCGTCTGCCATGACAAAGCATACACATGGTTGCCCCCTGACTTCTCGGGCACATGTTTTATCTCGTTTCTGCTGCCACCCACCTACACGGCCAGGGCAGATTACCATCGGACAAGGACAGTTAGGGGTGTCGTGAGTCAAGACGACACTGCGGGTCAAGAGTTTGGAGACTTCGCAAAGGGTTTTCTGCCGTTTTGGGGGCCTATGGTGAACAGCAGGAACATTCGCCAGTTAACGAGGGTAGTTGAATCCGCCGTGACCGAAACGGCCGGTGCCCTTAGTAACTTGACAGCTGCGCTCCAGTCGGACCGACTCATGACCCTTCAGAACAGGGTTGCCCTAGATGTCATACTTGCAGACCGTGGTGGTGTATGCAGAGTGATCCAATCCAGTTGCTGCATTTTCATCCCTGATAATGCTCCGACAGTGTATCAGGCCATCTCCAAACTGCACAAAATCTCTGATTCCCTGCACGTGGATAAAGGGGATTGGTCCCTGCTAGGGTGGTTTTGGGAACTAATCTCTGCCTGGGGATGGAAAACTCTGATCTTCATTGGGATGATCTTAGCCATTCTGTTTATGTTCTGCCTGTTTGTGCAGTGCGCTCCTGCAATATGTGGCCTCTGTGCTACATCATGTGTTAGGAAGCCTGTGTCAAGGGACGAATTGAGCAACAGAATGATGCTACAGCAGCATCTCCGTGACTTCATGAATACAGATTTGGACTCAGATTAGCATGAGTTATTGCCTAATATGAGGGCAAAAGGAGGGTCTGAGGTTCTGAAATTCTGGACCCTGCTGTAATATGGTACCAAGGACCAACCCTCGTGTCACAAAATATCATCGTACCATGACGAATTTGGTATCGACAGACCGGTAATGATTAGGACATCATCCCTATGCATTTGCGTCGTGATTGAGTGATGCTAACACCCTTAAATCGTGGTTTCCGTCCCGAACCCTCGGACTCCATTTTGTGAACAGCATCCATCTTATGGCTTGCCCTCATATAGTCAATTGATTAAGGCCAAGCTTGATCTGAAAGGACACGTCCACCTTAGCTGACTTCCCCATGACCTGGCCGAGCTGACTCCACTGCCTCCAGCCAAACCTGTTCAGGCAGTCCCTCGCCCAGTGGCCGAGTAAGATAGCATCAAGGCACAACATGCCATAAACCATTCACTACATACAAACCATGTTATCCACACACATACACCTGTCCATGTTTCTTGTTTATGACCAGTTTTACGATGAGGAGGGGCCCGATTTTATTGGGGTTTCATCGATATCTGATGGGAGTTCTGGGCCTGGCTGGGTAATCCATCACGAACTGGACATCTAAAATATGGGTTGGCTGTCATGACTTCGCTCTTTGCTTTATTGTGGAAATATTTATATGACCGTATTGTAAACTGAAGAATTCTTGCCTGCAGCTGTTATTTTTTGTATAAAAGGAGAAGGCTGGTTCTGTAAAAACGAACAGTCTCCTTAGAACTTACGACCCGTGCTGTTGTACTTCTAGGATGCTTGTTACTTGGTTGCAGCCAATAAAACTCGATCTCTGACTTCACCTAGAAGACTCTTGGTTTCTGTGGTCCGGAACAGGGAGAACTCCGAGGTCTTCGGGTGTTATCCCCTGGCACCACCGGGTTCCTAAAAACCCGGCACCTCACACTGAAGAAAAACCACCTCTCCCAGCAAGACCTGTCTGGATTCCAAAGATTGGGGATCTGGTCAGTGAGAAGATCGCGGTGAAGAAGGAATTTGGGTCTTCTTACAGAAAAGCAGTACCTGTCTTAGCTGTCAGCGGAACAAGATCAGTTGTACTACCGCCCCTTGCTGGTAAAAAGGAGAACAGAGTTGTA
This sequence comes from Lissotriton vulgaris, assembly GCF_964263255.1. Lineage (NCBI taxonomy): Eukaryota > Metazoa > Chordata > Amphibia > Caudata > Salamandridae > Lissotriton > Lissotriton vulgaris. The sequence continues at coordinate 30,084 of NW_028251493.1, read as the reverse complement.
TCCATCGACCTGGTAAAACCACAATCATGTGGCCAATAATAAGTAGTAGACCGAGTGGACTCCCAAGAAATAGCAGAATACCGAAATTTGCTACAATCCAAGAGGCTCAAACTGAGAGACTAATCACATTTGATAAACGTGCAGTGAATATTAAAGGATTATGCAATAATGCCATGGAACTTGTGCCTCTTGAAACCCAAATTGCAACAGTTCGTCAAGAAACACCAGTCTACAATGATGTAGCCTCTGACTATGCTAATGAAACAAAGAAAAATGCACAAGCAAATTAAAACCTGGAAATAATTCCAACAATTGACAGAACTGCATCTGGCTACTTCATCAATTTTGATGACTTTTCTGAAGATCCAAGCGAGCAACAAAAACTTTCAAAGACAAAGTAATTGAACTTTTTCACCAACTAAAAGAAACATATCTGATTTCACCATGGATTGAATTTTGGATTGTGTTAGGTGTACTTTTTCTACTGCTTTGGCTCATCATGGTTCTATGTTTGGGAAAATTAATTGATGGAAAATAAAGTACAATGGACACAGCAAGTCAGAACATCAACTTGGTCCTAAAGCCTCACACATCCGCTCACATCGAGAAAAGAGAGCTGTCATCAGTAAACATCTCAGCCAATCCAATACCCGGTGGGGTAGCATGGGACAGAACTGATAATGACATTTTTGGCCCGGTTGAGCTCTTGAAATATCCACACCAGTTCAAGGTTTCATTAAGTGACTTTTTGACACCAAGTACTTACTCTGATGATTGTGACTTTGAAAACATTGATAATATGATGTCAGATTTAGTAATGTCAGCCAAATTTACAGAACATGATTACTTACAGGGTTCATCGAATTATGAAGAGTTATACTGTTATAATCATTTTGGTGATCACTATTTGCATAAAACTGCTCAGCCTAGAAATGTTTTATCTTATAACCAATGGGAACACTGTCCAACTCCGCCGAAAGGCAGCTCGAAAACATTTTATGAGAAATTCCAGTACTTCTCGGGGTTTAACAACAATGATCCAGAAACGTTTTATTTTAAAATGTTAATTAGGACAGGAATGCAAACAATGTTGACAAATACTAAATTGATTTATTCTGAAGAATTTTATGACAAAATGTCTACATTTGGTTTTGAATTTTGGAAAAACAACATTGAAACAAAAACGATCTGGGGTACCAAAAATTGGCAAGTACAAGGCCTAGAAGCATTATTTAGGGCCTGCATGATCCCAGAACAAATTATATTCTTGAATTACACAATTCAACAAACTACTTGTTTTGGCCTAGCTAAGATAAAAGACTTAAATACACCGTCTATTCCAAAACCTATAACTGATAGTAATAGCACTACAGATGTGGAGATAGACGTATCCCATATTTTACACCAAAACAGAACACATCCTGATTGGAAAAAGTGGTATATCTAGCCAACAGACACAAATAACTGTCAAGATAGATTCCTGAACAAAACACATGGGTTCAAAATGACCAGGCCAGACCCAAGATACTCCCAGAGACAACATCCAGGGATAGTTACAACATACAGTGTAGGGAAACTATGCCTTGAGTGGCTACAGAAATTAACACACTGGCTGAAATTAAGCAACATTTGACTTTACTTAAAGACGGTGCTGACTTGTGTGATTTCATACTGGGACCACGCAAACAGTGTCAAAAACGTTTCATAGCGACCGGTATATACGCTGCGTACAACGAAGCTTGGAAAGTAATGCAAATTGAAACAGCAGAAAAAAATAAGAAAAATTGATCGTATATATTTGGAAAAATCACTTTCTGTAGTGGACAATGGGTTAACGACTCTGTCCTCCAGAACATATTCACTGGACAGCATTGTATCATCTGCTATTGATATAATAGAGCAGGACTTACTAATGTTACAACATGGTCAGTCTCAATTACGTTCTATTGTACAGCTTGGTTGGACGTTGCAAAATCTGCGTTCAGGCTACGTACCATGGCGTTTAATCAACACCACGTCATTATTTGGTATCTTTAACCTTACTGATAAACAAATCAGTTTGGCACAAAAAGGAGCAGACTATACGATTCTGAGCATTGAAAAACTTGAGAGATTACCATTGACAATGTCAGAGAGACCTGTCATTGAATGGATAATACACGGAACAAATTCAATTCCGATGACAACTTTCCAGTTTAAATACTGCCAAGAGTATATACCTGCAGGCCAGTATGAAAGGCTGGGTAAAGAATACATCAAATCAACCTGGGGTTTACCTTATACACACAGATGTTATAGTGAAGGGAAAAAGGAAGTATTCCTTAGTGGTAACAATTGTAAACAAGCATTTACAATGTAATGGTTTCGCCTTTGGAAAAGTTAGAGCTATTGGCATTGTAAATAACAAAATGTGTATTTATGTGTTGGTTTTGATAACAGATAAATAAATGGCATTGTCATTTACATTGCCATTAGCTTAATGTCTCACAAATGTGAGACCTATTGCATTTGCACCCACACATACACACAGAGCCACACACACACACACAGAGCCAGCCGCACACACAGAGCCAGCCGCACACACACACACACAGAGCCAGCCGCACACACACACACACAGAGCCAGCCGCACACACACACACAGAGCCAGCCGCACACACACACACAGAGCCAGCCGCACACACACACACACACAGAGCCAGCCGCACACATACACACAGAGCCAGCCGCACACACACACAGAGCCAGCCGCACACACACACACAGAGCCAGCTGCACACACACACACACAGCTGCACACTCCCACACAGATCCAGCTGCACACACACACACACAGAGCCAGCCGCACGCACACACACACAGAGCCAGCCGCACACACACACACACACAGAGCCAGCCGCACACACACAGAGCCAGCCGCACACACACACACAGAGCAAGCCACACACACACACACACACAGAGCCAGCCAAGGTTTCAAAGAAGATAAAAAGTAACTAGGTAATATAAAGGAGGTACAGGAATATGAGTAGTGGAGATTGAAAAGGTGTGTGGCACATGAAGAGGTCTGGCAACAGGTTATGAGGTAAAAAGGCTGAGTGGGTGTTAAGGAATGGGTGGGATCTGCAGAGTGGGAATGAAAGTTGTCAGGGGTGGAAGAAGGAGCCCAGGCTGGGGTTCAGGATGAAGGGAAGAATAGCAAGCGACACAGAAGGCAAGGAGCAGCATTAGCACTCCATGTGACCTCACACTGGACAACCTGACAGAAACCGCAAGATTTCCAACCCACAGATTTACATATTCTGCACACTAATGCACCCATCACTGGAGAGACTAAATTGCATGCATCCTAGCATCAGAGCGCAGACAGCGATGGGGAGGGGCAAATGGAGAAAAGAGGCGGGAGATCTTACCTGTAGCAATGGAGGAGGGGGCACAACTGGGTGCCCTGGGCCATTACCTAGAGCAAGATGCTTGATCTCAAAGAAAGTCCTGTGCACCAATTAAGCATAATGGCTAGTTTAATCTGATTTAAAAAAAATCAGCTTAGTCCGTTCCTCCTACCTCCTGGCTCCACCCTCAGGTCTGCACCCCTGCACCCTGTGGAGTGGTGTGGCTCACTGGTTAGAGGCGGCAGACCCGTAAGCAGAGGACGGCCCGGGACCAGGGTTCGATTCCCAACGCGGCAGGGTCGTGGACCATGGTCAGCGGGCTCGATAATTCTCGCCTCGGTGCCTACTCCAGTCAGGGACCACACTTGGCAACTCTGGGCATCAGCTTGCCTCATCTTCACAACGGCCCCCCCAGACCGCCGGGGATGCTTGGTCGCACTTTAGAGATACTCATTTAGGGACCATCTCTCAGGGTGAGCCAGGACGGGTTCCCCAGCGGTCGAAGCGTGGAGATACTCCTCCGGGAGTCGATTCATAGCGCTATATAAACCCACAATTAAATTAAATTAAATTCACCTCTTGCCTCTCCGACCTCTGCAGTCTGTAACCTCTGTGAAAGCTCCTGGCAGTTTCCCGGTAGCTTCACTCCAGGAGGTTTCAATGCGCCGTTTGTACTTCAATTGCCGGTACCTCACCAGCACCTCCAGCTGTTAGGATGCCGGTCCAAAGAAAGAACAGCCAGTGGTGAGATTCGGACACAACGCTGCGTATCAACGCATCAGCCGGACATCAAAGCCCGTGCTTGCTGTGTTTGAATGATATATTTAAAGAACCGTCCAGTAGTGTTTGTAATTTGAGACAGACTCCGACTACCTGTAGCGCTTTCTTGAAAACAGTAAATTGGTTCTTACAGCCCATAACCTCGGAGGCTTCGAGTATATTTTCATAATTCAATAACACAGATGGTCGCGCTTCCACACAAAAATGCTATTGATTTTTTTTACTCTACCAGTTTTCTCAAAATGTGGGGCTCTCGTGTGCATAATAAGTTCATCATCTTTTCGTGATGGGGAGCTAACCTCCCGATAGTGTTTAACTTAAAGGCACGCAGGCGAAGGCAAGGGGCTGGTTCAGTATTGCGTCAAGGTGGTTGCGGTTAACTTTTTAATGTAATTGTAAACCCTTAGGCGTGGAAGCTCTTCACTAACCGCTATTGTTGTACACAGCTCGGTGCTGCTCACTTTTCGCCATCTTTTATTTTATTATATTTATAGAGTTTTATATAGCGCTAGCTAGACCCGTAGGTATCAGAGCGCTTTACATACACAAAGGAAAGGAAAAGAAAGCTTGCAGGAAATGAGGATGCATAAAGGTATAAGCAAAGACCTAATACTTGTTTATCTAGTGAGGGGAGAGAGACGCAGGGGGTTGACCAAGTCAGGTAACCACCATCCTTGAAGGTCAAAGTGAGGGGGTGGGGGGGAGTCCATTATGTTATTGATGACCAGGCTGGGTGATAGATAAAGGTGTAAGTTTGCCTCGCTTTAGTGCTTAATTTGAGCCGGTGCTTGGGAACGGACATCCCGCTTTTTGTGTCACTAAAAATACACAACAGTTGATTATTATTTCAATATGCATTAAAAACAACTAATACCTGTTCTAATACCCAAACTATACTTATACTTATAGCTGTGGGCTTCGAACAGTCGGAATTGTCGCACTTGTAGGAGTGTCACGGTTAGTAGTTGTGTTGGCACTTTTATTGGCAGTGGCAATGGGTGGTGCACGCTGGAGTGTCCTCCTGAGGTTGGCCCTGGTGCTTATTGTCTTACAAATTAAGCACTAGTCTTTTACAAATTAAGCACTGGTCTAAAGCAGGCGCTTAACCTTCCAGTGTGTCATGACTACTAACATACATACCTAGTGACCCGATGCAGTCAGGAGAGTCACAATTTTTTTTTATACAAATGGCTTTATTTTAGTTGTCTCCCGCCTTAATGTGCCTCTGCTTCAATAGAAGTCGATGGAGAAAACACATTGCCGTGGATTTTTTTTCAAGCTTTCCCACTTTCCTGTTCTGAATGTTGTTGCCATGTATATAATTAAAGTAAGAGACATCAGAACGGTCCAGATTCGCTAATCTACTTCCTGGCGTTGTCCCCCCTCCAGAGGGGGGGGGGCATTATGTCAAAGAATATCTGGGAGACTGCGGGGAGCCCCGTTAGTTCGCCGGGGGGGTGCGGGCGGGGCAGGGCAGCAGTCTTCATTGTTTTCTGGTTGCTGCCGTAGTACTGATGTGTCACCTTTCGGCCTTTTCAGAGCTTTTGAAGGTGGGGAGGCGTGACTGGGTATAGCGCCCTGAGCTGTAAAGCTGCAGAGGGCTGAAAATTGAGACATGGCAGATTGATGGAAAATAAGACGGGGTGGATTTTTGTTAAATATATTGCTTATAGGATCTCGGGATCTGCTACCAAGTGCTGTGACAGCTGCCCACAAGCAGCAGAAACGTGGCGGGCAGGCACACGGACAGCGAGAGGGGGGTGGGCAGGCACACGGACAGCGGGAGGGTGGCGGGCAGGCACACGGACAGCGGGAGGGGGGAGGGAACGGCAAACGACAAGAAAGGCTCTCACCTGGACTTCTTCCGTCGGCCGTCGGCCGCGGAATGACCAAATGAAACCTCGACGTCGGAAAAAAGAAACCCCGCCCACCGCCGCACTGACGTAGGCAAAAGGGAAAAATTCTACGGAACGCCCACGAGTCGCCTCTCAGAATGACGGACGCCTCTCTCTTCCAATGGCTAGCCTCCATTTGTGGAGCTAGCCAATGGAAGACAGAGGCGGAACTGAGGCCACACTGTTTCTAACATTAGATTTCGCCTGCGCCGAAAAGCTGCGCAGTGCGCAGCTTTCGACGAGGCGAAACCTAAAAAACCTCTTCTTGCATTCCTGCACGGCCTCTTGCACAGCAGTTTCAGTAGTCCTTCTGGTGAATGTTTTGCAGTGTACAGAGCCTCCTGTATAGTGAGCAAGCCCTGGCAGCATTGCAGTGAAGGAACCATCAGTCAAGTGCAGCAACATTCTGCAGTAATGTTCTGATACGGAACAAGAGGTTTGGCAGCAGTGCAGTGAGGTTATGATGTGTAGTTTGCGGATTGTACATCTGCTGCAGTATAGTGTTAGGGGCCTTGTTACCGTTAGTGAGTGCATTGAAATGGGCCTAGCATAGCTGCCAAGTTTCAGATTGATACATGACATTTTTATCATTTCAGTATAATTATGAATGGCATTTCAACGACTATGAGTGACACGTTCTCACAAGCAAAATCAAGCAATTAAGACAAAGGAACTATAGACATATCAGATATTACACCCATTTGAGCAACAAGAAACTGCAAGGAGATCTGAGGCTCTGGCTGGTGGGTAGGTAAAGATTTCTACTTTTGGAAATCTCAGATAGACCCTTCAGCAAACTATGCCTGAGCTCCATGGTTAGTGCAACCAGAAAGCTTCTTCAGAGTAGGCACAGGGAGACCACAAAATGCTGGACTGGCCGGGACAGTTTAAACCTTTTCTTGATCTCTCCCTGTGTCCCAATACAGTTTATCCACGTGTCTGTTTTTTGGAGCTGATCGATTGGGCTGGCATCCCGCCACTAAAAAGTCGCATGTGTTCCCCTTCAGGAGCGCTCCTGTTGTGTGAAATCACAAAACTGATTAGTGAAGAATACAGAAGCTTCATCATATCTCCAGGACACAACTTGTTTCGTGCAGGCTTTTCCTTTTACAATATATTATTACTTAAATCCCAAGCAGGAGTAGCTCATTAAGTCTACTTGTTTTGCTTGTAAAGCAAAAACCTTGAGCCAATGTCCTACATGCGCGTGGACCTAGGAAACTTAGGAGCTCTGTCATTAGGCGTTATTGTGGTTATCAAATTCGGCTTATCGAGACTACCACAGAATGGAGTTTTATGTAAAAACCGACGCCGCACTAGAATCCTAATGCCTCAGCGACATAAAGGCAACTGGGAATCCCATCCTTTACCACACCTCAAAGCCGGCTCCGATGGTCTACTGCTGGAAGTCAAGAGTGGGAATAAATAAGTCAGGTTGGCAGTGATCACGGTTCACTCAAACGCTTACCAACCACACTGTACAGTAATTGCCACTGCTCGACATTGTAGTTTAAAATATATATGCGGACTTTATCACCATGTAAAATATTGGGACGGCCCAAGATCTACTGCGTTTTCTCTGTTTCCAGCAGAGGACAAACTACAGTTAATAAATGAGACGAGGACTCGAGGTGTATTTATTGAGGAAAAACAATGTGCGTTTCCGCACAGGTGTCTGCAGAGGCCGCCTTGAAAAAAATGCATGCAAAGCAAATTCGTATGAGACTTTGAACGTGTTTTCTGTCGGTAATCTCATTTCCTACCCCCTGTGAATGCTCTTTTAAAGCTCGCTGCTGGCGGTTCTTTTGTTACTCTGCGTGCCGCAGGGATGCCCGGAAAAAGAAGCAGAGACTGCAGCCCGCTTTTAATATACCAATAAACCGGAGTGCTACAAATGCGATCAAATAACTGTAAAAACGCAAGTGCGGAACTTGGGTAAATAACCTTCCTTCGGCTGGGAAGCGTTTCTTCCATGCTGCAATGTTTGCTTCTGTAAAACCTAACATTCAGTCCACAGCTCCGGCTGCCTGGCCCGCGACGAACCTCAAAGCAGCACAAAAGACGTGTTTCTTTTGTTGAAAACCTTGTTAGATGCAACAAAAAACAGAAATGTTACACAAGCACTGCCTGTGACCTTTCACTCCAAAACAGTCAGGACTCATTAATTTCCCGTAGGCCTGACAGCTGAAGCCTTAATGCTCACACTTGCTGGCGGAGCCTCACAGCGGAGGCCCGCTAAAGCACTGCCCCGTCCGAGTGAGCTGCACTTTGTGGCCCGTGTCTGCGAGAGGGGGAGGGGACGGCAGGCGCGGGATTTCAACCCTGCGAGCGCAGCAATGTGCGCTCAGGTGAGCCTCGCGCTCATTTATCACTTCAAACCGGTGGTAATTACGGGTTAATCAATGACCGGGGAGCGGCCCACGTGTGGTCACCGGGAGCCGGCAAGTGCGGGCTGCAGAGCACACGTCACAGGGGAGCCTGCTCTAAACACAATTAAATAGAAAAATACAACAAGGACCCACACGCCAGGCGACGCACACGTGTAGAAGTGGAGTTGAGGGGCAGTGGCTACGCTGATACAGGAGCCGTCCTCTACGTGAAAACCAATTGCGAGTCTTGCGACGCGGAAGCCTTAGAGAGGGATTGAGACACGAGACGCAGATGTGATTGTAGAGTAGAAGTCACAGCCGCATGCCAGCGTAATTTTTTGTTCTCAGAAATGTTCCCCAAATCCTGCTATGACAGACAGTCAAACAGCTCCCCGCATTTCAATGAATATATTTTCACTGTAGTATAAACAGTGCGGTGGTGAAAATGAAAAACAAGTCAGGTCCCGGGCCGGCAGCCAATCACAGCGCGGCCCGGGAATGACGTCACGGGGGTGTCCCGGCCGGCAGATTCGGGGGCGTGTTTTTCGCCCTCTCCCCTTCCCATTGGCTGGAAGATAAAATTCCAGCCAATGGGAAGAGGAGAGGGCGGGACTTAAAAAAAGACACGGAAACGCCCCCGAAGCGCGTTTTCACAGGGAAAGCGTGATTGACAGCCAATCTCTTCCAATGGCTAGCCTCCATTTATGGAGCTAGCCAATGGTAGACAGAGGCGGGACTAAGCCCCATAGTGTAGGATCATAAGATTTCGCCCTGGGCAGAGCATCTGCTTCACAGGTGCTACGGCCAGGTCGAAACCTAAAAATCACTAAGCGGTACACTTCTGTGTCAAGGTATTAACTTGCATGGAGCCTGTGAAGGGTCTTCAAATAACCTTTCATGTCACCTGCATGGCACGCCTGCAAAACCGATAGAGCCATTTTTTAGACAACTTTCTAATGGCAGTTATGTTCTGATAAGTGACCACAGCTGTTGTGGAATGGTGCCAGGGAAAGCCTATCTTGTGACCGTTACTTCCAGAGTCGTTTGCTGTATGCAAGTATTGTATCCACACAGCAATCCAGATATGGGGGCTGCGTTATGGCCTTCCTTGAATATCTCTTCTATTCAAATTGATACTTTAAGCAGAATGATGTCTATTCTTTTACAGACAACTGTGCCTTTAACGTCATCCAAAGAAACGTATGATCTGCAAGTGGCAAGGACATCGGCAGAGATACATTCCCTTTTATCGACAAACTGCCCCGTGCATTTCGTAGAAATGTTAAGCCAAATCTTAAACATGTCTGATACCAGTGGCATCGCACATGTATTTAGGACAGTTTTTTTCGGGACTGTTAGCACCCTTTGAAACAGTTCTGGGTATCTTCCCGAATTTTGCCCATTCTGTCTTTGGCGGCCTACCCTTCATCTTGGGACTCGTGGCAGGAATTTTATTTTTGTTCCTTCTGCTCCGATATGGCAAGCCAATCCACAGACAAGACTTCAGCAACGATGGAAGAAACGATCCTAGCAATACGATACCGAGACCGTATCACTAAGGTCCTCGGATTGGCCCGGCTAAGAGATCTGAGTACAACCTGGTTTCTTTCATTCAGACCAATCTGGCAGGATTGCATCTTACCTGTGCTTCGATGTCTGCTATGCGGAGAAGAATGCGTGTTGGACGTCTATCTTACACTACCATCAGCAGTACCAATGGATATCGATACTTTGCTAGGTCCTGTAATGACTCATGCATCGTGTTGTCCCCAGCGGCTACCTATTCTGATGACGGCATTCGTTGAGACTTCACTACTTCGAGTAGGTGGCCGTGAGGTACGAGAGGAAAGCCGCAACAAACAGGTACAACTTTCTGTGAGCATTGCTGATCCAAACATCGATGATAGCAATCACGCACAGAATTGCACAGTTGCAGTTCAAACTTGGTCGAACTTTCACCTGATGTTGTAGACCAATTTTTTGCGAGTCTGTCTGATATGATGTTCTCTCCAGTCAATGAGAATAACTCTTAAAAAACAATGAGCACACAGCGTTCCCTGAACCCTGAATTCGGCCTTTAGTTTTGATAAACAAAGCTACCGAAAATATTTGGAACTATTTTTTCCCCTGAAAGCGAAATTATTTTTTTCCATTTTCCAAAATATTTACCTTTTTTGGCACATTGTACTCTGCTTAAAGTAGAACTATTCTTAGAGAACAGAGCTTCTATTTTTAGGATACTAGAGACAATATTTTACCTCAGCCTCTGGCACATATATAGCATTTTGTATAAATATGTGATGGAATGGTCTCGACCTTCTTTTCTGTATTCAGAGCCATTTCATGTGTAATTTTCACAATCCATTCAGCTGATATATATATGCATTTAACTGAATGATGACACTGCTTGAAAAGCGTACAGTACCAATACTCATTTTCGTGTATTTACCATATACCATTTCAAATGCGAAATATGTATTTTGGGGTGGGTTGGAAAACACACATGCATCGTTATATGTTTACTATTGCTTAGTTTTTAGTAATGATGGACATTAATCCGTGGAGTGGGTGTTGTGTTTCTATCTAGGACCCTAATTCGATATTCCCGATTCATGCCCTTATGTGGTTATAATTAATAATATCCTTATAAAGGCATAAGAATCATATCCATATTCAGTAATAGCCCATGCAATCCAAAGCACAGCACGGCTACTCCCATCGACTCCTAGAAAGCACAACGCATTCTTTAAACAAACCAAGCCTCCAGCAGCCCGGGAAAACCCCTGCTTTTGTTTTGATTTGAACAAGAACTCCTGGAGTACAGAAAGAACTGTTAGTTCTTAGTGACGTCTTATGTCCAACCTTACGTCAAACCCGGCACCTTTCATGTATAAAATACCAACAGTTGCCTTAAGCAAACACACGGTGGTTTGGAGCAGAGCGGCTATCTACTTGCCCGAGAGCCCAGCTGATGCGAGAGCCCACGGAAGCCGCCCCTCCCGTTTGACGCACTGAGAGAGACGCTGTCTTTTTCTCCAGCCGAGAAAATCCAGCTCCGGTGTTTCCAGCCACCCTTGCGGGTTGCTGGGAGATCAAGTCCTGAAGAAAGAGATACCAGACCTCCCACATTATCAGGACTTGTTCACGGTCACTACAGGGTCACATGTTGTTACTTACCTGTTGTAATGTTCTCCTATGTCTCCCCCATTTCTAGGCAAGAGCAGTGTCATACAGGTAGTACAACTTATGTGCTGTATTTAAACAGATACTAATTATTAGATCATGTTTAGATCATGTTTTGTAGATTGTAGTTTCCCACTAGGTCCTGAAGAATCGCAGTCAATGCACTAGAAGCGAGAAACATGTTGACCACATCTTTTGCACTTTAGTCCTGGATCACTCTGGGAAACCATAGTTCCCACGAGTACCGGCTATCCTTGATTTTACTTGTGGCAGAGGACCACCAGAATAAAATTGTTTTCCGGTACCTTGAGCCACATTTTATCCTCACCCACACTATCTACTCTGTCCTGGCCCCTCACCCCTACTTCCCCGATAAGCAGTTGAATAAAAGATCTCCGATAAAGAGCCACTCTTTGAGGTGAGGCCGTTGGGCATTGCACCGCCTGCCCAACGAGGAGCATTGCCGATAATGAAGCATGACACTCGCAAGGGTGTGTGAGGCCATTTTATCCAACAAATTGGATACCCAGGGGTGGTCCTCCATTTGAGCACTAGCCCCTTACCCTAGTGACCTTTTCCTTTCCCTCCCTTTCCTCTAGGAACAGCCCAGTCATCTCTTTTGCTGTCTACATATCTGGGGCTACGACTGTGGCCAGACCTTCCCTTCTCTTTTCTGTGAATGGTAATCTAAGCCCTACTGGATCACAATTGATCCCTGTCTTCCCCTACTCTTTGTTACATTCTTTTGCACACTACCAGTCGTGTGACTCAACATTGCTAAAGATAATAAACCTAAACCCCAGAGACAAGGTAAATTGGATCGATATACGAAAGTGGTAACTCCCATAATGGAGGCGGAGCAAACTACCTCCACCCTGCCAAATAACGAAGCCCTACTATTGGCAATCCAGTCTTCACGGGAAGCCCTTGAGGGATGCATCAGAGAGGTCTAGTCAGAAGTGACTCTCCTGTGTCAAGATCTGCTGAACATGTCGGAGTGGGTAACCATGGCAGAGACAAGGATTTCTGAGGACGAGTACACAACCCATGGTCTAAGAAAGGAGGTTTCTGAACTTAGAGCGGTGGTAAAAGATCTCAGCTGGACGATGAGGAAAACAGTGCCAGAAGAAACAGCCTCAGTTTTGTTTGATATCCAGAGGGAGTCAAGGGATCCAATGCTGGGACCTTCCTGACATAGTGGCTATGGGCCTCCCTCCCAATGAAACAACTCTCCTCATGCTTTATCATAGAACGCGCCGACATAGGACTTTGACTACCCTCCCCCATCCGATAGTAGTCCGTTTCTTGAAATTTCTGGACAGAGAGATGCTAATGAGAGAGGATAGATGCCTAGGAGAATCATGAGATTTCCTGACTACTGTTGAGAAGTTCAAAGACAGTGTCGTACTTATGATTCTGTTATGGTCAAACTGAGAGCCCTACAACTTAACTATATGCTGCTGTTCCCTGCAAAACTCAAGGTAATATTTGAAGGCAAAGTGTTTTTCTTCCACTCTCTAAAGGAGGCTTGGACATGGGTGGGGAAGCACTCGCCCCAGCGAAACACAGAAGATAACTGGAGGGATGGAGACACCCCGTTTCCTGGAGGTACGAGGCCCAAGACAATCTGTTATGGAAGATGGAGGAGAAGTCGACCCGAGGGATCATGGAGAAGAGGGACCCCAATGGCAGGGACCCAAAAGGAATGAAAACCTGGAATATCTTCAGACATGGAAGGTTATGCACCCATAATATGTAAAAAATCAAGAACATTCAGAGATCGTGGTTGTCAGACTTCTCAAGACTCCTATTGACCGGTGTCGCTCCTTGGACACAGATAGGCCACATCCACTGGCTCAAGCAATTGCAGTACTGGAAGGGGCAAACTAGGACCGAGTCCCCAGTAAGGAATGACACGCCAGGAGTAGACGACACTGGCAACTAAGTGGTAGTTTGTAGACAATATGGTAGACCCCATGTGCACCCCCCACCCCTCCTTCACCCTGGGGTCCATAACAGGCCCCCAAAGCAAGGACCGTATGCCTTTCCACAGCGGCAACGCCACCGTAGAAAGGCCCTTGACCGCCAGCATCCTAATATGGATGGCGGTGTCTTGCAAACACCACCACCATAGGCAGGCACTTTTTCCGCCGGTCGACGAGTCAATGGGTGGAAAAGCGGCGGTCGGTCCTACCGTCCGCCGTGGGCCTCCCAGCCATCATAATATGGCGGTGGACATTCTAGTGAGGATGGTGGGGGCAATCCGCCCGCCATCCTAATGGGCCCCATTGTTGGGGCAACTTTAATGATGTACTCAACCCAAACCTAGACCACACTAGCCTTACGAAGGACAACAGAAAGACACAGCCCTGGTGACTTTTGTGATGGCCATGGGCCTTTTGGGCCTCTGGGGTCAACAGCACTCCTTTGATCGTACATACTCATACTATTCTGGAGCACATAGAGTGTTTTCCAGATTGGATTACAATTTTGCACCAGCGGGTGAAATAAGAGGGTTGGAAACAGGTGAATATCTAGCCAGGGGTCTCTCAGACCACTCCCCACTCGGTTGACATTTGGGGTGTAGAAAGAGAAAGATGACTTGGAGACTAAATACTTGGGAACTCAATGATGCCAAACTCGCTAAAGAAATTAGAGTAGATACAGAACTGTACTTCACACAGAATGAAAACTCAATGTCTTCCGCCGTGATCCTCTGGGAGGCCTATAAGGTGGTGCTTAAGGACAAGAACACAATATATTATAGCTCATAAAAAGAAACGGGAGGTATGAGAGATGGAGGAATTGGAGCAAACCCTTAAGGAATTAGAGGAGAGGCCCTGAGCCCACTCGGACCCCAATGTCCTGCGTAAGATTAACTTAATACGTAGGGAATGCCTGTTGGTGGCACAAAATCTCAAGACTATGACCTTGTCTCAGCAACACCATCTGTATGACGCCGGGGATAAAGCATGGAGGTTGTTGGCATGGTTGGGCAGGAAGGCAATTGAGGCAAAATGTGTATCTGAGATCATATGGGAGGATGGAGGCTCCTTTACTACCCCTTCCAAAATTGCATCCGAGTTTGTTAGATAGTACGCAGCCTTTTATAAGGAGCAGCCCTTGACACAAGATGTTTTGTGAAGCTAAAGAAATGAGAACCCTACCTCCAGCCAAGGGTAGTGTTACTATTGTAGTGAGTCATAAACCAGGCAGGCCGGCAACACAATGTGGCTCTTACTGGCCTCCAAAACACCTATCATAAGATCCCTGAAGACGTGTTCACTATGATCGATAGTGAAACCCGAACGTTATTGTGGAATGGGAAACATCCCAGAGTGGCACTGGGGACAGTCCAGAGCAACCAATATCCTGGGTACTTTTCACTCCCCGATATACAGGCCAATTACTTGGCAGCACATCTAATAGTGGTCAGTGAGTGGGGATAGCAGCCTGGATATCACCCAATTTATGAGCTAGACAGAACTCAATTCCAGATGCATTCATACCTGCATTACATTTCTGAGGGTAAGAGGTCAAATAGTTTGCTGACCTGAACTCAGGTGCCCATGGCGGCATGGGATGGTGCGGAAAGACTGATGAAATGGGGAAAGAGACTATCACGAGAAACGCCTTTTTGGGTGGGAACACGCTTAAAAATATTTGGAAAGTTAAAAGATTTCAGAAAGTGGGGCATGATTGGAATCTCCAAACTAGGGGATCTAAATAGAGGTATTTAGAGAAAATATTGAGTTGTAAATATTGTGAAACAGAAATATCGACAGCAAGACTATAGTGGTCAAGAATATCGAATTTAAAGTAAGAAATATCGTTTTCAAAATTATAGAAGTCATTAATATTGTTTGCAAAAATATAGTTTAAAATATAATTTTTTTAATTAGTGCTATGTATTTTAGTATATATTTTAAATGTATTTGATGTATTTTTTTGTATAAGTATTAATTATGTCTTTTAATATATGTGTTACATTTTTTGTAGTTATCAATATTATTTTAATTAGATGTTGTGTTTTTTAGTGCTGTAGCAGGTTGTGGGTGTATAGAGGAATAGGGTAGGAAGTAATTTAATTTTAATAAATTAAAGAATATTTTTTATTTATTAATATTTATTCAATTCAGATTTTATAGTGTTGATTGTGTTTTTTGTGTACATTTTATGTGTGGGTTGTGGGGCTTATAAGGGTACAAGGTGGGAAGTAATTGATTATTAATTCATTATTAAATGCTTGTTAATTAATACTAATTAATTATTTGAAAATTAATTATGGAAATTGTGTGATTTGTTTTATGTGCAGGTATTTGGGTTTATAGGGGTAATGGGTGGGAAGTAATTTATTAATTAATAATTAGTTGATAATTAATAATAATTAATTGATAATTAGTAAGGGTAATTGTTTAATTTTTTATGTGCATGGGTTTTGGTTTTATATGGGTAAAGGGTGGGGGTAAATGAATTTTACTTACTTTATAATTAGTTGTTAAATACTATTAGTTTTTTAATAGAAAAATAATTTTAATTGCGTAAATAATTTGTTTACAGTTTAATTTTAGGTGTGGGTTGTGGCGATTATAGGGGTAAATGGTGGGAAGTTAATTCATTTTTATGTGTTTTAATTTGTTTTTTAATTAATAATATTTCTTTTGGGACCCCCTGAGAAGGGCTAGAGGGTTGGGGGGTCTCTACCCTGCCCCCTTTTCGTGTTTTCCACTCTTGTTTTGGGCTCTCTTGTGCCTCAGTTCTCCTGAAAAACAAGATGGTGGCCAACACTTCCTGGTTTGGATAGTTTGGAATGTGGACAGTCGACTGCCAGCCAATCAGAAACTCGCTTGCGCACGTAAGGGTACGCGCACGTACGGTACGCGTACCGTACGCGTACGGTGCGCGTACGATGAGCGCATATAGATATATAATTTGATCAAATTCAATTTTCTCAACAACTACTCGAGGGATTTTCACCAAATATAGAAAAGGCACTACTGCATACCTGTCCCTACCATTTTGCCAAGTTTGGTGTAATTCCGTTCCGCCGTTCGGGCTGTAGCCGTGTCTAAAGGTCCCATAGAAAATGCCATTTGAAAAATTTCAAATTCAATTTTCTCAAGAACTACTGGAGGGATTTTTACCAAACATAGCAAAGGCACATCTGCATACCAGGTTTGAGAAGTGGTGAGTGTGTACTCCATAGAAGATCACAAAAATTCTTGTCAGGAATAATATCCGTTCTTTCAAGTCGTCATACAGAGGACAAAACTATTTCAGGTTGCAGTGTAACATCTTTATTGTTTTTTAGTGGAACATGGACAGCCGACACGTGTTTCGCCCCCTCTTGGGGAGTTGCGCCGGGGCTTTCTCAAGACTAGTTTCACATATATAGCGTATATTCCAATTTTAGCAATATCCAAGATACAGGGAGTTCAATACTCCAGGAGCAGAAGTTCTTCTGTGAGTTTTATTGAGCTGTTGCCGTGATCCGGTCCCTGCTCCCAGTCCTCGGTCTTCGGGTTAGTTTACGGGTTGAATCCCATCTGCATACCAGGCCCTACCATTTTGCCAAGTTTGGTGTAATTCCATTCAGCCGTTCGGGCTGTAGCCGTGTCTAAAGGTCCCTATGGAAATTAACATGGGGAAAACACGTTTTGGGACCCCCCTTTTCGGCTCCGCTTGACGAATCCCCCCGAAACTTTCAGGGAAGGAGCGGAGCGGAGCTGGCCAAAATTCTGGAAAATTACACACAGATTCCTCAATCGGCGCCAAAGTTATTCCCAATATAATGTTGAGCGCATATAGATATATAATTTGCTCAAATTCATTTTCTCAACAACTACTGGAGGGATTGTCACCAAATATAGAAAAGTCACTACTGCATACCTGTCCCTACCATTTTGCCAAGTTTGGTGTAATTCCGTTCAGCCGTTCGGGCTGTAGCCGTGTCTAAAGGTCCCATAGAAAATACCATTTAAAAAAATTCAAATTCAATTTTCTCATGAACTACTGGAGGGATTTACACCAAACATACAAAAGGCACTGCTGCATACCAGTCCCTACCATTTTGCCAAATCTGGTATAATTCCGTTCAGCCGTTCGAGCTGTAGCCTTGTCAGAATGTCACTATGGAAATTAACATGGGGAAAACATGTTTTGGGACCCCCCTTTTTTCTCGGCCCCCGCTTGACGAATCCCCCCGAAACTTTCAGGGAAGGAGCGGAGCGCAGCGAGGCAAATTTAAGGAAAATTACAGGCAGATCCCTCAATCAGCGCCAAAGTTATTCCCAATAGAATGTTTGGAATTTCCTATGGTAACTAGGTCCTAACTATATATACCAACTGGCGACCGCCAGTAGGTAATATATATATATATATATATATATATATATATATATATATATATATATATATATATATATATATATATATATATATATATATATATATATAGATAGATAGATAGATAGATATATATTTGTTTAAATTTTTATGCGATGTTAAGATTATGAAATAAATTAAAATTAAAAATGTATTAATTGTTTTAAAGTATATATATATATATTAATTATTAAATATGTGTTTAACTTTTTTAAATTAAGTTTATTTGTTATATTTGTTAAAATGTATATTAAATTAAATTTATTATTTTAAAATTAACGTTATTATTTAATATATTTAATTTGTATTGTTTTATTTTATATATATAAAACAATATTTTGTACAACTATATTTATGGCTGAGGGAGCTCGCATCTGACGGTGAGGGAGTAGTGCGTAATTCCGAAGTATACTTTTCCGTGGATATTTACGCTGCGGGAGGCATACATATTTGCCCCAAGTTTGTTTAACACCATGTCCGCCGACATGTTACGTACCCGAGAGGCGGCTGCCTCTGACTTGTTTGCAGATGTCCCATTAGGGGCTCCAGTTTCCGATAACAACTTAACCTCTAAAAATGATTCGTCTACTGATTTGCGGGAGCTGTACAAAAAGCTCGAAAAGCTAATGAAAGCGGAACAGGTCAAGTGGTGGGAGCACCGCTCCCTTAGTCGCTATTTAGAGCTGGGGCGCATACCGCGGGGTCTACGCATTATGCTGGCCCACAGCTATGAAAACCCCGACCCTAACATGCTGGCCGATTGGGCAGAAATTAACCTCGACTCCTCAAAGAGACTAGTGGTGTTACTGGTCAAATACGCTGAAAGCGACAGACTGAAGCTACAAAGCCAAATTGAAACAATTAATGAGGAGATAGCTAAAGTGGAATCAGTGCCAAATGCCTCATCAACATCCACCACAGTGGTGCACAAGTTTAGGGAAGACATGTTGGCACGCCTGGCCCGGGAGGAAGAGATAATATAGAAACGTAAAAGTTTCAAGTTCCAGAGGGACCGATGGGACTATGAAAACGGGCAAGTGTTCACTTTTGCTAAGAGGTACAATTCGGTTAAGAACAAGAAACAGCAAAATCAAACTCAGCAACAGGCGACTCAGCAATCATCTGCACCAAATGATTTAATGACTGCAGCAAGTGGCTCTATGGCTGGCTCTTCTACTGACCTTAGCTCAGCAATTGAGAGTGGATCTGACAACGAGATTTCACGCATGCAGAGAGCGGGTTTTCAGAAACTCACCTTGGCGCAGGAGGTGGATTGTATGAGCCAGGACAGACGACAAACTCTGCGCTCCAGGGCTCAAAGTGCGCAAAGTGTGCAAACAACAAGTCAAGGAACTACAGGAGGTGGGAACGCCGGCAATGTCACAAACAGCGGCACAGTTCCCAAAAAGCGCTACACCAAGAAGACAAAAAAACAATGGAATCAATAATGGAACGTGTTACTATACAGGGTAAATCCCAAACCATCATAAATTTGACGGACACACAACTCACAGAGGATGAAACATCTGTTCTATCATTGGGCTTGTCGTTTTGTCCCAAAAGTAACTTTAATTATGCTGACTGTCGAGTAGATATGTTTAAATTTGTGAGAAAAATTAAACTCAAAAGGTTTCATCTACTCCAGGGCAGCACTAAGAACAAAAATACAATCATGAATACAAGTGAGGAAATACCAGACATCGCAGTTCAAGACATTGGCCTGATGCAAAATCTATATCAATTACGTGAAGAGGGAGATGTCACGGGAGAGGAGCTGAGTCAAATGCCAACAATTACAACTCGCAAACCATTAACATCGTTTAAGGCAAAATCTAAATTTTGCCCAATCATGATTCGTGACAATGTGGATATCGTCCATGATAAGGTGACACAAGAATTGAAAACCCTTCACAAAAAACAGAATGAGACAAAAAAGAGATATACGGCCAAGGACAATGCCTATTTCAAACTCATGGCCAAGCTCAATAAGAACAATGAGATTGTGGTACGCCAATCAGACAAGGGGGGCAACATTGTCCTCTGGCCTCGGAAAATGTACTGCGAGGAGGCAGAAAGACAATTGGCTGATAAAAACTGTTATAGGCGTTGTGATTTGAGCGTGGTGAGAGCATCATGGGACAAATTCTACTCCTGCTTGATGGCCTGGAGAAGTGCGGGGCTATTGTCAGCAGATGAGTATAAATTTTTGAAAAACGACAACCCCATAATACCGGTCCTGTATTTGATACCTAAAGTCCACAAGAACACTTTGAAACCACCTGGCAGGCCCATTATTTCTGCTTGTGGTAGCTTGATGGAGAATGCCAGTAAGTACGTGGATCATTTTTTGCAGGACTGTGTACGAACATTGCCGTCCTTTATACTAGATACAGGTGACCTATTGAGAAAGCTGGAAAATGTGACATGGAGTGAGGACATGGTGCTCATTTCTATGGACGTGTCGTCATTGTATACTAGTATACACCATAGGGACGGCTTGAAGGCTGTAGAGTATTTCCTTCAGAAACGTCCCATGTGCTATATGGAACACAACAGGATGTTAATAACTATCATTACCATGTGCCTGGAAAATAATTACTTTCTTTTTTCCAAACAGATTTACCAACAAATCAGGGGCGTAGCTATGGGGGCATGTTTTTCCCCTAGCTACGCCTGTCTGCACATGGGGTTTTGGGAAAGACAGACACTCTTAAATGGAGATCTTTTGTTTATTAACAGTCATGTTGCATATATGTTCAGATATATTGATGATCTTTTGTTTATCTGGCGTGGGACTGAGGGTGAAGCGCAGGATTTCGTGAACTCGCTTAATGTCAATGATATGAATTTACAGTTCACCAGTTATATCAGTAAATCCTCTGTTATGTTCCTGGATGTAGAGATTTTTGTGACTGAGAATTTTCTCAACACTAGATTACACAGGAAAAGCACGGCGGGCAATTCACTACTACATGCAGATAGCAATCATCCGGCCCACCTGATCCGCAGCATCCCCTATGGGGAGATGTTGCGGATCAGGAGAATCTGCAGTAGGGAGACTGATTGCCTCAAAGCACAACAGGAGTGTAGATTAAGGTTTATTGAAAGGGGTTACAGCCCCAAGATCATTGACAGTGCGACCAGAAGGGCCAACGCACAAAGTAGAGCACTGGCATTGGTAACCAGAGACAGAACCAAAGACACTCCTATTGATGAGCAGCCCATGAGACTCATTCTCACTTTTAGTGATCAGCATCAGGCCATCAGGAGGATTATAACCAGGAATTGGCTTCTAATTAAGAACGATCCAGTTTTGGGAGAGAGATTGTCACGTTCCCCCAATCTGACTTTTAGAAAAACCAATTCAATGAGTAACACCTTGGTCTCAAGTAGCCCGGAAATCAAATCCTCCGTAGACTGGCTGACCAAAAGTAAGGGATTCATCAAATGTGCAACGTGCAAGGCATGTAAGCAGGGCATTAATAAGACTGAATATCATAGCCCATTCCACAGTACACCGAGGAAAATAGACAAAAAGCTCACATGCAAATCAGAGTACGTAGTCTATGTGTTAGAATGCCCTTGCGGCTTGAAATACGTAGGGAGCACGAGACCCCAGTGTCACAAGAGAATTCTCCAACACCTACGGGCCATCAAGAATGGGGATGAATCATACCCTGTGGCTCGTCATTTCTCTGCAGTTCACGATAAAAACTCTGACTTGTTGAAATATTACATTATTGATTGAATTTTACCCCTGAGACGTGGTGGAAATAGAAACGCTAAATTGAGGAGGTTGGAAACGAAATACATTCTGGAGATGGACACTAAGAGCCCTAATGGGTTGAATTCAACTGAAGATTTTTATACTTTTTTGTAGATGATATTCAAAGTAATTTTAAAACTGTAAATATCTTCTAGTGTCCGTCTGCTAGTAACAAGTCTTAGGCCGCATGTAGTAATGAATCTTTTTAACCATTTCACTGTATATTATGATGTTTAATGATAGAAAAAAAATATTTTTTCACAATTTTCTTGGGGTTTAGGGTAGTCACTACACTGTTTGATTTAAGTCATAGTTCATGGATGTATAGTAATATGCCCACTGGGGCTGTATTCAAGAGGAACAACTGTAGTATATCGGTGTTTTTTTGCAGTGGCTGTTTACAATCCTCCAAATGTGCTGGTCACTGATATGAAACCCCCCCCCCCTTGTTTTTTTCAAGCTAACTATATCCGTTTTGTGGAAACAACCTCGAGGTCCTTTGTATATAGCATAGAGATTTTTTTCATGCTGACATTTTATCAAGGTTCCTTTAAATTGAGCTGCATCTTTTAATGATGGAATGGTTTTATCAATATTAATGAAATTTAATTATTTATTGATGCTTATATTCGAGGAAGTGGATATGTATTGTGAATGTTTACTTGAAATGCGAATTTGCACTAGTTTCGAGCACTTTTTGCACTTTATCGTGTATTTCACAGCAATATTTGCACAGGAGGTAAAATGTAATAGCCAGAACTTGTATGGATCTGTATTTTACAGACACAACTGCATTTACGCCGGAATCTAGTCTGTCATCCATGTCTAGCACTTTACACAATTGCACTGTCACTTTAAATAGTGGTGTCCTGCCCATGTGATGTGTCATGTGATCAAGGTCCGAGAGGGACCGAAACGCGTCATGGCGGTGGTGTTTGGGCGATTAATGCAATAAAGGAATACTTGCACGAAATCTGGGTCTGCATCGTCTCTTTGGATTCGGAATCCTGTGTACTGGAGGCGAAATCAGGAGATATATATATATATATATATATATATATATATATATATATATATATATATATATATATATATATATATATATATATATGTATGTATATAGATAGATAGATAGATAGATATATATATATATTTGTTTAAATTTTTATGCGATGTTAAGATTATGAAATAAATTAAAATTAAAAATGTATTAATTGTTTTAAAGTATATATATATATATATTAATTATTAAATATGTGTTTAACTTTTTTAAATTAAGTTTATTTGTTATATTTGTTAAAATGTATATTAAATTTAATTTATTATTTTAAAATTAACGTTATTATTTAATATATTTCATTTGTATTGTTTTATTTTATATATATAAAACAATATTTTGTACAACTATATTTATGGCTGATATTTTTTCCAATATTTTTGTACTTACCATTTTAAATATAGGACGTGGATATTTATAACTTGATATTATGGTATGGGGATATTTTAGGCGTGGATATTCTGTCTGTGAACCCTTATAGAGGAGGGTGCACTGATTCCCTTTAGCTCCCTGCAGTGGGAAGACAGTTTGCAGACTCCTCAATATTTTTAATATCTGCAATTAAAACATGCCCGGCAGGTGGAAAGGATAGTGATAGACGACCTCCAGGTATATACCCCACTTGAAGGGAGGCTCCTCCAGGGGGCTTTAATTGAGAAGGCTATAGCATGGACCTGTAAGACTATACCAAATAATGTCCCTGACTCTGATGACGCAACAGAAAGAGGTGGCTGAATTAGACAGAATGGGAACCGGCATTGATGCACCCTAGAGAGGTGGCACTCAAATCCCGCCTGTGACTCTTTCAATTTAACGTCCTCCACAGAGTATATTATGCCAGGGCCCACCTGCATAGGTTTGGCTGGGCTGACACACCCAACTGTATGAAATGTGGAGAGTAACCCTGGGCGGAGTATGCGGAGTGGTGCTCTGCGTAGTTCCACTGAGTTTTAAAAAGACTCCGTGGAACTCCGCCCGCCCCATCCCAGGCCCACAGAAAGTTTTTTTTTTTGTTTTTCAAAACCCACTTACCTTCTCTGCGGACAGGCCCTCCTCCTCGCCACGGGGATTCCTTCTTTCTGTCATCCTCCGAGTTGCTGGCCTCGGCTGAGCGGCGTACTCCACTCTGCCACGGAGTCAGAGTTTTGCCACAACTTCGCGTTCACAGCAGAGCGTGGAGTTGGTAAAACTCTGCAAACTCTCCTGGCGGAGCGAAGTACTCGGCGCCGGGTTAGTGGAGAGGAGAAAGTGTGCTTCTTACACACATTATGGTCATGCCCTGAGATAAGTGTCTACTGGCACAAGATAGTTGAGGAACTTAAGAAGATACTGGAAGTCACCCTACCGATAGACCCCAAACTCATCCTACTAGCAATACCCGCAGAAGCTGATGTACCCAGAAGCAAGGTCCTCTTTGGAATTCTAGGCATGGTAGTTGCGGAATGAGATGTGGCACAATACTGGGGAGCCCCTGCACCCCTACCCTTCAGGAATGGAAGCAGGGAATGGCCCTCTACATGGCTGCTGAGAAGGTTGCCTATCAGGCAAGAGGCTGTCCTAGAAAGTTTCGCAAAGCGTGGGGCCATGGTTAATACTATAACCGCAACATGAATGGAAGCGATGCAGAATTTCCATCGGCCAGGGCCCCTGAAGGATAAGGGTATAGCCTGGTGAGACTTGTACTTGCAGAAGATAGAATACTTGGGTATACACTGACAATGTACAGTATCACTGAACTACTAAAGGCTCAGTATGCTCTACCCTGTGTAGCTCTGTTGATGGATATGTTGTTTTGTGACTTGAAGAGAAAACTGAATGAAAACGCTTTTTTTTAAAAGTATAATTATTTTTGGGGAAAAAGAGACATTCTATGAATAGGTTTCTATGAAACAGTGAATGCCATTCATCCTGCAGTTTCCATTAAGTAGTTTAGGTGAATTGGTTTCTCAGGTAGGGTATTCCACGAAATGGTTTTTCGATGAAATCACATCCAACCTAAGTGCACTGAACACCCAGCCCCGCGGGGAGCCATCACTTACTTTATGGGACCCCCTGCTTCGTCCACACCCCGGGGGCCTACAGGCCGGGCGGACGAGCCCTCCACACTCCAGGGCAGGGTCCACTTCAGGACCAGTTAGTGCGACATCCTCCTGCTGCTCCTTACATCCTCCCCAAGGCTCTCTGGTTCTCAAATACGTTCCTCCCTTCCATTCTCTACTCTTCTTCTTTACCTCTCTCTCAGCAGCCTGTCACCCCCCCCCCCCCTCCGAGGCACTGGCTTGTCCCTTTCCCCATTCCCTCCATTCTCCCCCTTCTCTCCCTGGGCTGCAGCTGGCTTCACCTCCCCAGATCTAACTCTTCACTGTCCCTCTCTCTCCCAGATCTTCCCTCCTCCCCCTCCATTCTTCACTGCTCCCCTCTCTCTCTCAGATCTTATCTTCTCCCCCTTTCATTCTTCACTGCCCCCTCTCTCCCTCAGATCTTACCTCCTCCCCCTCCATTCTTCACTATCCCCTCTCTCCCTCAGATCTTACCTCCTCCCCCTCCATTCTTCACTATCCCCTCTCTCCCTCAGATCTTACCTCCTCCCCCTCCATTCTTCACTATCCCCTCTCTCCCAGATCTTACCTCCTCCCCCTCCATTCTTCACTGCCCCCTCTCTCCCTCAGATCCTAACTCCTCCCCCTCCATTCTTCACGGTCCCCCTCTCTCCCAGATCTTACATTCCCCCCTTCATTATTCACTGCCCTCTCTCTCCCATGATCTTACCTCCTCCCCCTCCATTCTTCACTGCCCCCCTCTCTCCCCCAGATCTTACCCCCCCTCCATTCTTCACTGCCCCCTCTCTCCCATGATCTTACCCCCTCCCCCTCCATTCTTCACTGTCCTCTCTCTCCCATGATCTTACCCCTCCCCCTCCATTCTTCACTGTCCTCTTTCTCCCATGATCTTACCCCCTCCCCCTCAATCCTTCGCTGTCCCCCTCTCTCTCAGATCTTACCTCCTCCCCCTCCATTCTTCACTGCCCCCTATCTCTCCCAGATCTTACCCCCTCCATTATTCACTGCCCCCTCTCTCTCCCAGATATTACCCCTCCCCCTCCCCCCTTCACTCTTCACTGCCCTCTCTCTCTCCCATGATCTTACCTCCTCCCCCTCCATTCTTCACTGTCCCCCTCTCCCTCAGATCTTACCTCCTCCCCCTCCATTCTTCACTGCCCCCTCTCTCTCCCAGATCGAACCTCCTCCCCCTCCATTCTTCACTGCCCCCCTCTCTCCCATGATCTTACCCCTCCCCCTCCATTCTTCACTGCCTCCTCTCTCCCATGGTCTTACCCCCTCCCCCTCCATTCTTCACTGCCCCCTCTCTCTCAGATCTTTCCTCCTCCCCCCTCCATTCTTCACTGTCTCCCTCTCTCTCCCAGATCTTACCCCCTCCCCCTCCATTCTTCACTGCCCTCTCTCTCCCAGATCTTACCCCTCTCCCTCCATTCTTCACTGCCCCCTCTCTCTCCCAGATCTTACCTCCTCCCCCTCCATTCTTCACTGCCCCCTCTCTCCCAGATCTTACCCCTCTCCCTCCATTCTTCACTGCCCCCCTCTCTCCCAGATCTTACCCCCTCCCCCTCCATTCTTCACTGTCCCCTCTCTCCCTCAGATCTTACCTCCTCCCCCTCCATTCTTCACTGTCTCCCTCTCTCTCCCAGATCCTACCCCCTCCCCCTCCATTCTTCACTGCCCCCCTCTCCCCCAGATCTTACCCCCTTCCCCTCCATTCTTCACTGTCCTCTCTCTCCCAGATTTTACCCCCTCCCCCCTCCATTCTTCACTGCCCCCTCTCTCTCCCAGATATTACCCCTCCCCCTTCACTCTTCACTGCCCCCTCTCTCTCCCATGATCTTACCTCCCTCCCCTCCATTCTTCACTGTCCCCCTCTCCCCCAGATCTTGCCTCCTCCCCCTCCATTCTTCACTGCCCCCTCTCTCTCCCAGATCTTACCTCCTCCCCACTCCATTGTTCACGGCCCCCTCTCTCACATGATCTTACCCCTCCCCCTCCATTCTTCACTGCTCCCTCTCTCCCATTGTCTTACCCCCTCCCCCTCCATTCTTCACTGCCCCCTCTCTCTCAGATCTTTCCTCCTCCCCCTCCATTCTTCACTGTCTCCCTCTCTCTCCCAGATCTTACCTCCTCCCCTCCATTCTTCACTGCCCCCTCTCTCTCCCAGATCTTACCTCCTCCCCCTCCATTCTTCACTGCCCTCCTCTCTCCCAGATCTTACCCCTCCCCCTCCATTCTTCACTGCCCCCTCTCTCCCAGATCTTACCTCCTCCCCCTCCATTCTTCACTGTCCCCTCTCTCCCTCAGATCTTACCTCCTCCCCCTCCATTCTTCACTGTCTCCCTCTCTCTCCCAGATCTTACCCCTCCCCCTCCATTCTTCACTGCCCCCTCTTCCTCAGATCTTACCTCCCCCCTCCATTCTTCACGGTCTCCCTCTCTCTCCCAGATCTTACCCCCTCCCCCTCCATTCTTCACTGCCCCCTCGCTCCCTCAGATCTTACCGCCTCCCCCTCCATTCTTCACTGTCTCCCTCTCTCTCCCAGATCTTACCCCCTCCCCCTCCATTCTTCACTGCCCCCTCTTCCTCAGATCTTACCTCCTCCCCCTCCATTCTTCACTATCCTCTCTCTCCCAGATCTTACCTCCCCCCTCCATTCTTCACGGTCTCCCTCTCTCTCCCAGATCTTACCCCCTCCCCCTCCATTCTTCACTGCCCCCTCGCTCCCTCAGATCTTACCGCCTCCCCCTCCATTCTTCACTGTCTCCCTCTCTCTCCCAGATCTTACCTCCTCCCCCTCCATTCTTCACTGTCCTCTCTCCCATGATCTTACCCCTTCCCCCTTCATTCTTCACTGCCCCCCTCTCTCCCCCGATCTTACCCCCTCCACCTCCATTCTTCACTGCCCCCTCTCTCCCACGATCTAACCCCCTCCCCCTCCATTCTTCACTGTCCTCTCTCTCCCATGATCTTACCCCCTCCCCCTCCATTCTTCACTGTCCTCTCTCTCCCATGATCTTACCCCCTCCCCCTCCATCCTTCACTGTCCCCCTCTCTCTCAGATCTTACCCCTCCCCCTCCCCCTTCACTCTTCACTGCCCCCTCTCTCTCTCCCATGATCTTACCTCCTCCCCCTCCATTCTTCACTGCCCCCCTCTCTCCCATGATCTTACCCTTCCCCCTCCATTCTTCACTCCCCCCTCTCTCCCATGATCTTACCCCCTGCCCCTCCATTCTTCACTGTCCCCTCTCTGTCAGATCTTTCCTCCTCCCCCCTCCATTCTTCACTGTCTCCCTCTCTCTCCCAGATCTTACCTCCTCCCCCTCCATCCTTCACTGTCCCCTCTCTCCCCCAGATCTTACCTCCTCCCCCATCCTTCACTGTCCCCCTCTCCCCCAGATCTTACCTCCTCCCCCTCCATCCTTCCCTGCCCCACTCTCTCCCATGATTTTACCTCCTCCCCCTCCATTCTTCACTGTCCCCTTCTCTCTCCCATGATCTTACCCCCTCCCCCTCCATTCTTCACTGTCCTCTCTCTCCCATGATCTTACCTCCTCCCCTCCATCCTTCACTGTCCCCTCTCTCCCACGATCTTACCTCGACCCCTCCATTCTTCACTGTCCCCCTCTGTCTCCCAGATCTTACCCCCTCCCCTCCATTCCTCACTGTCCCCCTCTCTCTCCCAGATCTTACCCCCTCCCCCTCCCCCTCCATTCTTCACTGTCCCACTCTCTCTCAGATATTACCTCCTCCCTCTTCATCCTTCACTGTCCCCTCTCTCCCCCAGATCTTACCTCCTCCCTTCGCTGTCCCCTCTCTCTCCCAGATATTACCTCCTCCCCCTCCATTCTTCACTGTCCCCCTCTCTCCCCAGATCTTACCTCCTCCCCTCCATTCTTCACTGCCCCCCTCTCTCCCATGATCTTACCCCCTCCCCCTTCATTCTTCACTGCCCCCCTCTCTCTCAGATTTTACCTCCTCCCTCCATCCTTCACTGTCCCCTCTCTCTCCCAGATCTTACCTCCTCCCCCTCCATTCTTCACTGTCCCCCTCTCTCCCCAGATCTTACCTCCTACCCTCCATTCCTCACTGCCCCCCTCTCTCCCATGATCTTACCCCCTCCCCCTCCATTCTTCACTGTCCCCCTCTCCCCAGATTTTACCTCCTACCCTCCATTCTTCACTGCCCCCCTCTCTCCACTGATCTTACCTCCTACCCTCCATTCTTCACTGCCCCCCTCTCTCCCATGATCTTACCTCCTCCCCTCCATTCTTCACTGCCCCCTCTCGTTCTCCCATGATCTTACCTCCTCCCCTCCATTCTTCACTGTCCTCTCTCTCCCATGATCTTACCTCCTTCCCCTCCATTCTTCACTGTCCTCTCTCTCTCCCAGATCTTACCTCCTCCCCCTCCATTCTTCACTGTCCTCTCTCTCCCATGATCTTACCTCCTTCCCCTCCATTCTTCACTGTCCCTCTTCTCTCCCATGATCTTACCTCCTCCTCCATTCTTCACTGTCCTCTCTCTCCCATGATTTTACCTCCTTCCCCTCCATTCTTCACTGTCCTCTCTCTCCCATTATCTTACCTCCTCCCCCTTCATTCTTCACTGCCCCCTCTCTCTCCCATGATCTTACCTCCTCCCCCTCCATTCCTCACTGCCCCCCTCTCTCCCAGATCTTACCTCCTCCCCCTCCATTCTTCACTGTCCCACTCTCCCCCAGATCTTACCTCCTCCCTTCGCTGTCCCCTCTCTCTCCCAGATCTTACCTCCTCCCCCTCCATTCTTCACTGTCCCCTCTCTCCCCAGATCTTACCTCCTCCCCTCCATTCTTCACTGCCCCCCTCTCTCCCATGATCTTACCCCTCTCCTTCATTCTTCACTGCCCCCTCTCTCTCAGATCTTACCTCCTCCCCTCCATCCTTCACTGTCCCCCTCTCTCTCCCAGATCTTACCTCCTCCCCCTCCATTCTTCACTGTCCCCCTCTCTCCCCAGATCTTACCTCCTACCCTCCATTCCTCACTGCCCCCCTCTCTCCCATGATCTTACCCCCTCCCCCTCCATTCTTCACTGTCCCCCTCCTCTCCCCAGATCTTACCTCCTACCCTCCATTCTTCACTTCCCCCCTCTCTCCCCAGATCTTACCCTCCTCCCCTCCCATTCTTCACTGCCCCCCTCTCTCCCATGATCTTACCC